>NW_009952362.1:2272654-2277383 GCF_000747805.2 Chaetura pelagica | reverse complement strand
CCAAGGCATGAACAGAGATGCCCAGTAGGAAACATTCTCTGCTGCTTTCAAAGCAGAGAAAAAATTCATGGATTGCCCAGATTTCTGGAGACAGCAGATCCATAAAACTCCTGTTTTTTTTTCTAGCAAAGGGAACAACATCTCTAGCACTCTTCAATATCCCATCTATCAGCACACACTGTAACAAGCAGGTCTGTGTTCTTGTACTCATGGCTGCAACAACTCAGCGTCAGGGGACTTGTAGCAGCAGGCTGGAGAACATCTCAAGTCCCACCTGCTCAACACCTTTCCAATGCTTGCACTACCCTCAGTAAGGGACCTACACTGCCCATGGGACACAACCTCATTTCTCATCCGGGAGCCTCATTCTTTCACAAGGTACCAGACAATCCCTTTCAGTGCTCCCACTGGTGCCTGGAACCCATCCACTGGTGAGGACAGACATTTTTCAGAACCAAAGCACCTGGATTCCCAAGAGGTCTGGGTATAAAGGGCATGCTGTACACCTCACTCTGATTCAAAGACCAAGCTTTGCCAATCCATAAGGCAAAAGCCACAGGTGCAGCAGCTCTTCAGGCTACTTGCTTCTTCCCTCTGGGAGACATGTTGCTGTTTTCAGACCTATGTTGTGCCCCAGTTTATTCCGAGTCAGTGACTTACTCAATGACTTTGGGTAAGTCACTCAACTGATCCAGCTGCAAAATTAAGTAAGAGGACCTCCCAGAAGAAAAAAAAAATACTACATGTACAGGACAGTGTCCCTCAGCTAAATAAGAAGGTAGGATTCTTCAGCCAATGGCAGAAAGTGCTTCTCCGCCAGCCCTCAGGATGCTCTGCTGACAAGAAATGTGATCAGTTCTCAGCAGGGTTTCTGGCACAGTCCCACAGTTTTACCTCTGCCCTATCATTTCTCCTGCTGTGGCTTCCTTCTGAATTTTATGCTGAGGACCAAACAGTGTGAGTCAAAATAACCCAACCTGGAAGTGGCTAATATGTGAATCACTGCGGCCAGGACACGAACCAGGAGGAATGAAAGGGCTTTATTTTAAGCTGGATGAAAAATACATAAATAAAGGAGCCTTGTACTGCTCCATACATCACATCACCTTAAGATCCAAGACCATCTACACTGACCTTGAGACACATGTTCGGCTGTCATTGATTCCATGGGAGCTTTGCACACAGGGTGAAGGCAGTCATGACTCCTTCTGCCCTCCACTAATTACAGGTTTCTGATACATCTTTACTTTGGCTTGTCAAAAAAAAAAAGATCCCAAGCAGCACATAAACAATGGAAGGAGCCACATGATGAAGATACTGTTGACTCACCCTCAAGGTTCAGTTCTCTTCTCCTTCAGACAGGATTATTCAGGGGCAAAGGACAAATCTAAGGTCACCTGTTTGTTATTGCTGGTTAGAAGGTCAAGAAACATAGCCAGCACTTCCAAGTGAGACTGTGAAGAAGATCTGGCTGATCTACCTTCAGCTAGGGCTCAAAGTCCACTGTCCTAAGTATGCCCACCTCTACTAGACTTGTGAATAACGACACCACTGGTACAATGGCTTGCGTGCCTTCATGCTTTTACAAAAGGATATGGCAACATAGGTTGGTATCAGCCGTGAGATCAGTACACATTACATACCATGTCAATTACAGATAAGTCATCACATCCAAAGAATTCACCACGTGTTTATGCAACTCCTACTGACAAAAGCGTGAGTCCACACATACAAAGGGGATGCTTGGCACGTACTAAACCTCAGCCAAATTTACTCCAGGTCCTTCTGACAACACTGTCAAAACTACAGCATTTCAGCTGTTACAGATTTCCAGCCACGCTTACTCATGAAGTGGCATTTGCAGAGGTTACAGACACACCAACAGAGCTGCCCTCAGCACAGCTTTAATTTCTGAAAACAGCCACTGCAACTTTTTTCATGTGGCATTTCTATCCCTTAGATACCAAGCTTGAATTTCTAGAAACAGGTCATTTGGAAACCTGAACATGTCAGTTAGCAAGGTGTGTTGGCACTGAGTTTTGTGGTCTCACCATGAGAACTGCAGCAAGCAGGCAGGCAGCCCTGCTACTCATTTCCGGAGACTCCACTGGAAAAATTGTTCAGTTATATTTCAGTAGCTAAAATACGCCAGTTTACCCGAGCAGTAACAGGACTGTAGCCTCCCCTGTCACCACAATGTAATACAGATAACTTTTATTCCAATTTATTTTTTGTTTTTAAGACGAGTGAATACTACAAGGGTGGTTTCACCACTGGTGCTGAAAGGGCACTCCTGAAGCAGTCTGCCCCTGCCATAGCCCCAAGAGTATATCCCTACTCTGCTCCGAGGCTCCCAGCTCTCTGGTTCTGTTTCCACACCATCCAGCCAACCCATGCCCCCCTCTGCTATTATTCACGGCCACAATAATGTGATTTGGGTCCTATAAATCTAAAAAAAAATAATCTCCTTATTTCTCCCTGGGCAGCAAGCAGGTAGGAAACTCATGCCTTAACTGAAAGTCCTGCCCTAGACACAGAAGGCTTTACTGCCCACCTTGAACCACCGACCTGCAGGCAGAGGAGGGAAACTGTTGTGTTTTGGGGGCCAAAAAGGGCCTCACAGCTGCTCCTCTACCACCAAGAGACGTGACATGCACACTCTGGGATATCCATGAGTCTGGATCCACAAGAGGCAGGGTTGCCTCCACCTCTCAGACGCTCCCTCTACCAAACAGTAGCCACTGATGCTTGGGACAGTGTCTTAAAAAGGTGAACAACCTGGTACAGCCACCAAAGGCTTGGAAAAACAAATGCGGGCACTGAGCATGGTTTATCAGAAACTGCAAAAAACTACTACGAAACCCACTTGAGCTCACCCAGCTGGAATAGTTCTTCCTTAAATTCCTGCCTTTGGCTCCTGAAGCCCTTCAGCTTCCACGCAGCTGTGATAATTGATCCCAGCCCCATCACCCACCCCCACCGGGAGAAGACAAACATCTACCTGTTCTGTTTTTTCAAGACTGTTTCCTTGGGGCAGGGCACTGTCATTCCCCTATGTGTACAGCACCCAGCACAACAGGGCTGTGACTCAGCCACCTGCCCGATGGGAGGAACACCAAAATAGCTCCCCACAGCCCTGCCTAACACCGCAGTCAAATGACCTGGGCATCCTGCAGGAAGCAGGTGAGCACCCACTCTGCCTGCAGCCGCTTTTGGCCAAGGTCTCCATCAACAAACTTCTATGCACTGGTCTCCTCTGCTACTGCTAATTGCCAGGTCAGAGGCAAAGGAGGAGTGCCCAGCCATTACCCAGGTCTCTGCCAGGCTGGCAGCACAGGGCGCACTGAGCTGGCAGAGGGAAGGGCACAGTATCCTCTTGGTGCAATAACAACCTGAGCTCTGCATGCAGATCTCCTCCCTGTAAGACTGTGTATATACACGTTAGGCTACAACACTCCCACCTCTGCAGCTATTCCTTAGTTTAGCGAGGGCCCGTGACGCTCTGAGATTGTTTTCCAATCCCAGCAGCATTTTTCTTTGTTTGGGAGCAACACGTAAAAGCTGCCTGTTTACAACAGTCACGTTCCACACAGCACGTTCCATAGCTGAGCCCTCGGTTACATGGGACTTTTAAACCTAAAACGTCCTGGTTGCAAATCAAAATATTGAAAGGTTTTGCAGAATTGGCTCATAGAAGTGAGGATTTTCAGTGCTATGAACGTGATAATCGTCAGTGAAAGCTCCAGTGAAAACAAGTGCTCAGGAAGGGAGTTGTTTGGATGCAAGTACTGCATTTCAAAATTAAGCAGTAAAAATCCAGTATCCCCCCCATCCTCCTATTTTTCCAGTTCCAAAGAAGGAACCGCATAAAATGATGCATTTTTAAATGGAGATAAGGTCGGACACGATCCATCCCAACGGCAGGAAAAATTCTATTCCCCACCCCCAGAAAAAAAAAACAAACACAACCAAACACCAAACCAGCACATCATGTTGACAGTTTCCCTTCAAGACAAGAGCAGACTTAAAGAAAGAAAAAAACCACAAACAAAACCAAACGCGCTGGATTTCCAAAGCAGCGGTGCTGCTGCTGCTGCTTTCCCATGCAAACCCGATTTCTGCCGGCAACTCCGTCATCCTCCTGCTGGCAGGTGCCGGCCGGGGCTGCTCAGCTTCATTACGGAACAACAATTAGCACGTGAGGCAAAAAAAAAACCCACCCCCAAAACAACCCCCCCACACCACCGCCAACCAAAGACATAACCAGAAACCCCAACGTGAATTCAACTTCTGCGAGCGGAAAAAGCAGGCGGGATTTGTTCTGGGCGACGGAGCACAAGGGCTTTCGGCCCCGTCACCCCCCGGGCTCCAGCAGCGGAGCAGCTTCTCCGCAGCGGGACCCCTTGCCCAGGGAAGGCTGCGTGCAGGGGATCCCGCAGCGCCCGGGCACCCGGCACCTGCCGGGGACTTGGGGGGCTGCCCCGGGAGGGACCCCGGGAGGGACCCCGGGAGCCCCTGGTCGAGTAACAAAGGAAGAGAGAACGCAGGGCGCGCTCCGGAAGGAAGGGTAAAATGAAAACGGGGGAAGGAAACATAAAAGAAAAAAAAACACAAAACGGAATTAACAAAATAAATAGAAAATCAATCAAAATAGAGACGGAAAAGAAAGAGTTAACAGGGAAACCTGAGGAAAACAAGCGCAGAGCGCCAGGGGATGGATAGATGGGGG
>NW_009952362.1:2270811-2271256 GCF_000747805.2 Chaetura pelagica | reverse complement strand
CGTCCCCCCCCGGGCTCCAGCAGCGGAGCAGCTTCTCCGCAGCGGGACCCCTTGCCCAGGGAAGGCTGCGTGCAGGGGATCCCGCAGCGCCCGGGCACCCGGCACCTGCAGGGGACTTGGGGGGCTGCCCCGGGAGGGACCCCGGGAGGGACCCCGGGAGCCCCTGGTCGAGTAACAAAGGAAGAGAGAACGCAGGGCGCGCTCCACGACGAAGAGGAAGGAAGAAGGAAGGAAGGGGAAAATGAAAACGGGGGAAGGAAACATAAAAGAAAAAAAAAACACAAAACGGAATTAACAAAATAAATAGAAAATCAATCAAAATAGAGACGGAAAAGAAAGAGTTAACAGGGAAACCTGAGGAAAACAAGCGCAGAGCGCCAGGGGATGGATAGATGGGGGGGGTGCGTGTGTGGGTGGGGGGGGGTGCGTGGACCACGGCGCGCCA
>NW_009952362.1:2223425-2269681 GCF_000747805.2 Chaetura pelagica | reverse complement strand
GCTTCCAGCGGGACCCTCGGCACCAGCAGCTCGGTATCAGAGCGCTCCTGTTTCGAGCTGCGTGCCCCGGAAAGCCCTTTCTGGGTTTCAGACTCCAAAAGCGATTAAGAAATTAACTTTTTTTAAAGCAACTCAAAGCCGGAGAGCGAGCAGGGCATGCGCCGGCCCAGCCCATCCATCCATCCATCCATCCCCGCAGAGCCGGGCTCAGGGCTGGGCACAGCCCGGCTGGGGCGTATCCTTCTTTTCCCCTTGTTTTGCAGCCAGGCAGGTGGAGAAAGAGCACCTGTGCCCCAGGGAGAGCGCACAGGACCTGACCCCGCGGAGGGGGAGGGCAAGTCTTGGCACTTCCACGAGCCATCTGCGACCTCGGGTGGATGGGTTTTGAGGGTGCAGTAGGAGGGGCTCTGCTGGTGCGGGGCTGGCAGCAGGTGCCCTCCCAAACCCTCCCGGCTCTGCTTCCACCCGCGGCAGCAACACCCGAGCTACGCCAGCAGCACGAAACCCCGCTCCTGCCCGGCCGGTCAGGTTGGTCTGGATCCACCAAGGAGCCCCGAGGGAGCGGCCGGGGCGAAGCATCGCCCCAGAGGTGCTGGGGCGTGGGGACCTGCTCCTGCCTGGCTGCCGTGGGGCTCTGCCGGCCTCCCCGGGCTCGCAGGGGCCAGCGCTGGCGGGAGGGAAGGAGAGGAGAGAGGTGGGGGTGGAGTTTTTAAAAAAATGCCCTATTAGTAAGTGTTAATTGGCACCTGGAGCCTGCAGTGTCATGGGGACCTGAATCACCTGAGAGGGGGTGATGCCCCACATGACAGCACATGCAGTGAAGTCCCTCCAGCTCCCAATTGCTGGGGGCCAGCAGGCTATTTTGGGGAGGCATGACTGCAGGATTTCATCTGTCCCAGACCCAGGCCAGCTCTCTGGGCAGCTCAGCCCAGCCTCTCTGGCCACGTGGCACCTCCGTGCCAGCAGCACCACCTGCTGGCTGCTGCATCAAAGATGCCACACTTTGTCCCATCACTGTCTTTGGCAGAGTGCCCCTACTGCCACCCCAAATTATGGATGGCACAGCGAGGGCCAGCTGTGGCCAGAGGTGGAAAGCCTCTGGAAAACTATGAAGCTGCGGGGATACGAAGCATCAACTGGATTTGGGTGTGACCTGGAGAAGAGTGAGGAAGGCAGGGGGGAGAGCCCGGTGTGCCAGCAGTGGAGCAGGACAGCATGCTCAGCACCCACAGGTGTCTGTCCATCCACAAGGGCAGGATTTTGGCTGGAAGAGCAGGGGCAGACTAGAGCAGGGGATGGAGGTGGGAGCCAGGTAGGACCATAAAGTACATCCAGGCAAGCAAAGAACTCAAAACGTACTTGGCTTTTATTAACTCCACTAACTAGCTGAGATAAGACACGATTCCTGCTTTACAAGTGAGCACCGGCAAACGTTCCCATTAAAATGTCAGGCAGAAAAGTCTACGGCTTTCTAATTACACAGAGGCCAAGCTGGGGACAAGGCTCTGCTATAACCAAGAACCCAGGCACCAGCAGTACCCAGCTCTGTGCAGCACTGAGGATGCCTTTCTGCCTGCCCACCAACAGGGAAAAGACTTTCCGTGACCTTAGCTTAAAGTGCAAGAAGCCATTACTGAAAAAAAACATCAAAGGCAGCAGAGTCAGTATCAGATTGCTTAAAAATCACATGATTTAAAAACCTCGGCCTCTTTCCCAGAAGATGAGGATGTGTATGGTCATCTAGACCAAACGGTGTGTATCCCCATGGGGTTTGTACTCAGAGACAGCCCAGGGCAAGGCACAGCTCAGGCTCTCTCCCATCGGTGGTGCCGGGAGGTGCAGGAACACTTGCCTGTCCTGTCTGCTCCTGGGACAGCAGAGGATTATGGTATTTGTTAGGGAATGGGGTAGGAAAATATCAGCATTTCCAGAGGAATGGTCCAAGGGCAGGATTTCCAAGGAGATACAGGTTGGAGAAGACACACTGCAAAGAAAATGATGGGCAGGGGAAAGCGCAGGACAGAGCAGAGAGACAGCACAGGAGACATGATAAGGGAGGAGGTTTTGCAGCATCGCCTGCCCCCCACGCCCACCAGCCACGGGATAGAGTGAGCATCTCACTCTGCTCTGCACTGGGCATCTCGTGCATGTGTGTCCCGCCCTTTTGGGGCTGAACAGTGAAAAGCAGAGTTACTGCTCTGAGCACAAATGGCAAGTCCCCTTTGGTGGGTGTATTTTGACATTGTTCTGGTGGTATCAGGCACTCACAGCAGCTATAACATTGCAGGTCTTACCTGTTCAGTTTGTTCCCGCAGCAGCACCAGTACAAATCACCCCTTGGACAGACACGGCAGGGTTTGGAGAGGGTTTGAAAGTGTGGGGGCCAGGACAACCCTGGGTTTCCATCTGCAAAGGCTCCTGGAGGCACCTGTTCTCTCTCCTTTCCCACTAATCCCATTGTAATCCTTTTACAAAATTTCACCTGCCTTTAAAAGTCTGCTGCTGCCCTTTTGGAAGGACAAACCTGTTTTCCAAGCAATAATTGCACTGCCCATCTGCCAAGGGCAGGCATTTCTCACTGCACAAGAGTGATACCAAGACATTAAAAAATTGTTTGGAGGACTATCACATCTCTTCTTTATTTTTATTATTTTTTATGGACACAGTTGTTGTTTTGCTGATGGGCTAGAACAGTTGTACCCTGGAGGGGGATCAGATCTCTTATGGATCCTAAAGGCTCAACTTTACTATTGGTCCTGGAAGGTTTATGAGCTCAGGCCTGAGCAAAGAAGCTGCTGATGCTACCAGGGTTGTTTTTCCAGCAACACTGGTGGGCATCATTAGCCCTCACAGCCCCTTTGGGTGCCTGTGTGGGATGCCCTGCAGTGCCCAGTAACTGCTCTGTGTGGGCTGGGACCTTTCCATACCACCACCTTCAGTAGCACACTGTGGGTTGAAGCAGGGAAGCAGAAAGCCTCCATCTATGCTGAGAAGCATGGCTACAAGAACAGTATTTTGGTTTTCATCATAGCTTTCTCTGCTCTGATACCAGCCTTTCTGCTTCCATATATCCAGGTGCTCATTGTTTCATTTGCAACCTGGTTTGCAAAAAAAATAAATATAAAAAAAAATCAGCCCCTGGACTCAGTACTCAGGGATGTGTTTGGCTGTAGGGACTAACACCTCACACTTCCCAGTGCTTCCTTTCCCTCTTTGCTGATGACACACTTTACATGGGTGGGTTGCTTGTAGGGAAGAATGTGTTCCTGATCAAATATGGCTCATGGCAAAGAAAAAGTACTTCAGGACAGTTTTAAAGAAAATGTATTTCTTCATATTCTGATCAGAGTATTTTCTCCACTCTTTCTAAGCACAGATAAACTTGTCAGGCAGAAACATCTATCCTCATTTGGAAGACGAAGGGCAAAAGAGGAGGAATGTTGCTATTTTTGTTTCCTCTGTGATAGTAATCTGATTTGTTTCAAATTTATAGATTAAAGTTTCTAATTCAACCCACAGATTTTGCAAAGGCTTAGCCAGGAAGTTCTGTGGGCAAGGTTTTAATGGCCTGTGACTATCTCTGCTCCTGAGCAGCCCTCATTAGTCAGTAATTAATAAACCTTTCCCTCCCCAGTGCTGCCTACAGGCCTTCTTGCCAGCCCCTTGGCTGCCATGTGAGATGGGACCTAAATTTGCAGCAGGGCCACACACTCTGCTTTTAGGCAGGTAGATGTTTGCAGCCAAGGCTTTTGTCTCTCCTTGGAGATGCTGTCAGGGCCTGAGTCTCACTTGGCCAGACCTGAGTGGGTCCAGCCTTGTGTTATGACCTTTTACTTGCCCAATTGTGCCCTGAATTTAAACGAGACATCAGTGTGACTCAGAGGTGCCCTGGGAGGCTCACGAGTGGTCCCAAGGACTCACTGCTGAGGCTGGAGGAAGCACTAGGGTTTGCCTGGAGAGATCTCCAGCTGCCCATGGGCACAGCAGGCAGATGGAGGGTACATCTCTTTTTTTGGTCTGCCATTTGATGCTCTTTTGTGTGTGTGTGTGCTAGAAATACCTAAGATAAAACTGTGTTTATGTTCCCTCTTGCCTGCTCCTGCCCTGCCCAGCCATATTGTTTATCTCAGATCCATTTTTGCTGCTGTTATTTTCAGTTTCATCCTTCCAGTACCTCAAATGCTGCTACTTCACTTCCTTTGAAGTCCCTCCTTACAAGCTCACCTGTGTGGTGCCTTATAAGTTTTCTGTCCTGGAGGCTGTGAGCTGGTACAAGCTCTTCCTGGTTCTTTGCTGGTGTGCTTGGCCTTTTCACCGTAGTTGCTACTCAGTACTGATATAAAAACAATAAGGAATTTTTTCTTGCCCACCCTTAAAGGAAAGCACACATATGGTCTAAATTGTGTTGTGCCAGCAGAAAAAAGCACATCTCTTGGTGGGTGGATTCACTGCCGAATATTCCTGGTGGGTCTGTGTGGCTCTGTAAGGGGTAGATGTGACCTGCTGAGGTGGGTGGGAGGATAGACATGGTAAGAGGCCTGAGAACATGTCCCTGGTGGAATGAGCCAAGTGGAGGAGCTAGTTCTTTGGCTGCTGAACTGACAACTTTACACCACTCCTAGGAATATACTGACTGATCCTTGAGTCTAGGCTGGAGCATGAAGAGAAGGTTGTTTGACACTGCTCCAGGCAGGAAGAACTTGTAATATTGACAGTGTGCAATTTTGCATGCTCTTGCTTTGGGTTTTTTAAGTTAAACTTAAAAATCCATCACATTGCTGAGATTTGTACTTTCTGGGCTGGGGGGGCATTAGGACAGGCCCTGCCAGATGCACTGAGGGGAGAGCATGGAAAGAAGGACCCACACCTCCCAATGGATGGTAGTTTGAGCTTCTTCTCACTTTCAAATACCTTGTCTCCCTCCCCCCAGCTGGCCTTTTAACTGATTTCATGGCAAATAACCTCCTGATCCCCCTATGTTCTGATGCCTCAGCTCAGGATGGGACTCCTGAGGCACTGACAGCTACAAAGCCACGTGTCCCTGGGACCTTGCACTGATTTTAGTTGCTCAAGTGCTTCATTTTTCCCTTTTACCCCCTGGGGTCTCACATCTGAGTGAGGTGGCTGCAGAAAACCAAAGTCTATGGGAAGAGAAAGACAGCAGCTTTATGAGAAGAAATGTCCTCAGAGGTTTCCAGCCATTCTCCAAGATGCTGGAGGGTGTGGAAGTGATGCCCAGGCACTCGGCAGGGTCAGGGACTTGGTTTCCCCCTCCTGAGGGCTGTGCCTTCAGCAATACCGTGTTTCTGTTTTACCAAGGCTTTCAGAGCTTGGTCTCATTGCATGGTCTGTATGAAGAGGAGATCCTGTCACAGGCATGGACAAGTTAGTTTCCTCAGATTTTGCTGCTAAATTGGGCTTTGCAATAGCAGGGGCTGGAGTTGACAAGGGGAAATCCATCAGGGTGCAGCCAATACTTGATGCCAGTAATGGTAGCAACAGAGCAATGGTAAAAAATGACCCACTGCCAGTTAAGGGGCTACGTGCTTATTCTGAATAAAGGTTTCATTTTAAAAATTAATTACAACTTGGGAAACATATTGTGTGCTAACGGGGTCAAGGCCCAGACCTGGTGTTACTCCTGGCCGGCAGCTGGGACAAGGGTCAGTGCCCAGGGAAAGGCTGGAGGAGCATGATGGGCACAGGCTGCTGAGGTTGTTTTGGAGGCTGGCAGGAGGGGACAGAAGGATGCTGCTCTTGTCCCTGCTGCCAGGCCATGGTGGGTAGGGGACAGCAGCCCCCAGCTGCAGTGCCAGAAATGCTGGAGACTGGCTGGAGAAGGGAGCACGTAGCTCAGAGGTGACAGTGCTTTTGGGAGGAGCTTGGCTTCAACAGGGTACTTGGGAGCAGCCAACCCCCCCAGCCACTGGCTCTGCTGGGTCAGTGTGGGAGTGATGCATCAAGAGACAACTCCCCAGTGTCCCAGTGTCATCATGGTTGCATAAGGATTTCGTTCTTTTCTTGCCAACATCTCCCTCCAACACAGCCATGGATGGCTCACTGTCTCTCTGTGGGGCACTGGCATGCAGGGTTTGACCGCAGGAGCTGATGCAGGAGGGTTTCCTGACACATCCCAAGAGCTGAAAAAGCACAGCAGTGTCTGGATGCAGTTTTGCTCAACTTTACTTGCTTGACACCATAATAATAAAATATAAATAGGCTAGCCCTGCTGCTGCTCAGAGCACCTGGTGTTGTAAGGAGAGGGTGAACCAGAGGGGATCTGCTCAGTCATTTAGTCCAACTCCTGCTATTCTGAGCAGCCACGTCATTTAATCCTTGTCATAAATTTCCCAGCCTCCCAGCAGCCCCCACCAGTTAATACCCATTTGTTCATGTGCCAACATTATCTGCAGCTTACAAGGTATTCTCTCTCCCCAGCATTTCCCTGGGGCTTCCCCCTCTGGCTGTACCTACGGAGTAGGATGGTGCATCCTCCCAGGTTGATCCCGCCTGGCATCCCAGCCTTCCCCCCAGGCTGGCTGACCATGGTGCCGGTACCGCTGGCAAGGCACGGCATCTCAGCTCCTGGTTTGCCACCCACAGCCACTCCACGCAGATGGCTTCTGATTTCTTTCCCATCAACCGGGATTCCCCACGCTTTACACCCACCACATGGCAGCAAAACCCTCGGCTGCTGGTCTCGACGCCGGGGGGTGATGTCCCCAGCCCCTCTGCTCCCCAGGCCAGCGCGTCACCCACCTGCTGGCTCAGTTGCTAATCCTCACCTGCTCTGCTTCCACTCACAAGTTCTCACATGCTGCTGTCAGACACATGTCTGAAGAAGAGACTGGATCTATTGCATCGCCTGGTTTAGAAAAATCACTGGCTGTAAAGGAAAAAAAAAAAATCAGCACAATCTGTTCATTGTGCTTTTAACCCTTTCCCCACCCTCTCCAGGCCTCTGACTTGTTTCCTCCAGGACCTCAGGTGCTGCAGGATCCCACAAAGAGCAAACTGCTTGCAGGGTAAAACCACATGAAATGCCCTGCAATGCCCAGGCTGACCCCAGCCCGACATGTAGGGCAGGACTGCAGGTGCCTGACAGGGCTGCCCAGACTTTTTTTTAACATGCTTGCTTCTTGTTACTGTCTTGCTTGCCCTGTGTTGGGTGTTTCCCTTCCCAGCCATTCCCATGGCCACCCTTTGTTCAGGGCTTGCAAAATATTCTACAGTCCTGAGGGTGTTGACTCTCAGAAAGCTGGTGGCAGAGAGGAACACAAGTTATCTGCTCTGAATTTCAGACTGCTGGACTCAGTAGCAGATGACTCAGTCCGCACCAGACAGTTCAAATCCATGGCTGCCAACAGACTCCAATGCCCATTTTCCTGTCACCTTCTCCAGCTACTGGACTACTAGCATCACTTCAGTGCTGTTTGCAAAGGTACCCCTCTAAATCCACCCAGAAATGTTTTCAGAACCTGCAGGAGGCCTGTTCCAAAGGTCCTGGTTCAAATCTGCCTGCATTTGTCCAACACTGAGAAAACACTCCAGCCCTCAGTGAAACAGCCCCATTCCTCAGAGCACTCCCAGCCTCTAGGGAATGCAGAAAAAAAGGATTTATTAAGGTGCCTGGGATTAGCAACTGAATTCATTGTCTTCAAAACATTTGGTGTGATTCAGTTTTGGAAGCTGAGAGAAGGAGAAATTAACATGCTGTGGATCATGGCAGATGAAGCAGGATGGGGACAGAAAATTCCTCCTGGGACAGCATGGGATGCTGACAGTGGTATGGTGCTGGCACAAGCTCGGTGCCAGGACCTGGGGCACACAGGCACTGAAGGAGACACCATAGAAAACCAAGGTTGACATGATGGGCAACCAAGGTGAAGCACTAAATCGTATCTTGGATGTACAGGACGTGGCCACCAGTGCTGCTGCCGGCAGGCACTGCAAGGGCTGGAGGGCAGCTGGGCACAGGCAGGGCTGGGGGCTGCAGGGTGGAAGCAGAGAGTTTCTCAGCCACCAGAGAGCCCACCCAGCACTGCACAGGGCAGGCACTTGTGGCCACAGGGGCTGCAGCCAAACCGGTGTCAAGTCAGTGGATCCAGGCACCCGCCCTGCCCAGCCCCGCCCGGCGCAGGTTTCACCCAGACACGGTGGAGGTTACAGCAAAGACATAAATAAAAAGGTTAATGTTTTCCACCCGTCTCTCCCAGCTGCCACGCAGATTGCAGCTGTTTCTCCCCAGTCACGCTGGCCACAATACTCGTTGGGTTGGTATTTAATTGCCTCTCCTTAACGACGCATTAGGCAGGGTGTCATTTGCTGGCGCTGGCCAAACAATACAGATAAACCCAGAGTGCACAGAAAGGCAGCAGAGCGGGGAAACTTCGCCCTCTGGTTCAGCTCCCCTTTGGAGCTGGTGGCTCCAGACACGGGCGGGATGTCTCGGCCTTTGGGAGGAGAAAGGAAAATGTCAAATAACAGGAGACACCCACCTGCACTGGCAGCAAGCCGGGGTGAGGCCATAAATGCCCCCAGCATCACCAGGGCTGGGCTGCTGTGTGCCAGCTCAGGGGGTGTCCATGTGTTATTTCAGCTCAGTGCATCCCTTGTCTTGGGCTTTCTTCTCTTTTTCCTGAATTTCAGGCATAAAGATATTTTAAGATTTCTGTCTTAGCTGTTTTCTTACCTTAGTGGTGTGAGCACGTATATGGAAGATGGCAACTTTGTTCTTGCTTGGGAATCAGCCAGCTGGAAATTAAAAACCCAGCAGGTCCTTAGCTTAGGAGGCAGCAGGGCTGCCATAACACCAACGTGGGCCATTGGTGTTTCTTGGTGTCTGCCTTCAGCATAAACAGGTAAAAAAAAGAACAAAAAAAGGAAAGCTTCATCCCTCAGCTGTAACTTCTCACCCTAGGTCTACAACACTGTGATACTCAGAGCACCTCAGCCCTTCCAGGCTCTGGCCATGGGGGGAGAGATTTCACCCTGATGCTGTAAATAAACGAGAAGGAGAGAGTTAAAAATTAGCTTGCCCTTGCAATGTGAGTGCTGAAAAAGCAAAACACGCCCTTCCTTGTACGGGCCCAGGACACAGACCTGCCTTTATGACCACGTCTAATACAACCATCTATTATTAAAAAGACAGAAACAGGCAATCCCCAGTATTGATACAGAGAGAAAGGCAGCACCAGTGATCATGGGTGGATTTGAGTGCTCGTTAAATATTTGCATGAAACTCACTGTAAGTCAGAGTGGTTTTTAAAGGAGTGCAAATTTCCAGCCCACAGAGAGCTTTGAAACACTCAGTAATTAAGCATTGCCATTAAAAAAATGGAGAATCACGTGGTTACGGACACCCTAAGTACTGTTGGGATGGGGGGGATGCATGATCCTGTCTGTGCAGCAGTGACTGGGCTGAGTTGCCTGCTCTGCGTGCGGGTCGGCAGGAGCCCGGCTGCTCTGCCTCGCCCTGCTGAGGGAAGATTACCTGGGATGGCACCAGGCTCCTGCATCAGCATCCTCCTCCCATTGCTGACAGGCCACGCGGAAGCCATGAAACCGGCTGCTTCGTCACCAGGTTGCACATTAACACCCAGCCCTACCATGCGGGTAATTTACGGGAAACTGTCAGATAACCCCGTCCTGGCGCCCGGCGTCCTGGCACCCGGCGTGTGCCCGGGCGCGGGGGCAACACCGACGCCTGCTCGGACACAGGCTAGGAGGAAGCAAACAAACAACCACCACCAAAGGGAGCTGTTTGTTTGAAATTCTCTGGAGCAGGAGGAAACTGCGGGTGCGCCAAAGCACAAAGCCAGCAGGGAAACGGGGTTTATTTATAAACGTCTCGAGGATGGCTCCGAACAATGGGGCGGGCATCCTTTATCCCACCCAGAAATGGAAAAGGAGTCAGCGCAGTGGGACAGGCTTGCTGGGGAGCCCCATGAGATCTGGGGTGGAGGGGGTCCAGGACACAGCTCCACTGCTGGGGGCAGCCTGTCCAGAGCTGTACCTTTGGTGGGCAGTCACACAGTACTTGTTAGCTTCTCCCAGAACTTCACCAAGCCAAAAGCATGATAAAGGGCCACATAGCACCCATGGTGCATGTTTCCTCCCTGGGTGGAAGGGAGTGCCCTTTGGTGGGTGGGTGTGGGGACAGGACCCTGTTCCCATGCAGCAGCCCTGAGCTCGGTTCAGAGTGAGTGATGCTGCAGCAAACCTCGCTCCTGCTCATCCTGTATCTGGGTGCTGTTTGCAACTTACTGCACATCCGGATTTCTAATGTTTCTTCTCTTGTGCACAGGGAGTGTACAGGTGATTGAGTGGCAAGTCATGCCCCAGTGTGGTTTCCTGAGGGCAGGAACAGAGGCAGCAGCAGGCAGAGGCTCCCAGGGCAGCTTGTTTGCTGTGCTCCCAGCTCTTCACCTCTCTGCACATCACCTGTGACACTTTAAAACAAGCCCAGGAGACACAACCAGCCAGCCCAGATCACAGCATGCTCTCCTGTGTGAAGTTTAAGCCTTGGTGGATGTAAATGGAAGAGCACTCCATCGAGTTCCAGTGAATATAGTTCAGGGGGCTGGAGGTGCTGGTTGGGAGCCCGGCCTGCTCCAGGGGGGCCTTTGACCTGCTCACATGAACCCTCCGCATGTTGAAGGCTCAGACAAGATTATTTTCACTCAGATAAAGATGCTGATCCCCTCTGTAAAACACACTAATCTCTCCAGCCAAATTGGATGCTCTTACTGCCCTGAGCAGCACGCGATGCTGTGCTTGTTGTGGTGGTCCCACCAGCAGGCACGTGGGTTGCACTGGAGGAAGAGGCTGAAAGGGGGGGGTCACAGATCTCCCCGTAGTGTCTGAGCCGGCAGAGTGAAGGTGCTACCTTGAAGCCTCAGTAGTTAGAAAAACATTCCACTGTCTTATCAGCTTTAGAAGAACACACTTGCTAGTTAAAATAAAGCTTACTGAAGGAAAAAAAAAAACAGTAAAAGGAAAATTGGCTTAATCCTGACTCAAACCAGAACACACATATTGAATGCATTTATTTTCCAGTATTCTCAAGGCACCGGCCACAGTTTCTCTTTACTTAAATTTGATATTTGGACTTTGGTGTCCACGGGAGTGGGGTTTCACATCCAGAGAACCTGCAGGCTCCACGTCAGCCCGTGGAGCAGCACAGTGACTGCCAGCAACACACAGGCAACAGTGTCGCAGCAAGGCAAGGCCATCCCACCACCTCAGGTGACAGGTAGATTTCAAGATGAACTCTTTTAAAAGCAAGCTACCTTCACAGGCAGCCAGAGCTGGGGACTGAGTTTATACAAGTTTAATGAAGTTTTAAAAGCTTGTAGAACCTCCGTTATTCAGTTGTTAGGACAGAGGGAAAAGGAAGGAGGTGATGTTCCACCAGCTGCTTTATCACACTGCATAGAGACATGCAGGGGCATGTCCCTGCACCAGCACTGACACTCAGAGACCCTTAACACTGAGGCATGTTCATTAAGGGTCAATTAGCTGCACTCAACACCCTAGATACAGACAACCAGCCATCTGCAGCAACTTCCCTTTCCCCATCCCTATGGGAACACGGAGGAGAGGGAAAGGGCTCTGCTATGGGGATGCTCACCAGGAAACTTGATCCCTGTGGGGTCTGCAGGTGTGACAGCTGATTGCCATGTACCTGGGTTGTGGGGGCTGCTTTCCCCTCTGCAGCTCAGCAGCTGGTGCTGAGCCCTCTGCAAAGCAAACCCACAGGGGGGTCACTTGGCTTCGATGCACTGAGCCCAGGGCTGAACGAGCAATTTGCTCTTCTGCAGCTCTCCCAGCACCCCTGAGTGTGCTCAGCCCTTTGAGAAAGACCAGGCTGTTAATTCAAGCACCTCATTTTATGCAATGTTTGAACTTTCCCTGCACCTTTGGGAGCAGGGGGATGAGAGCTGTGCCTGGTGAGGAGGTCAGAGAGCAGCCAGCAGCTGACGTGCCGAAGGTCAAAACCAGCACCAGCTGGCAGCATCTGCCAGGGAGCAGAAGGCTCCTGCTCAGAGCTGTGCCCAGGACAATGCTGCCACCCCAGAGCACTTCAGTTATTCCTGACAGAGTTTAACTACTCCCTGACCTGATGACCCAGAGCACAAGTTTTGGATTCACAAAAGCTACAGCAGGGTCCACAGGCAGGTGGTCACACCAAGCTACTGCAGCCACTGCTGCAAATACAAAAGGAAAGGTGCCTGGAAATTATGAAACTGAAGTAGGTGAGACAGAAGGGTGCAGGATCCTTTGGCACTGGTGGGTACTGGGTATCACCCTCTGGAGAGGTGCAGAGCCCTGGGAAGGACCTTCAGCAGCCCACGACTCCTCTGGCCAGGGAAGGTGTGGGGCTGGGCAGCTCTAGCAGAGCTGGAATAAAACCTCTGAAGTCAGTTGCTCTCTGCTTGTCTCCAGGATCCCACCTGGGACTGACATGAAATGCTCCCTCCAAACCCAGGGAGACAAGGACACAAAGCTGGGAGGGGACGTGCCCTTCCCTGCATGGCCACGGCAGCCACGTGCCACTTACAGCAGGTACTTCCAGTCTGCTTCCCCAGTCCCAAAGTTGTCCAAAACAAAAGCTTTCCTGGGAGTTTGATGAAATATCACTCAGTGCAGACCATAGCCATATCCGTGGCAAAATGCACAGCCTGTGCACTTACCCTGCTGGGTGGTCAGACCCTGTATGAAATGCAACCTGAGACTCAGCCAGGATAACCCCAGGTATTTTCCCTGTTCTGCCCATAGCACTGGGTCTGTGGCACAGCACAGCTTGATTTAAAGTTTGAAGCTGAGAACCTACATGATACAGACACACTAATATCACACCTAAGCAAAGATCCCAGAGGGGAAAACACCTGCATCTGTTTCATGTCAACCTTTGGTTTTATCTCCCCAAGTTTGATCCAATTCAAATGTTGAGCAGAGATAGGAAGGAGAAACAAGAAAAGTCAGGCAAGACAGACTGAAAAGGAAGTTCTGCTAAACACATGCTGTGAATGCTTCCAGCCATCATTTTTCCTTTATGTGCTTAATTTACAGGCAGATCCCAACTAAGAAACACAGACACCACCTCCCACTTTTTTAAAGTTAAACTTCTCTTTTTCTCCCTTGGAGACAATTCAGAGGTATCTGCCTCTTTTACCACCTTATATGCAAGAGAGAGTATAATAGTATAGAACATAATAAAATTTCTATATTATACATCTATAATATAAATTTTAAAATATAATATCAATATCCATCCCCCCTTTCTATCCCTCTCTCTGATTTTCCATGCACAACAGTTAACAGCAAAAAGTTAAAAAAACCCAGTTAAGTCTTTTGCTTCCCAAGTTTGACTAATACAGAAAAACAGGTGTAACAAATCAGAAAGAAGGTCCAACTTGTCCAGTATGTTTCCCACAAAGAGAAGACTTAGAGAAAAGCATAAGAGGAAGGTGAGCATGAAGCAATGCTCCCCAGGACCTTGCCCTCAGCCTCCATCAGCGTGCAGTTCAGGAGCTGAGACCAAGATGCCAAGGGTGCCTTTGACAGAATTTGTCTGCTGAGGAGCAAGCAGGCACAAAGGGGCTGGCAGCAGCAAACACGCTATTTAGTTTTAAAGAGAGATGAAAAATGAGTACAACCCTCCGAACTGGTGTGCTTGAACTTTCAAAGTTCAAAGCACTTTTTCAGGTTTTTCTAATATTTTTAAATACCTTCCTTCACTGCAGACCTTCCTAGAGACACAGCTGCTGTGACTTCTGGTTCTTCATTCAACACACCTGCAGCTCACCCGAGAGGGAGATCAGCAAGGCTCTAATCTGACCCCAGGACATCCAAAGCTCTGTGGCTTCTTAGGCCTGTGCACCTTCCACTGGGGTCTCCTGTCACTTCTGCTCCAGTCATCCAGAAATGCTGAGAGCTCTCTGGCCTGTGGGTAAGGTTGCTGGAGAGAAAATATTGAACACCATAATGTTATTCTTCTGCTCAGTGGAGTGAATTTACAAAAATAAAATAATAAAATATTCTTAGCTGGTTGCAAGAGGCTTGAAGGGAGCAGAGCAGTCTGGCCTCCCACACACAGCCTGCTCCATCGCTGGATTTTGAAATGAATCAATAAACAACATGAGTCCGACAGCCAGATGTCTGCTTGCATCTGGCTGCGCTGGAACTGGAATAAAGCCCACAGAATCTCCACCGAAATACTTTCTTTGAAAGCTTTGTTAATGGCTTTCCGACTGCAGGGAATGAGGGCAGCAAACGTGAAAATCTGGTGCCACCTAAAGGCCGCTTCAATTTTCACCTCCCAAAAGCTGCGTTGGACTTCGGGACTCAGCCACAATTTCACCAGGTGTGAACGCTTGAATTTACATTGCTCCCTGCGGACACGGGAAGAAGAAAGGTGCAGTCAGTTGCTAAGAGACTTTGAGAACTCCTCCAAGGAATTATTTCCTCCCCCTCGCTGAGCATAATTGCCCTATGTAGTTCCCACCACTGCTGAGGTAGCAGTGTATTTAAAGGATTAAATACCTCCATGGGTAACACCAGAGCCAGAGTGCACAACCAGGGCTGGAGGCATAAGCTGCAACCAGGTCTTCCCACCAGTCCTCATGATCCAGTTCTGGTTGGGTGGCTTACAACTTGATCAAACTTGACTGCAAGTTGCCATGCTGTGTGCTGGTCCAAGTGAAAACTGATTGGGGGTGTTTGCATGTGCTGCAGGGGTGCATAAAAATGGAAAACTAATGTAATCAAACACTTCCAAAGAACAAGGCTGTTAAATAAATACAAGTTTTTCCACATTACATCCTGGCAAATCTTTTATTTTAGAAACCTACATTGCTGCTGACTTTGTAGCTGAGATTAGAAATTCTGTATAGGACTGAGCAATCTTTGTATTGGAGATATGTTTTCTACTGCTCCTCTAGGAGTCTGTGCATGTTCAGCCGTTCTGCTGGTCTCCAAAACTAGGAACTTATGCAGGCTCTGTGACAGCTACGAAGTCAGAGGTGCCCATCACCACCCAATGCCCCCCAGCCTCCCCTGCCAGGCCACTCGTGCTGTTGGCGCCGGGCACAAGGCAGTGCCCCCAGCCAGGCTGCCTGCGCCCCAGCTCCTGCACACACGTGGCCAGGCAGGTTGTAATTAGTGCTTTTCAACGAGTTCTCCACCTAATTTAACATACTGGAGCCCGTGGGCTAGGGGATGTGTTTCCCTGCCAGTTTGCTGGAAGGGAGAGGAGGAACATCAGCACTCGTGTCAGCAGTGTCCATCAGACCCACGTGCCCAGCCTGGGACACAGTGGCCCTTTTTCCCTGGCCTTGGCTCCTTAAGCAGTACATCATATTTGGGAAGTTTCAACAGGCTGAAACAGTGAAAACTCAATAGTTTTGCAAACTGGACACCCAGAAAATAAGAAAATCCTCAACTACTGAACACGAGAAAACAGCAGTTTGTGCTACATGCTCAGCAGTGCACAACTCGATGGGCAAGGCAGGAAAATTTTGGTCAAAATGGCCTGCAACAGCCTTCACCATGACATCATCCAACATGACATCATCCTGTCTCCTCGCAGCATCTAAAGCCTGATTTGAAGGATACCTTGTTCTGCAATTTTTTAAAATCAAGCAACATCTGTTTTGCCATGTAACACTCATGTCCAGAACAGCTGAAAGTCTGTAAAAGAGGCCAACAGGTGAACAACTGGATCACAATACAGATTTAGGATGGCCATACGCAGACAAGTGGCATAGAAAGATGCACAACTTTAAAAATCCTGTTTTCCTTAATAGGGTTCTTAGGTGGTAGCTTTGATGTTTTCCTCATAGCATTCCTCATACTCTGCTTCTTCTCTGTATTGCTTTTTCTTGGGTTAAGCATCCTAATAATTACTTCCTGTTGTGTCAATGATCCTTTCTGAAGTTGAACTTTTCAGGGGCTACTAATTCCCAAGATTTAAGCCTTAAGGTATGTTATGTCTGTTATGAACATCTACTTTGTTTCCAGGCTTTGGCTTGCAGATTCTCAAGATTCTTCTTGTAGCACTATGGGTCTGTGGTGGTTCATACACTCTTGGGAATAAAGAGAGTTCAAAGATGAAAACAGTAGATGCACTCAGCCTTACAGTGTGAGCTCCTCCCTGTTGATATAGTGTCCTCTTTCATGTTAGTGCAGCACTAAGCAGACTGTAAAAGTTCCTGGAGATGAACAATAGTAAGAAGATTACTCAAATCTGGGTTAAGATTTATTTAAAATGCTGAATCAAAATTATCCTCCCACACAGGGAACAAGTTCATGAAACTGTTGCCAGAGTCAGAGGGCTGGATTTTGACTTTCTTGTAAACAGAAACAAAAGGCTGATTTGTGGAAGGACAATGAAAATAAACACTTGTTGAAGCCCTTGCAGACATCTCAGAGTTGATATAGCTATAAAAACATAAGACTGCAAATTCTGCAGGCTCAGAGACTTGGAGGTATAGAATATACTGGCAGGGCATGACACAGATGTCTTCAAATAACTTTGCAAGAAAAACCTACTCTACCAAAAAACTGTAAAATGGAAAAAAACAAGTTTCATGTCTAACTTCCACAAGCTATTTCCCTGCTCTGCACTTACACAGCACTTAAACCACTTGAGTGCTATGTTTCAGGCTGTCATATGTAAACCCATACTGCAGAGCAGAAGAGACAGACCAAGAAGATAGGGAAAAAAATGCCTGGGAGAGGAAAGCCTGCAGCACAAACTCAACTGTGGTTCAAACAATTCCCTGACAAGGCTGCTTCTTTTACCACGGGTCTCTCCTCTTTTACATCCAGGAGCTGTGAGAGAGAAAACAACTGTTCTCTAATAAGATCAGACTCTTCTCTTGCATAGTGTTCAGAAGAAGCACAAAAAAGCCATCTTCAGAATAAATCCTTGAGAAGTTAGGTGCACAACCAAAGCATCTTTTCTACAAACGAGAGATGTAAGAGCACTGTATAAACAAAAGGCTGCTAAACAAAACCCCATTCTATTTAAAATACTGTTTATTTGTGATTTAACATTAATTAGCATTACATCTATGAGCAATTTCAGATAACATTTATATATTTTCCACAGGACACAAGAGTTGGCTGGCTCATTCTTTATGCCAAAGCAAGTAAATAGAGGCATTAGCAAAAGGTGCAAATAGTTCACGGTTGCATTTTAAAAAATATTTATGCACATTGCATTCATTTAGATATATTTTAAAAAAAGTTATGAAAAGCGTAGTTCACAGGTTACTGTTTCTACATATGTTGTAATACAACACAAATAATGTAGAACATAAAAAACAAAGCAACTGAAAGTTTTCACTATGATTAAAAACACTGATTCCAGTATTTAGTGAGAGCTAGAAAATTGTTTCCAGGTTCCATTCTGACATTGTATTTTCACACTTAACACAGTCAAAGCTAACCAGCCCCCAAACATGCTATAATCAACATTTTTGCATGCCAAACCACTCTCCAGCCATATTTAACAATTATGTATTGTATAATATTTCAACCGGCGATTTTGGAATCACATGGATCTTTAAAATGTACTTCCTATTGCGATGACTGATTTACAGACAATTTGACACAGCAAAGAAAAACCCTATGTTAATTTCTATGTTTAGTTTGTATTTACAATACAGTAAAAGTACTAAAACGACAATATCAGTAAAAATGAGTAAGTGGCAGTACCACCCTTACCCATGGCACTAGGCTCTGATTTGCTCTGGGTTCATCCAAAGGACAACACAGATTCATGACACCCTTTTACAATTCAAACGAAAGTGAAGAAAACAAACAAACAAAAAGTGTTGCACTCTGCATGAATCCATACAAATTATGTAAAACATCTAATATGGAAATGTCACTTTGCTGATTTAATAAAAATATCCCACAATCCATATCATATATTTAAAAAAAATAATCACCCAACTTTTACTTTCCTTGTCTCCTCCCTATTTTCTCACTATTTCACTTTCCCTTTTAACAGTTTTGTTTCCTTCATTTGGTTATGTTATGAGATTATTTTTCTTCATTCATTAGCAATACTATGAAAGAAAAAAAAACCTCACAAGTAATTTTAAAACATGAATCCAGTTCAATTTCATACACTTTTATCCTTTGAGTTTTAAGTCCCTGGATTCCTGAATTATATTTAAGTATACTCTAAACCAAGCATTCTGAAATACACTCTACTATTAAATGCTTGGTTCACATGCTTATAATACCTTTATACTGAATGGTATACAAACATTTGAACATATAAAATCTTTTTTGTTTTGCCAGTTAAACTAAATTATCAATGTTAAGTGTATAAAATCCCCTTTCTTGAAAAATAAGGGTTCCCTCCCCAACTGATAGAATAAAAAAGAAGTCTTCAAAAATTATATTTCACTAAAATGAAATATTTGGCAAAAAAGTTATTGAAGAATGGAATTCTTTAGACATTTTGTATAATTCCAGATAAACTTTCTCCTACACAGTTTTACCCCTAATATTATGTGCCAGTGTGTAATATTTCTATATGATCTAATCTTAAAAAAGATTCAAAGGTGTGCTGTTAACATGTACCCACACAAACAGGGGTACAGGAACATAAATTATATGACCAAAATCACAATACAAAAATGTATGAGCTGGTTACCAAATGAGACAGCAGTTTGAAGAAGTCGTATGATCACTCTACAGTAACTTTAATACAGACTTGAACTGTACTGAAAATGTTAAGGTCTGCAAAATACTCCAAGCAGAACTGACTGCTGCTGCTGCTGCGACGGTATTTGATCTTGCTATGGTGGTAATTGAGCACCTACCAGTGTAGTTCTACATGAAACTAATGAATGTTTCCAACCCTCATAGCAATTTTGGACACAGTTAAGTGAGAGATGAATTAATTTTCAACTTGCACAAAAGGGTTTTTTTGTTTGGTTGGTTTTTTTTAAAGCAAAACCTCTTCCAGTTCCTTTTTGTTTAGGTTAAAAGTCCAGTTACCGCACACCCCTAACGCTACGCTGTTAATGGTCAACTTAAACGTTTGAAAATGTGCAATGTCTCCTCACAGCAGAACTGCACTTACACTTCTACCTTCTCCTTCTTTTTACTCTTTTTCAGGAAAGATGGGGTGCGGAATTTCTTCTTCTTCTTTGAAGGAGATTTGGAAGGTGACCCTTCAGGGGACAGGGTCTCTTCTATCTTCTCAGAGCTTTTAATTGTAATCTCTACACTCTCCACAGTACTAGTGGTTAACTGACTGACCCTCTTGGTGAGATCATCTTCCACGTCGTGTGCATCTTCCTTGCCATTCACCACCACTGGCAACTCCACAGATATTAGGTTAGCATTCTGTGTATAGAGATCTTCATGATTTTCTGAAAGAAAATACAGTTTTGCAATTATTTCTGTACACTCTTATGCAAAGAAACTATTGAAACAAAGTTGGTGGTCCAAAAATATGAAACCCAGTGTGCCTAGATGTGGGTTTTCTCCCCCTTAATCTACATTCTTGTAAGCAGACAAGACTGTGAAAATGTCATTAAAGGAAAACATGCTGAAAAAGCGACCCTTATCTCTGCCAGGTGTATATATAGTTTGAGCTGTATACAGTATATAAAATTACAGACTGCACAGCATATAAGTATACAGTCTCAAGCAACCTCAGAATTACACTTCATTGCAAGAGATTAATTTATGAAAACAACCATTCCATACAGAAGTCTTTGGAGAACCAGCCTTTCAAAAATGCCTTCTCAGACTTTGCTGAAAAAGTCTTCAGCAAAAAACCTAATTTTAACACTCTCAGTAAAATAAAAATATCTATTTCCTCCACCTTTTTAATATCCAAGTTTCAGTTATGTCCTGTGTTGTTTTCTGTTTGTGAGAATTATCTATTATGTAAAAATTGTGAAAAGCAGTTTTCTGGATGGGATCCCACCCAGACTTGGTAACAAAGGGGTCTTTTGGGCTCAGTTGACTTCATGCAAGTGTAAAAATGCAGCAGAAGAGTGGATGACTCAGGTTATCAGAGCCATTGGCATTGCATGGAAATTGCATGGAATACCTTCTAATTTTTCTGGGACATTTTGCGGGGATTGAGTTTGTGACTGAATTTGTGACACAGATGAACCGTCATCTGAGAATAATTCCTGTTCAGCATCTGCAGGACAAGATTTGTATTAGTAGCCATGCACAAGTGAAAATCAAGCAAGAACGTCAGTGCTAGTGCTACAAGGTTTACAGCTCTGCTTGCATTTGTGTTGCTCATGCTGACAACATCAAGAAGTTGTAACACACAGTTTAAACTCTACAGAATTATGATTTTACACTGTATATATTGCTAACAATCATTGTATATTAGTTACAAAGCACTAAAAAAGGGTGGAAGGGTTGCATTCCAAGTGGCATGCCCCATGGTTTTATCTAGCTGTAAGTCACACATTTCGCTGTTATAGTAAGTTATTATACTATGCCCCAAATGTGATATAATAAAATTGTTTTATTACACAATATTAGTGAAGAAGAATGCATAGTTAAGTGTTATTGTTAAAAAAACCAACACAACACTGTTGAATTAGTAAATCCCTATGAAATAGTACTATTGGAAGAAGATGTAGAAAATTAAATAGATGAGTCTTGTGTATTGGGAGAACAGAAGAAAAAGAATCCAAGACCAAACATCTCAGTAAACTTCTGTGCAGCTGGGCACAGACCAGGGCAACTTGGTCTAACTTTGATATCAACTTTGAGGAGGACGTTGGACTAAGATGACCTTCATGGGCTCTTCCAGCCTAAGTCATTCTATGATTCTGACAAAAAAAGTCATTATGTTAAAGTGTGTTTTTGTTAACCCCATTTCTCTGCAAGCTGGTCATTGCTTTAATTCTAGCATTAACCAAAGTAAAAAGATAACATAACAAACCCACAACATTTAACAAAAAAATCTACCATCTCAAGGAATCATTCATTCTAAACTAGCTGCCAACAGTATTCACTAATAATGAACAAGTGTACATTTTTTACAGTAGGTATTTTCAAACTAAAAATGAACTCATCATTAAAATGTAACCCCCAACATCTCAAAACACACCACTGACCTTCCAACCCTTGCTGCTTACGCTCAACAGTCTTCTTGTACTCTTCCAGTTCCTTTTCTGTGAGATGGCTGAAGGGATTGGGTGGTGCTGGTGCTGCATGCTCATCATCTTCAAATTGCATTGGCTGGAAAGGAGAAAACCACAAATTTAACAGTTATAAAAAAAAGAAGCAAACAAGCAAGATATACAGGGTTAACGTCTCTCTTTTTCCCCAATGCTTGGTAATGCCAGATTGGCAGGGAACACAGACAAAAAACAGATGCATCTAGGCAAACATTTCCCCATTTAATAGGCATTCGCACAGTAATTAATACTGACCACTGAGCTGTAAGTCACCAGCCTTTGCAGCAGCACAATTATTTTTTGAGGGGTTTTTCTCTTATCAAGGGGAACAGCTTCCAAGTAGAGACCTGCCTCAACAGCTTCCACTTCAGGGACTAATACACTCTTCAGAGAGGTTAAAGTCCCTTAACAACAGGGATTGAAAAATAAGGTTTACCATATTTTCTGCAAATGCCCCAAGTTCTAGGAACACTTTTAGTAGGAAAGTAACTGTGCTTATGCTCCAACTTAGGGATCTAACTGGATAAGCTCTTCTGAGATTAATCTCACAGTGACAAAATTAAATCTATTATCATGTTGAAAGAAAACTCATCTGTAAAATATTCTTTTTTTTGCCTGAAATAAATAAACAAACTCAGTGTTGTCTCAAAATAATACTGGAAACCAAAATGACAAACTAGATGTACGAAACCATGGGTAGTTTAGGACTATAGAATTCCAACTACAAATAATCACAATTTGTTAGATAACTTTATTAGTGGTGTCTGTACTGTTTTGAATTAAGTGTATTCTATGCAAGAAAAGATTTGTGTGGACAGGTAAGAAGCTGTAAAACCTTCCTCCCAACAAAATGCCTGTTTCTAATGAAAGCTTCCTACTACACTGTCCCATTCTGCCTTTTACACTCATTCATTTTGGGGACTCAATCATTTCCTTTAGCAATGGTTCCACAGACTGATCAAAAGACTATTTTTGGCACCATACATTGCAAATCTCATCAGTATTTAGCTTCAATGGTCTTAGACAGGGGGCCTAATTCATTCATTTTAATGCCAGGCAAACTTACCATTCCCCTCTCCATTTGAAACTAACATTTTAAAACTCCAAAATGAAACATGAATAAAATGTATCACACATCCAACATCTGGTACTAGAAGAACCAGTTTTAAAGACAGGCAGTCAAATAACCCAAATATATTTGTAAATCATCTAATTATGTCCTACTTACTGGGCTCGGCTTTTTATCCACAACAATTCCAGCGAGGAGCTGAGACTGTGGCCCTGCTGTCTTTAGGTCGTATCGGTTTTGCTCCCTTATCTACACAGAGGAAACAGAGAGGGTTAGAAACAGGTATTTCACCTAAACAGATACCATGCTCCCAGCTTTCCACAGGCAGTAGCACAGGCAGCAGTGAATGGCTGGAGAATCAAGCTGTGCTGCTGCACCTGAAAATTAACATCTCTCCTTCAGCTGCTGAATGCACTGCAGATCTTCTTTAGCTCCGAGGACTCCCAAATATTCCCCCCTCATCCCAGCTCCTGCATTTCATGCAAGCCTGTATTTACAAAGAAGCTCCAAGGAATAGCATGTCTCTGAGCCTGTCCTCTCCAAAGGAAATGACCCTGGTTAAGCTATTGGAGAGATCTCTGTGATCACAAAGGCTGATAAAGTTTTTCATTCACTGAATACCCCTTTATTTTCCTCAAGTCAACAGCCCTAGTTTCACTTTGGCAGTGCTTAAGAGCTTGACAGACCAGATATGATAATAGAAAAAAAAAAAATTCTACAGCATAAAACCAGGAATAAACTGTCTACTGAGACAGTGACATCCATGAATTTAAAAATAATTGTCTGGGACTTGTATTATTAATCTCTAGATGATTAGAGGGTGCCTTTCCAGTTCTAAGGAAGGGAGTTGCTCCTTCTGAGTCCAGTATCCCACAGATACTGACATAGTGCTTTCCAAGAAATAAAAAAAAAAAAATGCAATCAAATGGAAAACGTCCTGAATATCTGGCTCATATAGTTATTTCTAGGGTGGAGTACTTGGTCAGTCTGACAGTGGGCGACTTATGTGCTGGAAGGGAAAAGCAGTGACATATTTGTGTTTGCAGAGAGGTCCAACAATAATATCTCATTTTCTTTTTTTTACTGCCATCAGGAATAGGTCTGGACCATAGAAACTCCATCTTAAGAAGTGCTAGGAAAATTAGAACAGAACAGAGTGAGATTACAGTGAGACTGAATCATGCTGTAGATGATGCACAGCAATTTGGTTCATGTTGACACCTAATTATCCACTAAATATAATGCTGAACAGCAGGGACTACACCAATTCCAACCTATCATTTCCAGAGTTAATACTCATCCTTCAAACTACTGCCTTCAAAATTTATGTTTCATATATGTATCTACAGACTTCACATACATCACACAAATAAATATATGCTTTTCAGTGCTAAAAATCATTTCCAATGGAAGAAAATTCTTAGTAAAATCAGAACACTTGAAAATATTAATTTTACTGCTTGAATCATTATGTGAACATATTATTTTATCTGGAAATGTTATAATTTTCTTCATTACTCTTCTCTTACCTTATTTCTCTTTTCCAACACTTCACTTGGGTTTGTGTTTAGAGGAACAAATTGGTTTGGGTCTTCAATCTTGATTGGTGTTCCTCCACTAGTCTTGGAGGAGTCATCAGCTTTCATCCACTTCAAGAAAAAGAGAAAAGAAGCTAAGAACCCCAATAGTGCGATGGGTAGGAACAATTCTCAGTGTTAAAGAAGATATATAAAGAAAGGACTGTCTGACTTTATTCTCAATTCCACATGATACCCACAAAACAATCCCAACTCCTTAGAAACGTGTATGTTGTACAAGAGCATGTAAGCTTCCTTGAACATGTATCCTCAGGATTAGTTTTTATCAACTCTGAAACACAACCCTGAAAAACACAGTACTGTGTACTAATACAGTCATATTTAGAAAGCATCCTGTGTCCTAGTAACTGGCACATAGCTCCACCAGCACCAGAGCCCTTATTCATGCAGTCAGCTTCCACCTGTACTAACCCCACACTTTGTCTGCAGTTTTTTCCCTTGTAAGCAGGGTTTTGCATCAGTGGCTAAGGGTGCTTCTCCCACACTTAAATTCAGAACCTCGCCAGCCTGCCAGCAGGAGGAGCTGATGCTTTTACAGTTAGAGCCTGATAGCAGCAACGTGCTTCACAGTTCCAGGAGAGCCACCTCTCTCCAGGCTGGAAACACAGTGGAAGCATCTTGGTGAACTAAAGAAGGGGAAAAATTTTTATCATCGTTAAAAGTAGTAGCATGAACAGACTCTTTGAAGTCTGTTTTCAGCAGGCTCACATAAACAGGAAACAGGCAGTTAGAGATGAATTAGAGCTTGTGTCTCCCTTGTTTAGAGAAAAGAACAATCCACGAGTGATTTAAAACCTTACTATGTTTGTTGGATAATTAATAGCACAAAAAGATATGGTAGAAAAACTTTTCTACTTCAGCAGTCAGAAGAACTAGTAACAAAAGGGAAACACTTATTACATTTTATCATAAACTGTTACTCTTCCAAACAGTTAAGCCCCCCTTCTCCAGAGCTCCTTTATTTTAATGTTATTGAGTCTCCTCAGAGTCTATTTTTATTTGCTTGATACACTCATTTGCTAATTGTGTTAAATATTTCCTCATATAAACTGTGTATCATTTACTTTCAAGTAGTGCAAAAACTAAGTGACTGCCTAAAATATCTGCCTACCGTGATCTTAGTCCTGGGACTAGTTTCCCCATTCCAGGACTCCTCAGGCACATTAACTTTCAAGTACGTGTTTGGAGAGTTCAGCCATCTTGTCTTTTCCCTCTGTTGCCTTTGTGCCAGGAATTTCAGGGGGGAAAGTGGGACTGTATCATCTTCAAAGGAAAAGGCAGTCACAGTGGCTGGGATCTCAACGTCGCTCTTATGTCTGGGTTTTTCCCTGACTAATGGTTGCCTATAAGCATAGCCAGTTCTGTATCCCTATGCAGGAGGAGAAGGAGAAAAAAAATATTAAAAAAAATAATCAGAAAAAGGTATCCAGAGAAGTAATGGAAGTTTTACACTGCCCTGTATGCGCTGAACAGGCCCACTGAGCTCTTCAGAGAACAGGCTAGTTGTCATTCATACTACCAACAATCAAGAGACCCATTTAAAGCAGAGTACAGCAGCAGTTGGACAAGACCCCACTCACAGTGCATCTTCCTCCCACCTCTGTGAATGTGTGACCACCCAATGATCCCCTGCTCAGAGTATGACCTAGGTAGCTTTCATGAGGACATTTAAGGTCTTGCACAACTGCACATACTGGTTCTTGGCACTCCCCCATCCCCCACTCTATTTGTATTGAAGGTTGTTCCAGAAGCTGTAGTGCAGTGAAACAGACATTTCAAATAAATCATAAACTATAACTTTATTTCCTAATATTAATTAAATAACAGAATATAGAGGGAATCTTCTACATCTGCTTACTAGGTGGAAAATAAAACAATTTTTACTATGAAGTGATGATAAAAAGCAAGTATGTTTGTGGGATGAGTTGGACAAAATTTAAGTTCAAATTAAGTCCAGAATACTGCTCAGATACACTGACATAATAAAAAGTAAAGCAAGCACATTTCATACACAATAAAAGTTATTCAGTCTTCATTTTCAAACTCACAAAGAAACCAGAACAAATAATTTGCTGTACAAAAGCTAATCCTACACCCTCAGAAGCTTAAAGAGACTCCACAGACAAAGCCACCAACGTGCTCTCACCAGGTTGTCCAGCATCCGCATTAGTGCTTCAAACTCTTGCTCCCCAACTTTCCATTTCTGTTGTGAAGCCATGTTAACTCCTCCTCCTCCACTTGCTGCCACAGCATGTGTGGAAGGCTTGAACTTCTGCAGATCCAGCAGTAGGAGATTGTCTATCCCACCTGCTCCAGCTAATGCATGAACCTAGAGACATCAATGAATGTATTTAACTCATGGAAAAGCTTTTGGATTCTCTGCTTGTCTGAATTTACAGGAGAAACACACTTAAACATATGCTGCAGTTATTTCTCAGGCTAGTTTTTTTACATGCAGAAATGCAATAAAATCTAGCAAGTGATTTTTATGGAGAGGATGATAATTATCTGCTAATAATTGCACTTTAAAAGGAAAAAATTAAAACACTAGCTTTCAGAGCAGCTTAAAAAGGTCTTTCTGCATCACAAGACTAAACATTTTTTGGTTTTATATTGCTTCCAAATGAAGGAGTGATGCAACTCAAAATGAATGGCTGGGCAAGAGAGGAAGGGAAAGGAGTGGGAGGCTGCTATTGCAGCTCCAGATGCCTACTTGGGAAGACAGGATCACTGGAGAACAAGTAAGAGCAAAGTGATAAAGTTTTTGGGAACAGGCTTCAGAGTTTTGGAAGGTGAGGACACTTTCAGTGGTGTTTCTCTGCAAGTTATAGAGAATACCCAGATACCTAACTAGGTTGTTAAACTTAGTCAAAACAGGAACAACTGATTTTGGGACTTAAGTTATCTTTAAATACGCTACCCTCTTTGATTGCTCCAAAAACCCATTGGTTGTTTTTTATTTTACAAATCTTTGTAATCACAGGGAGAAGCTTCTTTCCTTGTCACAACATTCAGCTTTGATAAATGAGCTGGATGTCAAGAGATCTTAAGTCACACTTTGCATGGAACAAGTACCACCCAATCTATTATCTGACGGATTCCCTGCATGAAGCTCTCCCTCCACAGCATGGAACAAAACCTGTACCCTTCAGAGTGTAACAATACTGATACTCCTTCTAGGAAGCATGATACAGCATTGTGCTGTTCCCTCTGTGGTTTCCTGATTATTCCAATTTCTCTAACTTTGACCGGCATACGATTACTGGATTCCACAACCCCAAATATTAGAGATCTTCCCAGCTGAGATGTAATCTATAACTTGACAGCATGTTTGAAATGAAATACAGATACATTCTCTCTCACCTGTGTTTCACAGGCCAGTTGCACATTGAAAATATAGTGGAATGCTTCTTCCAGTGTCTCTCCTAGTGCTACCACACCATGGTTTCGCAAGACTAGTACCTAGTAAATGAAGACACTAATGTTAAATGGTAGAAACTGGCGCAGTACATGAAAATTGTTTATGAAGAGCATGAATGAGGTTGAATACCTTGCAACTGGGTCCAAGGACTTTCTGAAGCTGAATTCTCTCTTCCTGTTCATCAAGAGAACCCTGGTAGTTGTAATAAGCAACATCTCCCAGAATCAGAGCCTCTTGTGATATGGGAAGGATGCCACACTTCATTGATGAAACCTTTTCCAAGAAAATGAAGTACTAATGATTAGGAAAAAATGAAACTTAAAACCCCTCATCTCAACCACCCAAGCACTAGCAGGATGTATTTGGTACATTAGAACCCAACAAAGACGAACTCTTAAGTTAATTTTGATCAATTTTATCCACTTTTAATTCTCTGCATTAGCCTACTTCATGATTTTTCCTTCGTTCCCGCATTTATAACTTAAAAATCTAGAATGTAAGAAGTTGCCTGTTCCTTTTTCTTTTTAGATATCTGTAGTCAAGGAATGCATGTATATACACATTTAAATATAAAATAATAGTAATTTATCTCAAATCAATTATTTTAAGTCTCCTTACATTGTTATCATTATTATACAGACCATTTTAACTTCTATGTTAATTATGACTTTTTAATAGTGAGGTATATTCAAGCTGAACATAACTACTGATTAAGCCACTTAAAAATGGAGATGCATGTTATGCAGTCTAAGATGCTATAAATGAACCCTGTGTAAACTATATATCTTACAGCCTCTTCAACCTGAGTACAATTGTATCTAAGCATCAGTTTATTCCTATCCATTTCACTGTGGTGGCCCAGCCCCCTTTCTCTGCTAATTTGATGACCTCATACCTTTCTTTACCAGACTAGAGTCAATGCTAAAAAAACAGCAACTGCTGTGAGCAGTGATTCAGAAAGGTGATGTAAGTTCATAAGGTAAACCTGTTTTTTTTTTACTCTTTATGCTAGGAGGAAGACTTACAGCTGCTGTTGCAGGTGTATGTATGTGTATTACACATCTGACGTCGGGGCGTGTGGAGTAGATGGCCACGTGTGGACTGAATCCTGCACTGTCAATGCTTAGAGTTGTACTTCCCTGGTCAACTACATCTCCTAGGATGTTTACCTTAACCTGGAAAAGTCAAACAAAGGACAAATGTTAAAAAAGCTTGCAAAAACTGCCGTGATCTATGAACTATCCTCCCTTTCTTACTTGATACCAAATTCCCACCCCACGTTTAGGGATCAGAGTATGAAAAAAAACAGTAGGAGAGCAGCCATGAATCTGTGCATCAATAAAACTGCTGTCCAAGCTCCTGACTGTCATTGGGAGTCCAGCCATGGAAGCAGTGAAGACCCTGATCCAATGCCTGTTCCTCTTGGTCTAGCTGATCTTCCCTCATCTCTGACTTTAGAAAAGGAATTTCATTAACATTTCCTGCATTTTAACTATGAAGAAAATTCAGCCTGAGAAATTTCTAACAAGAAAATTAAATGCATGGGGAATTTTCAATTCTATGGGAACATTAAAACCTTAATTCCAGGATCATGAAAAACCAAGAGCAGGGCCATATAAGGCCCAGTTCTCATGTTTGTATTTTGGTTCTGTGTTTGGTGGTGCAATGCTGTCAACCTCAGTCTGATACCCCTTCCAGCTGGAGGTAGTTTCTTTACAGATACGTACTGATGTGAAGAATATATGGCAACTTCTGCACCAAAAGTTGTGTGATTTACCAGCTACCATTACCTAAATGCCAATTTGTAAATTCACCCCATTCCTTTGTTGGGCCTAGGGACAATTATTCAACTTTATTTCCCCAATTATAAGAGCTGATTCTACTAATGCTACTCCTACAAAGTCATTTTGTATGTATCACCATATTGTCAGGTTATAAAAGATTGCTGCTACACTGAGGCTATTTCAAGAGCTTCATCACACAGGAAAACAAAACCCTGCTGCTCCACATTGAAGGTGAACACAAAGCAAGCATAAAGCAAGGCTAACCCTCAAAAGAAGTGCTGAGGATGAAGGATGCTGATATCTAAACAGTTAATTAGCTTTTCATTTGGTGGGTAAACATTAAAAAACAAATAACAGCATGATTATAGCTTAAGGTCCACTTTAGCAGCCACAAAAGTCTTCAAGAAAACAGGTTGAGCCTTGGTGGTTATTGCAGTAGGTGAATCACGTACCAAATTAGAAGCTGAAGCTTCAGAAAAGGACAGACCTCGTGGAATGATTAAAATATGGTCATGTTCTTTGCTTACTCTTACCTGCAAAGGAGGAAGAAAATGGATTACTGATCTGGTTTTGAATTTGTATTATTCAGGGGGGAAATTAATTTGAATTAGTAGGTAGGATTCTAAATAAAACTTTTTATTCTCTAAAATACTTACTGTGATATAGGCATTTGGCAGATGTGCCCACCCAAACAAGTCAGCCAATCTATATAAACTGGCTAACTTGCAACGAGTAAGTTTTTCCCCCTTAACAAACAAGGAGGTATCTAACCCCGGTAGATCATTGATGGGTGTAATCATTCCATGGCCTGAAAAACAGATAAAAAAAATTACGACCATCAGTTGGACAATTAAATAACTTCTAGCTATGCCATGATCTTCCAGAAACAGTGCATTTAAATTGTTAGCATAGCAGTACTAGAGCTTACTAGACTGGAACTGCACTGCTGGGATTTCTAAGGTCTTCACCAAAACCTGTTACTTTAATACAATAGGAACCATATCCCAAATTTAACTCGTCATCTCTTTTTCAAACATGAAAGAGGTGAAATACAGATATCCTTTGAAGCACCACTCGGATTTTGAGGTCTCTCCTGCTTCAAGAACACATGATATCCCTTTGAGAGCTACAACCTCTGCTTACAGGGACCAGCATAGGTAAAATAAAAATTGGTTTTCAATAAAAAGAGTATGTACTTTGAGATTAGTCACCCTGTCAGAGTCCGTGGGCAAAAACAGCAGAGACAACAGTTGGAACCACAGTCTCACTAACCAACTAGAAACATGGAGATGAGATTATTTGGAGTTTCTGTTGTTCTCTTCCACTTGTTTTGTTAAGGGAACTCTGAAGAGCTATTTTGGGACCAACTCTCGAAAGATGCTGAATGCTGACAGCTGCCACTGTACTTCAGGCTTGTAAGTTCCCATATGAAGTCCACCCACAGAACTAAAATCAACTTTAATGTAAAGTGCTTCATGACTTGGAAAGAACCTGAGCATCAACTGGAAGATCCTAGTGACATCTTTAGAACTAGAGCTCACACTACAAGCTGTTTTTAACTATGGGAGTTGTTTGTGTAACGATTCAGTTTGTCAGGCTTCTCACCCCTCCCCCCTTTTTTCTTTTTTTAAAAAAAATTGTATGCAAGAGTAGAAAAAGAAACTAAATATTTCTTCTCAGTTTATGCTCATGTTAAACTGCTAATAGTAATGGGGCACAGCATTTTGTTTCCTATCTTGATTAAAATTTTATTAGCAAACTGTAGAAACTGAGGGTGAAGATTCCAAACATTTTGGATATCATTACAAATATCAAAGAATTTGAGAGAAAAAGCCTAAAACCGGAAACTTAAGGCCACCACCTGTACTACTTCACTGCTGAAGCAAGCTCTGACAGAACTTTGATTATTCAAAGAAGGAGGAGATCCCAGCATTTCTATGGTCTGGTGATAATAGAAATGGAAGACAAAAAGTGTGATTATATGTATAATTCACTTACTGAGTGAAGCTGAGGAAAAACCTGCGAAGGAGCTTGCTGTAATGTATTCAGCAATCTGCTGTAACGCAAGCAGTCCAGTGGGGTTATTGCCCTTCTTCATCTGTTCTTGAATAAGACATTCCAGATCTTCTCGAAATGCCTGCAGAAACATTTGAGAATCATCAAGGAAACCTGGCTTTGGTAGAAATAAGATTATTATAGGTGGGGCTGGTAGCTTTGCCTGTTATTAATGTTACGTGACACTTCCCTTTAGACCTTGTTTTTAGCTGCTTAGAACTTTGCCAAACTTTAACCATTTGACCTAAACTCATACGTTAAGTATTGGCAATATGGGAGGCAGGAGGAAGGAATTTGGTCACAGAGGGTTAACTTCTATCCAGAAGAAGGCAAGATAAATAGTATTTTTGTAAATGATAAAAAATATTTCCATCAATAATTAAAGAGTTCTCTGTATGTTGGAAGAAGTACTTGAAATTTGATCAAGATGTGTTTAGTGCTGGATATTTTAAAATTTTGTAATCCCTTGGAAAATGCATTAGAATTTGATAAAGTTAAAAACAACTGGAAAATTGGAGCCCATCCATGCTCGAGTAGCATCACAGACATGCAAAAAGTAGCAAGAATGCCAGGATGTCATCTTCTCTCTATTTCTTTCTTTCTCCCAGAAGGAAAAACCCTTCCCTCTTATCCTGTAGAAAATGTTTGCAACCCCAGGAGATAAACTCTTGCAGAATCTATAATGAAAAAGGTTTTCACAGTATCAAATTTAATATACTATGCAATGTGGACAAAGCCTTTTCCTTCTAGATGATAGACAGATTAACCACTATCCACAGCAAATGCCTGTCCTAGAACTACTTCAGCCTTGACATTTTTAGACTAAGCAAATTCTGTTCCTTCAAACTTTCCTTGTAGGTTATATTTTTTTAACCCTCTCATTATTTCTTGGCAGTATCTTCCAGCTTTTGTCTGAGCCAGCAGTATGTAAAACTGCACACAACACGAGCTGAGGTGTACTGCAAACGCTCTTGCTGGTTCATTCCAGGGAGACATAGGGTGCCTTTACCACGGAGTTGACTCCTAGTATAACTCCAGGCTATTCTCCTTTGCTCCTTTCAGTTTCCCTTCCTTAGCAGAATGCTTGCTCTCAATTTAAAAAGAAAATAGTTCTGTATGGCAAATGTAATTCTTCACTGAATTTTAATTCAGCCCTCTGGAACACCCACTTTGTTGGGTAAAATTCAGCATTCTCCTGACACAGTATGTTCATCAACAACTTGCTCTAAAAGAGCAAGTGCTACCAGACCCACTAAAAACATCCCCAAGCCTCTACCTGATATGGCCTCTTACTTGGACAGGTGAGCATCCATAACTATAATTTCCAAGTTTTCAGACACGCAGGATCGTATGTGCCTGAAACTTGCCAGAATTCCACAAGCAAAGCCTCTAAAAAATCACATGGACTGACTACACAATGATCTGTTACACAGAGACCAGACTATGCACACAGCATCCCCTAAACAGCTGAACCACCTCTTGCTAGCCTGAATGCAGTCAGATCTCTCTCTTGCAGCAGAGGAAGACAGCAGATAGTGAAAAGGGAAGAACAAGAAACTGAATTAGGAAAGGAGCATATTTGGGACTGAGAGAAAAGAAGCAGAGCTATGGGAGGTGCATCAGTGCTGTGAACCATAAAAGAAACTGATGGGAGGTAGTTATGGGGAAGTAATTGCCAGAAAAGCAAATCAGGCTTTGTGGAGAACAGCAAATGCTTGAAGAAAACATTCTTTTTTGCATGCTACTCATACTATGTTGAGATGACAATTACTATTTATCTGACAAGATTTTCTCTAGGCAGGTAATTACTGTAAACCCAAGTGCTTCACAAGCCTTGATTCACTAACCCTCAAGGGTGCCTTTAAGGTGCAGCAAGGCCCTACCATCATTTCCACAGAATGGCAGGGAAGAGGTGGAGCTCAGATGCTTCCACCAATTTGGGACCTTCATTTTGAAAGGCCCACAGCCTCACTTCCAGAGCACTGGGCAGCAAGGATCTTCTTACACACTGAAAGCACAACTCCTAGTGACAACTCAAGTGCAACACTGAGTGTTAAATGTGCTGCTGCACCTCAGGGGAACGAGGAGGATACACAGAAACTCACAAGCTGAAAAACCAGGAAACGGATGATAACCTGGTTTAAATCCTTGTGGTTGGTTAGTACCTGAATCTGAGCATCTCTCACTACAACCAAAGTGGTTTTGAATGAAATTCAGATATACATGATTTATACAATCCCCTGCAAGACACAAGGATTTTTCACACAACTAGAAGGAAGCATTTTGGTAGTGAAACAGTGCACAGAAAAAAGGTACAACCTTTATGTTCTGCCAATGTGATTCAAAGTGAAAAAACGTAAACCAACAGTGCTACTTCCTTGGCCCTTAACACATCATATCCCTCACATTACAGGAGGTTTCCCCCCACACTCCCTCCCCCTAAAACACATAAAACAGACTCTCAAGCACCAGCCAGCTTTTCTGCTAATGCTTCACCATGAGACTATGGTTTTATGGTACTTTCTCCTTCTGTTACTGTAGTCTATTAAGATTGCAGACACAACTGACAAATATATTTCATTAAAAAATCTATACTAACACTTATTTTCAAGTTCTGATATTCCAAGATACTTGATAAACATTCCTGAAAGAGGCCCCTGCAAGAAAGCTCTGCCATTTCACACTCTGCAAGGCTAAAATGCTCTTTCACTGTTGTTACAATATGTATATAAGGAAACAGCACAGTTGTAGTCTCCCAGGGGCCATGTGTAAAGACAGAATTCACAAAATTTATGGAAGTATTTGCTTGGGAGGAGATGGAGAAAAACAGTTATCTGTATTATATTAAATCACTCACACTGCAATTCAACAAGGACTAAAAAAAGGATCTGCAAAAACATTAATGGTAAACTCCTATTAGTAATATTCAGACTTTTTTTTAAAAAAAAAACAAACCAAACAAACCTATGTGAGTCATGTTACCTCTAAGCACAAAAAAAGGCAGTGTAATGCATTTCAGGCATTTTTGACAGAAAGATAGTTTATTTCTAGTTGTATTTTTCATTATTCAGCTTTCTGATCATGCTATTTTCATTCTTTTGAACTCAGCTTTGCTCTCTGATGCTAACAGTTGAGTATTATGCACTTGCTGGGGCTACTACAAATGAGAACTTAGTGTTGTATTAATGATTTTGTTAAAGTGAATAAGCAGCTTTCCTTAAAAATAACGTGAGGAATAACAAGATAGGTAAGAGTTGGGGCAAGAAGCAAATGTGGAGGCTTGGGTTGAGCTGTAAAACAGAGGTGAGGAATGGATGAAATACATAAAATAAAGTATGTAACTGATACACATCAGTGCACAACAATGTTTTCTAGCAGACTGCACAAAGTTATACCAGAGGAAAACATAGTTTAGCACACATACCATGAACAAAAGCACTCCCTGCACAGCCAAACCTGCCAGCAGCTGAACTGACTGCTCTGAGTTGGCAGTGCCCAGCTGCTGTGCTTCCGTCCCACCTACCTGCTGAATGCCACCCCACTGCCTTGCACAGCAACATTGATTTCCCCACAACTCACCAGGAAAAATATACTGGGTAGCTCAGCCTGTTTCTAAATCTCCACTGTTTCTAAGCCGTCTGTAAACTCCAGCCAGCTCTTTTACACCAGCTTAGATGGGAGTGCAGCCTGCAGAACAGATACAACTTTTCTTGATAGTCATAAGTTGAATGATTAGCTCAAGGTCCCTCTAATACCATAAAGATACTTTTCCAGAAATATTGTCATAATCTTCCAAGTACACATTATAAACTCAAGCAGTAAAAATGTTTCAACTTAGACGTACAAAGGCTCTCTGAAACTCCAGAGTGAAGTTACAAGCCTGAGTTCTGACTCATTTACTCCCATTTTCTTTCAGGAGAGTCTAAGTATGAGCTGACAGTGCAAACTGGTGCTTTTAAGAATCAACTCAACATTTGCATCACCAGTTGACAACTGGTATTTTTCAGTCAACATAAGCAGAAAAACTAGAATAACCAACTTCCAAGAATAACCTATTTTGCATGTATACAAATCTATATGTAGCACAGAATAATAACACTGCTAGAAAATTTTAGTATTAAAGTCTTCACCTTGGTAGTCAGCTCTCAAGAGGATATTAAAAAGTATGCAGGCTTATAAATATTTTTTACCACCTTTCTATTCTGTTTCTTGTTTGCTGACCATTGAATTCTCCACGTAGTCCTGATGTACTCAAAAGTAGTACAAATAAAATAAGAAAAAAAAATTCCCAGTAAATAGAGAAAACAACAGCATAGTGGTAACCTACAAATGCTCCACACCATCACAAACCTTTAAGAAATGAAAGAATGTGCTCACATCAGGATTAATTACAGTAAGATCCAAACAGTTTCATATGTCAGTCTACAGAAACATAGACTAGAAAAGGTCTAAAGTCCCTACATCTAACAGAAGCACTGATGTTAGCCTAAAAGCTGCAGAATAAGACAAGAAACCCCTTCAATCCATTTTCACTTTTGCCCATTTTTTATCAGCGTTTACATACCTAAAACCATTTGTAAAAAAGGTCCCAATTCAACTTATCCACACATAAATGCACCCACACAAAGTCTTTAAGCCAAATCACCGCCACCAATTTTCACAACTTAACTGGTATTTTGTTCTTGAGAGCAGAGAGACGTTAATTTTAACTCCTGTGCCGTAAATGCAGCTGCCCGTGGAGAGGAAAACCTTCACTGAACAGCAGATACGGCTCCGACACAGGCTGTTTCAAGACTGGAGTTCAGATACAAACAACTGGTGCCCTAAGTAGAAAAGGGTGGAGTTGGCCACAAAAAAACCGCCAGTGAGTTAAGGCTGGTGGGGAGAAGATAAGAGTCACAAAAAGTGTTTGTTAAAGCTATGGCAAAAAAAAAAAAAGAAAAAGGTGGGGCTTCTGTGTTAAGAGAGAAAGAAATAGGCTCAGTAATAAATATGGGGAATTAGGTGAAGTTGTAATAACCTCTTCACTCGCAGTGAAGCAGGTGGAAGCTGGGCTGGATTCCATGGCTCAAGAGGCAGCAGGTTGGTCCCACACAGGGCTCAGCCTGCGCTGGTTTTTCCAGCTCCTCTAGCCTGGTACCCACCAGCTTCCCTCCGTGAACAGAAGCACCGTGTTTACTCCTGCGATAAGCAGCCTAGAAATACCGTATGATTAAAGCAAAACCTGAAGCACTGAACTCCTTTGCAAAGCCCAGCTTCAGCACACCCAGCTCCTCAAGTACCAGCAACCTCCACACTCACAACTGCTGCCGTGAATGGGGGGGGTGGGTGGGTCTGGGTCCCTCCCTTGTATTTTCTTGTGGAGTAAAGCCATGCTATGCATCTTGCTAGATGGAATACAGCTGACATTTAAAATACTAGAAGAAATAAAATTTCCGCCTGTCAGGGGTCTTACACGATTCCAAATATAACTGTTTTTCCAGTAAACAGCAGCAGGGAGAGTGGTGATGCAGTGGGAGAGATGACAGGAAAGCTCTCACAGGGAATTTTGGATGCAGCCAGGGAGGAAAGTCATCAAGTCATGACTTTCTAAGACTTCCTAAGATGTAAAAATGTATACAGCTCAGCTAGGTCCTTTTAATTGTTATTCATTACTCGTACTGCAATGGTAACCCCCTCTTCCTGTTCTCACCAGACCAATTTGATGCCTCAATTGGACAGGATTTAAAAGAGCAGTGAAAGAAAAATTGTGCATTTTTTTACAGTGTATTTTATTTTCTATCTCCCTAGCACTTTCCTACAGAATTAATGCAGAGTGTCATTTACAATTAGTAATTTCAAATACATATAGGTAGGACCACAGGAAAGTTGCTGGGCAGAGGATGGATCTGAATGTTTAATAATTTGAGTAATCTGAAGAACATGGTGCTGAAAGTACAACAGACACCCTCCGAGACAGCGCAAACCCAAAAACAAGCAGTTAACAAACAACAGGAAGATTAGAAATATGGATGGAAAAAAAAGAATTCTATTTGGAAACTATTCTATCTAAATGTTTGGAAACTTTTATATCTAATTAAAACCACAGTTCAAACTAAGTGGAAAGCAGCAATATGGAAATAAGAAAGGAGTGAAAGGAAACTAATCTTTAATGTAAGGAAGCAGGGAACAGCACAAACCTCACAAGTGCACTTGTGGTGCACAAACCTCACTGACCCTGCACTGCTGCAGATACAGGAGTGGAAATCAGGCAATGGGATTTCTTGGTTTCTCCTACAGATCTAGTGGATGGCCTTCACTTCAGACAGCATTACACTGAACACAAATTCCACCTCACTTGAAATGCTGAACTTGCCTGACCCCCTGGTCTGCCCCGGCCTCAGCAGGATATTGTCATGGCTCAGAGGGGATCTTTAAGGGACATTTTGAGGCCTGTCTTGATGTGCCAAGGTGAGATGCTCATCTCTCCCCACGAACGAAATGCTGCACAGGTTGTCTGATGAAGGCAATTGATTAAGTAAGCTGTTGTGATGACAGATGGGTCATGACTCCCCAGCAGGAAGTCAGGATGATGTCAGAGAAGACTGCAGCCAGAGGAGGGAGCTGCAGTGCCAGTGGCCTGCCCAGCAAGGAGGTCCCCAGGGGATATATAAAGTTGTGAGCCCTTCTTGGCCTTCCTCCCTCTCCTGAAGGATCTGAAAGGTTTCTGAACTTCTGAACTCTAGGGGGAAGAGCAGTGGAAGCTGAAACATGTAAGGAACTGAAGGGACTTTGATATTTTAAGAAAATAAACTGTCCCAAAAGGGAGCAGTGTTGAAAAAATACTGTGCTCACTTGATACAAAATAAAGTAATCTAGACAACTGGAAAAGCTGGGGGAAAAATAAATCAAACCATCCTTCATCTCTGTCCTGATAGTTTGAAAATAACCTAGCCAGAAAAAAACCCAACACGACAATCTCAAGTGTGGGAGGGTTTGCATGTTTTTGAGGAGAAAAATGTGCCAGCACCCTGCATGCCAAGGCAGACATCTGAAGAGAGGAGCTGCTAAGCAGGACTTACCTACCTGCCTTTTTGGGTGAGAACAGCCAGCACAGTAGGCAGGGAGGGGTGTGTGGGTGTGGGTGTGTGTGTGTGTACAAGGCAGGAAGAGAGACACAGAAGAGAAGTACTTTTTTATCCTCAGCATAAAAAAAAACAACACCCTGATGTTGCAACCTGGATGGCTAGACCTGTAATGACAGCACTGAGCCACAATGTCCCCAGATGCCCTGTAGAGCCATGATGGATTGATCAGTCAGCACTCTCTTCATCCAACATGAAATTGAAGGAAAGCATGATGAGATCCTGCCAGCAAACCACTCATTGTAACAAGAAACAAAGTCTAAATAATTGTGGTTTTATGTAAAAATGGCAAGTGCATGTTCAGTGGGTCAGCCAGATGAAATTTCAACTGGTAAGTTTGAAACATGAATCAGGCATTTAAACTCCAATAACGAAGCATTTTTATGTTTACATATGTCAGTTGTTCATCTCACCACTTTACACACCAATATGACTATTCCAACTTCTTCTTACATCAGTAAACCAATGAAACATATTTTATATAAACATATATTATGAATAAGTTGAATAAATTCACACTCTTCGGTCTCCACGCTGACCTGTAGCTTTTCTGCAGATACAGTGATATGAAGGAGATGTAAGGTATTCCCCAAGACAGTTCAAGCAGCAATCCTAATTCCCTGTCAAGTGACACACAGTCCTGTTAGCTAAAGCCTGGAGTTAGCTTTCCTGCTGGTTAGGTAATTGTTTCACACGGTCTCACCACTGGCAGCAGCACTGGCACTGCTGCCTGCCCGCAGGAACACCCAACACTGTCCCTGGCTGCCCCAGGAGGGCTGCGGGGAGTTTCTCCCTGCTCTGTGCTCATGCAGCTCCTCAGTGCTGAACTGACTGCTCACCCTTCATGCACTGTAACTGTACATTGTTGTTTGTTTGGTTTTTTTTTTTAAGTGTATTTGAAGCTTTCAGTTGCCATGGTGAGGGGACCAGAGAAATGCCAGATAGAGATGAAGGCCAGGAGGACCTGTATACCATAAGTGAAATAATGGGATTGATGATACAGCAAATACACGTTTATTTTTTGCAAGAGGTAGTCAGTCTGTGTAACAAGCAATATATATCACTGTTCAGCATATAAAAAGATAAAACTGTTTTTAATTTCAGAGTCGAATTGCAAAATCTAACCCCCCCTCCCCCATCTTTTCATATTTTGGATATATTATAGGTCAAGTATAAGAGACCCAATGTAAAGTAATAAAGTTAGCCCACTGCATAAATGTAGTGCTTTTCCTTTAAAAATAATGACACAGTACCTGAACCTTCTGAACTTGCAGACATTACTGAAATAATCTTTTATCCTAAAGATTGGCCAGCAGTACCTCTGCATGCTATCCAGCTACTCAGACCCAGATGATCTTAAATTTCTTTCCACTTTTCTAACAGACACAGAACAACATTGTCAGATTCTCCAGGCCATCAGATGCTCACGGGTTATATGGAGTATTAACCATACCTGAGAATTCACTGATCAAGTCAGGACATTCCTAACAGGCAGGGGTTATAAAACTCCTATAATTTGTTTACGACTTATTAAGAACAGACTCTGAGACATTAGCAAACATCAGAGGTAAAGGGAATAGCTTTTCAGTGTTTTTAAATTATTTAATTTAGGAAAGGGAAATTGCACATCAGAGGGGAGTAGTCAGATTGCACATCAATATGTTCATCAAACAGCTCATCAGAGAGATGCAGTTTGATGTCTGAAGATGTCTGGTGAGAGCTGTAGCCCTTACAATAACATGCACTGCACAAAATATATTGTGGTTCCAGAAATGTATTCTCTAATTTGTTTTCTTGCTAAAGGATTTAGATTTTGACTTGCAAGAAAAAAGCTTGCTAATAGAACAGATTAAATCAGTACCTAAGCTTTTTAGCATATGATTGTGATTAACCCTTTAGTTCCACACCATAACTTTTTGCTCAGATAAAGTTCATGTTCAAACAAGTTCACCTTGAGTCCAATACATGTTTGTGTATTTTAAAACAGGGTATTATCCTTGCTACATACATTTCAATTTACATATTTATTAATACTTGCCAGAAGATGACTCAATTACTATTTCTCTGATCTGAATGCACATATCTAAGACTGGGTGAAGATTTACCAGCAAGAAAGCTCATCTTTAAAATGTGTCTGATAACCTCTCTTCCCCTTCTTCCTAAACACCTTCAAACTATTTCTCCCCTGGTGACTGGAATAAACCAGAGAAGCAACAAACTCCATGCAAACTTCTGATGCAATATAATTCTGCAGCTGTAGAAAAAACCCACTACGTACAACAGTCCTTAATCCAATCCCAAACCTGTGTTACACGGACTGGTAACAGAAAAAAAATGCTTTGTGGCCCTTTTTTGACAAATATTATATTCAGAAGGACACAAGGTAATTATTTTCAGTGCTGACTCATAAAAACACTATGGCAAATTGCAGCTGGAACCTGGAAAAAGTAAAGTAGTTTCTATCCCCAAATCAGTTATGAAGTTTGCTTGATGGACATCAAGTCACAGGTTGTGTAATATAAATGTTTTTATTTCCCCACAAAAGAAATCATAGCAGGGTTCTTCTAAATCTTCAGTTTCAAGAAAATAGACAATAAAAGGAGATCTTTAAGTGAGGGGAACTAGTAGCTCAGACATCTACCTCCTCTTTGTGCCTGGTCACACATTCAGCTCCCACGTTCCCATTTCACCCTGGCTGATGCCAAGAGCCAAGCAGCCCACAGGCCCCTGGCTTATTTGGACAACTGTTCCCTTATACAACAAAAACTTGCAACTTATTGGCAGACAGTCACTTTCCAAAAAGTGCTGGGCTCAGCTTCTCTTGCAGCATGACACTAACAGCAGCCCAGCAGCTCTTGGTCCTTCAACTGCCTGTTAAAACAGTTAACCTAGACTCAGGAGTTGTCCCTCTTCAGCCCCCTTCCTAAAATCTACACGCTGACACTGCAGCTATTAAAAAAAAACCCAAACAAAACAGAGATTGAGATAAAGGGACATTTGTAATGTTTGGCAGACTTGAAAAAGGTCCCCCAAAACGTTAAGGAAATAGTTACACTTATCAGATCCAATACTGCCATCAAAAGGACCAAAGAATAAGCACAAATACAAACCCAAACAAGATCTTTGTAACTTATGTTTATCTGTTAGGCCAAAGATCTAGACTTTGCTGCAAGTACTGGCTATTCATACTGTGAATATTTTAACAGGAAGAAGCAGACCCCGATCACATTTTACAATCGAGTGTTTAACATAAAATTATTGTCATTAAAGCATTATGCAATACCCCCTTAGAGTATATTCTTTACGAAAGAGCTTGGCTGCAAAACCAAGCTTGCACAAATTGACTTGAAAGTAATAAATTCCTTAGTCAACAGGTTCATATTATACTCAGAGCAACTCTCAGATCCAAGAGGCACTCCACGACAAACACTTTAGCAAACAATCCTGTTATTCATGGATGACTATAATAGGGTGATTACTAACAGCTGTTTGAAATCTCATTACATATGGAAAAGCTTCAAAAAATTGCAGAAGCACCCCAACTTACAGAAGAACTGAAGAGAGAAGGATCTGCAAAGCTGCTTGACCCCTTCCCAGTCCTGTTATCCTCATCACTCACCTTGCACTCCAACACCCCCAATGGCTCACCCTTGCACAGTCCTTACTCAGTCCCTATGTAGTCATCAGGTTAAAGCCAAAGAATGCATGTATTAAAATATAAATGAAACCTAATATTAGAGTGGTTCAATAGATTTAATTTTTTCATATGTAGCCTACACAAGTACTGAACTTACACAACCAGTAGATGAGTGCCAATATGGTAAAGTATGGGTTTTATCACCCCCAAGGACATTAAAAGATCATATAGTCTAGCTCTTAAAAAAACAACCCCATTACAAATTTTAATTAAAGTATTCCTAATGCAAATGATATGTTAGCATTCAAACTCAGAAAGCAGAACTCCACCTAATGCCCTAATTTGTTCCTATTTGACCGGTGACTGCTTTACTCTCTTCCCTGCCCCTAAATTTTAATTAAGTACACTGCAGCCAGCCAGATCTTTTTGTAATATTGCAGTGAAGCATAAGACCATAAAAGCATCAGGAGAAAAAACCAACACAATAAAGGCTGCTTGTTCACAGACAAAAAACTGCATACAAAATACAGAATAATCTGTTCAGTGACTCTTAGAAGACAGTCCAGAGTTATTGTAGCTAGATGTGATGTAAATTTCCTTTTTTAAGTCTCAAAAAGTTAATCAGGAATCTCAGAAAACAAACACTCTTTGGTTCTCATCCCCCCCCTTAATCCCACTCACAGGGCTCTGCAGTATCTGAGTGACCCTCTTCCTTTGTTCCATCATGTTGAAGTCCTGCCTCAGGTCAGGAGACATGTTTCTCTCCCGGATATACTCGGGGTCATTCTCATTGATGCGATCGAAGTACCGCTCTTTGTGAGGCATTGTGGCCGGGGGAGGAGTAGTGATCACCACCTGACTGGCATCAGTACTCATGCTTCAGCACTGTGGATGGTAGGCTGCACCTGAAACCAATGAAAAAGAGGGAAGAATGGTTAGCAATTACAGGAAGGACACTGAATATAACTTCCAGTCTGGCCATAAATAATGCTGGTTTTCATCTCTGCAGAAAAACATCTAAAATGAAGGAACAAGTGAATAATGATCATAAACAGAAAAAAAAGGGAAAAATTCTAGAAAAGCATTAATACAAAAAACATCAAGGAGTTCTGATACTACATAACCATCTCTATTCAAGTAAAAATAAAAACCCAGCAACGTACAACTAAGAATTATGACATTCAAAATGCCCATAATATGTTTTACGACAAACTTTCCTGTATCATTTTACATTGCACTCATCACCCTCCTGTGGTTTTTATAAAGGTCTCCTTCCCGACATATTCATCCAAACACATCCAGAAGACAGGGCCTCTGCTTAACATCCGCTCAGATCTCATCTCCCAACTCAAACGAAGACATTCCTCAATTACAGCATTTCCGAAGCATCTCATAACCTCAGCTCAAGGCTGAGGCGCCGGGCTGCTCCAAGGCTGCCAGGAGACCTCTGTGGAGCACTGGCTGGGAAGACATTGAGGGAACTGCACAAAAAAAAGTCCTGTGTTAGGTTGCACAGGATTGTGGCTGCATCCACATCAAATAGCTGAGTTTTAGCTTTCCTTCTCCTGTGCAGTTGTGCACAAAGCTTCTCACTGAAGCTCACTGCATTAGAAAAATGAAGCTCGTTACATTAGAAAACAAAACAAACAGAACTTTCATGTCTTGGAAGAAAGCTACACTGAAAACTTCCTTTAAAAACAATATGATAAGCTTTTGTGAAAACAAACACTACAGGATCAAAAGCAGAAAAGCAGACACTTGAATTTTCATACAAAGATCAGGCTCAGCAGCACACTCAGGAACACCTTTCCTCAAACGGGTACTGAAGAAGGACATTTTCTCAGGTTTGAAGAACAAAGAGAAGCAAGATTTGTTGGAAGAGATAGTGGATTATGAAAATACATTTTAACAACATGCAAATATCTATGTTCAATAACAGATTTAATATAAAAATATTTGCATGCAAATATAGTTGGTATGTAAATAATTCACATCTTCAGAGGAAAAAAAGCAAAACAAGAAGGAATGAGAGTTGTCAAGCAGTATTGAACAGTTTGACATTATGACAGTAGTTTCAAGTGTCCTTGCTCCATGGCACAGTTCACCCATCCCTTGTTTGGGTCAGTGCAACTACTGTTTGGGAAATTCTGTGAAGAGTGAACTCCTTCAAAAACAACCTTGAATATTTACAAGATTAAACATCTGGAAACCCTGTTAACACCAGCTTCAGCAGCTCAAGCCGTTGTCCTGCTTGAGACAAACCCTTTTGGTCCTTCTGCTGGACTCTATGCTGTGCAACCACGCCAGGAACCAGGCTGGCAGGAGGATGCAAATTGGTTTTCAGCCAGTTTCCCACACTGATGCCCAAGCAGCTTTGCTGGCACACCGCAAGGGAGAGCACAAGGATGAAATCCTGGGGGCACTGCAGCCGTGCTACCAAATATGAAACCTCAGAATATGAAACCTCAGACAGGAAACAAGACCAGAGCTGGGAAAGCATTAGCAGATAAGGCAAAAGAAAACCAGGTCTACTATTTTCCTGTATATTACAGATTACGATAAAATTAGGTTTCCTTCTTTACGCCTTTTTTTTTTTTTTTTTTTTTTAGGGAGAAAACATTTTCTGGGATGCAACCTTACCCAGCTGCAAGCACAGAGCTTCCAGGAGGTACCTGGATGCTGGATGAACGCACCACATTCTGAGATGTGTAATTTGCATCCTGGAGGCAAGCTCTGTGAACTCAGAGGGCTCTGTTAGGGAGGCTGTGGAGCACACTGGTGGGTTTTGCATCTGCTGCTCAGGTGCAGTCTGAGTTCATTCAACATGTTCTGACCATCAGCAAGCCTGCTACCTGGGATCAATTTAGGGAGAAGACATGGAGCTTGCATCAGGGAAGTGGGAGTTTGGCAAAAATCTAGCAGAAGTATAAAAAGAGCTTAAGATTTTTCTGAATAATGAACTACTGCCTTTTCCAGCTGGGAGCACAGAAGCAGAAGGATAAACCTTTTGGGACAGTGTTTAGAGATATGATTACAGCTCAGCTTTCCTCTGTTCAGGTTAGAAGATGACACACCCTTGTCATCGTAAACACGTATTACATCTCCTCTCCTTCCACTCCCCCCAGAATGGTGGGGTTTAAGAAAGAAAACAAAAAGCATCATAAGACACAAAACCACAAGCTCACTGTCCAAATGCCACAAGATATGAAGAACCTGAGACCAGACCTCTTGACCTATGCTGTTCTCCATCTACACCAAGGTAAATACCTCCACTGGAGTCAGAACAGACACCTTGCAGCACCAGCTGGTAGCTGAAAGCAGTCAGATGGCAGAAACCTTGCTTGAATCAGCCACCAGCTGCAACTCCTGCTCTTCAGTTTCTTCTTCCCAGAAGTTGCCTTATCCAACTGTTTTTCCTAAAATGCTCCTGAATCCTCTTAGCCCCGAGTGGAAAAACTGTTCAACTGCTGATCCACTTGGTTGGTTGGACCAACTACACGCATGTCTGAACTTCAAAAAACTTGTATTGTTATTACTATGGGCTTACAGGACATAATTAGTTCAAGTCCGTTACTTTACAATTCATTCTTACAGTGACAGAAAAGCCCATTCATCTGTAAAAAGACACAAATGTGGCTGACAACACCTAAAATCCACAAAAGAGATTTTTCTAATTGCTCTGGACTTCAGTTTTTCCTCTTTCCTTTTATACTGGCTTGTTACCTCTTAGCCAGTGAGATGACAACATTAAAATCCTTGTACTACAAAAAAACCTCCATTACTGAACATGAGTATTGGGCCCAGTTGTTCTTATTAGGTCTGGTTCAATGCCTGCTCTGTTGGGCTCAAGCTGACTCTCATATAACCCCTACTGTTCAGCTGGAAAATGTTCAAACAAATCAGCCATTCTTTTATTATTATTATTATTTATTTTTTTTAAAAGGGACACTTGTTAAAAATGTGCTCAGCTTTTAGGGATCTAAAAATCTGCACCTCCTTCTCAGCACAGGACTGGCAATGACACAGAAGTAAGTATTCACAAAAATCAAGCTCTCAAAAGCTATGAATTGTGATGGAGGATGGTCTTCCCCTTCCCTTTTTTTTTTTTGAGAGATTCTTTTGCTTAGAATAAAAATCAGCTTTGCTGCAAGGCTACTTTAGACTTCCACCCCTTTCAGTGATGTTCATGAATTACAGAAAGTGAGCAATCATCTTCCTAGGCAGTACCAGCTAATGTTTATTATACATGGAGGTGGAAATGAGAGACCAGACCCTCCTGTAGCAACAAGAGACAGTATCTAGACTGGTCACAAAGGGCAAACACACACACAGAGAAATCAAACCTAAACAAGGATCTGATTTTGTCCTAGAGAGCCATCATTC
>NW_009952362.1:2219905-2223374 GCF_000747805.2 Chaetura pelagica | reverse complement strand
TTCCTGCTCAGCTGAGACACACATTTTAGGCCACATTTTGGCCTAACATGCATATGCAGCCACGCCAAAAGAGATTCAAAGTATCCAGAAGAGCAGTTTTCCCACCTATTGTTCAGCTACTCCAATGGGGGCCAAAAGAAACTCTTAAGAAGAGCAAGTCAGCAGATTTTTTCTAACCAGAATCCCTATCTCTGCTGAAAATAATTTTAGGGACTCGTGAAACAAAGCAGCCTGAAAACTCTTGCTACAGGGTAACTTTTCAGCGTAACTCTCCTTCCCCTGTCTCATTATGCCCTCCTGGTTCATGCTGAACTGAACTCTGATACTGCTGCAAAAGAAAACAGGTCATGTCCTCCCCTGCTTTGATGCCTTATATAGCTCATGGGTTTGGCCTCCATATTCCGTTCTGTATTTTGTAACTGTAACTGGGATGCAGGGAGAAATTAGAGCAGTCCACCTTTGTCAGGAGGATATGCATCTCTCCACTTACAAGTTTTATTTAACAAAAGCTTCCAATTTATTCCAGGAACTTGGGACTGTTGATTTTAGGCTGCAGCATTAAGTCCTCAGCATCTCCATCTGACGCTTTGGGAAGCCTAGGTAACATGCTGTGCTGCTTTTGTTGAAATAACTTTTTTCAATGTCAAATCACAAAAGCAGCTCAGAAATAATAATGAGGTCAGAGAAACAAGGCGTACTGAAGGAAAAGAAAAAAAAAAAAAGAGTAAGAGGCTGAATGCAAGAAAAATGTATCATGCCAAATAACACCCCAGAAAGCATTCACTTGATATATGTTTCATAATACACAAAATGTATATGAAAAATAAATGCCATCGTAAGAGAAAGAGCAACATAAAAGGGATCAAATCATTAGATCACCTAGCAACGAAGCATTAACCTACCTTTTATGCTGATTTTTTTAAGGCTGGTTTCAGACATTCCTGTTTTCTCTATGCAGTGTAATCCATCTGTTTGAGAGTTCCCAGCACTGCAAACCAGCAGTATGTGTCTTGCATCACTACCCAGTACAACTGATCTCAAGTCCGAGCACCCAAGCTAGACCACACCACACCTGAGCATTTCTTTTCCTAAGGAGCACGTTGTGTTCTCCTGCTCATGCTACTTCTCACTGGCTCGTTTTTAAGGAACAGTCTGCTCTTTCTCCTGCCCCCCTCCAGTATCTTGTCTGCCAGGAGACTTGCTGGAAGCAAACTGGGTGTCTCTTGATCTGAGTTTCAGCCTCCCTATGAAACAGGCAGGTTCCAGCCAGCACTGTCAGCTACATAAGCAAGTTGGCAGAAAGAAATACGCTTAAGGAATATGAGGGAACAGTTAAGAGGGGCAGGAAAATACGTAGAATATGATTCGAGATGAGAGTCACCATTGCTGTCTCCTGGCACTGGAAATGCAACTGTCCATCCTCCCTCCTACAAATTTTAGTAATTACATATAATTAAGTAATTACATCTATTCTAGGGCAAAAAAAGTTATTCGGTCAAACACTTCAAAATTCAATTCATTCAGAATATCAAATACTGTAAATGTCTGACAATGTGTTGGCACATTTATTTATTTTTTAACATTACAACAGGTTTGGGTTTCATTCATCAGTCTCACACCCATATAAGATGAATAAGATGTATGTTCAGATGTAAGCATTTTCTAGATAAAATTTGTGGAACTGAAAATACTTCTGCTGCACTAGATATTTTTACTAACATACAGTGGTTCTGTACCTAGCACTCAAGTCAAACTGTCAAACTACACCCTTCAGCAGCCACCAGGTAGTATCTGCCTTAAAAAACAGAGCAGTCACACCTTCTCCCCACCTTCCTAGCCATTCAATTTTTCTTTCTGTATCACCTCTTCAGATTCATGCGAGCAGATGTTTGTAAGGCCATAGGGTAGAACAGGTAGGAAAAACTACTCTCTGACTTGAGTTTTTGTTATGTTTGTTTGTTTTCACTTTTTTTTTTTTTCTACTGGATTTATTTTCAGCTGTATCAGTTCCCCCAGCTGGTTAACTGCTCCTTTACACAAATGTTTGTTCTGAAACAAAAGACTAGGGTGTTTAATGCCACTTCTTCCAGCAGCAATACAGGTATAAACAATTTGTCATACTACAGTTCCAACTGGTTACAAATCCAATATTCTAATCTAGCATTGCATATTTAAAGTCCTTCTGCTTTAAACAGAGTAATCTAATGACATAATTATAATCTCCTTTCAGACACCACATTAAAGAGACTATGTGGCAGCAGTATATGTTTGTCTTAAGAAATAAGAACCTGAGTGTATTTGAACCTTGTTTTTGTGTTTCTGCATAAAATCTAAAGCATTATTTTTGAGCAATTATATAGTGCAACACTTTACTCAGTGTAAACTAGAACTGAGCCAGCTACTCTGTACTGTCTAGAAGTCAGAAAACATAGTGGGTTGCTGACAGCCACCCAAAATACGAAGGCTATCCCTCTACCTGAAGATGTGACATTTCTGCTCTGTTAAGGAAGGCTCTTTATAAGACACCCCACCTGTAGCAAATGCAGTCTGCACCTCCACGTTTGCAGGCCAGCCTGCCAATGTTTTGCAGCACGAGCAGTGTGTGTGTGTGAAAAACCTAAGCCTAGAATGATGGTTTGATGTATCCAGTATGTTCTACCACATGGTCATAAATGCTATTTACATGTGTTAAGCCTCATAAATGAACATGTACGCTTAACCCTGTAGATCCAAACTGCTTCAGTCATTCATGTTTTGGTATTCCTTCACTGCTGCGTGACAGCTTTTGATGATGGAAAGAACCCTTAATCAGTGAATTATCCAGTTACTATAATCCAGAGACAGGATGATTTTAAACAAAAATAATCTCAAAAGGACAAACTCTTGTTCAGATCCAAGGTCCATCTTGTGCTGATGAAGACTATGTAACCAAGCTGTTTCTATCACTGCATTGTGTGACTCTTGAGCAGTCAGCAGCTTTGCCTCTCTCCATAAAATGATGTTTCCCTGTTTTACTAGCAAGTTGTTACTGTTGTGCAGACAATAAGAGCATTTGGAGATGATACTGCTCTTTACACAAAACATTCCACTCAGAACAAACACAGTCACACATGCAAACTGGTTATAGAGAGGTAACAGAGGAAGAATTCATGGTTTGGGGGTGAACTGGTGCACATGGGTATTCCTGCATCAAACAGGGAAGGGGGTGGTTGCACCATGAAAAACACATGAAAGCTGTGAGATGTCAGAGTGGAAAAGCGAGACTGATACCATACATTCATTATTCACTACAAACCCCCTCTTACTGCTCAATGCAGGTTGCCACAGAATTTACCTGTAACAGTAGGATGGAAGCAAATATGAACTATTAATCTGTAATTTTAAAAAGATACTATGGATTGTGTTGCTAAACCCACACATTAAGTGGAGGTCAGTAACCCCCATAAATGACATCAGTTTGTTCTTTCCC
>NW_009952362.1:2201258-2219828 GCF_000747805.2 Chaetura pelagica | reverse complement strand
TTCCCTAAACTTACTCCTTTATCTTCTTTGCACTAGTTATATTTTCTCCTTTTATGTATTTGTTACATTTAACAAGTATGCAAATTAGTGCAATTTACCAGAAACAGATTTAAAGCTGAGTTATAATTTGCTCATATGTAAGTTTTATTTACATATATAAGTGTATGCATATATCTCTAAACATTAAGATGCACTTTGTATCACTAGTAGTCATCTCTGTTGTAGTACATAGGATGAGTGGTCCTATGAAATGGTGTGGAGTCCACGGACAGTCACAATTCCTAAGGCAGTTAAAAAAAAAATAAATCATCTCCTTAAATAGAGTAAAAGCACCAGAACAGCTAATAAATTATATTGCTTGGTAAACTGTAAATAGCTTCTGTACTTTCTAGACTTGAAAAGCACGTCAGTCCTACCTCACACCCACTTTTCCCATTTTTCTTTTGTCTTCTATGTTACAATGAAGTTCACAAAAAAGCACAGTAAAAATGAGCTCTATGAAGTTTCTGTTTGTTTAAGCTGTTCTTCTTTAGCAGCATTAAATTAAAATTTCACAGACAGGATATGAAAACACTCAAAAATATCTGAACTCTGAGCTTAAATAACTTGCTTTTATCCAAAGGCAAGACTGCTGTCCAGGAAGTGTCCTCACTGTAGCAGAAAGCTAAGGAGACTTACAGGAGCTGCCAGGGAAAAGCAAACCTCTCCCATGGCATGTGCAAAAAGCTGCCCTCACACAAAGCCCAGATGCACTGAATGACAAGGATGGAAAGTAAGTTTAGTATTTTTCTGCTCATTCCCACTTTGCTCCAAGGTAAAAATTCACCTGCTGCTTGCAGAAAAACCCATCCCACCTCCACTGCAACACAGGATGTGGGAAGGGCCATAGCAGCAGGAACTGTTGCAGATTTTCAAGCCGTGGAGTTTCAGAATCTCAGTGTTTAGGACAAAGAAGAAGGACCTAAATGCAGAAGACCTCTGCCAGAGGAGCCAGCCAGCACAGCAATGGAAGCAGCACCTTGAAAGCAGCCCTGGGGCTTCCTCTGAACTACACAGATGCAGGGAGAAAACAATTTCACTAACTGTGCAGACCTACCTAGAGTTAGGGAGTAGAAGAACCAAATTTGTTATGTAAATATATTTTTTTAACATCCCACTCATCTATACCAACCTGAAACTCACCAGGGCACTGCAATCTGCAAGAGCCCTCCTCGGCCATGGGTACAATGTGTGACATGAGATAGCACGGAAAACTCTTATTGATCCTGTGGCACATCAGAAGTTTACCTGATTTATGGCACTTTGATTATCCTGAGAAATGTCACAGCCAAAGCAGCTGCCTCCTGTTTTTTTGCTGGAGGGTCAGAGGCTATGACAGTGGGCAACCCAGATGACTGACATGAGGCATCTGCTGGATTTTACAAATGTTTACACGAACAACCGATCTCATGTATGGCAGTATGCAGCCAAACCTTTTTATAGCCCAAACCCCTGGAGTTCCTCCTCTTCACATCAAATCCTGACCTTTACCAACACTGACAGCTCTGTGCAGACCCCATTTAAGACCACTGCCATGCATTGACCACACAGAATTGCAGCTCAAAGCCTTCCATAACTTGTAAAGGGGGGAATGGGAAACCTGGCCAAGAGCTAAGTGCAGCAGGGACATCTGTAACTAGAGACTTGAAGAAAAGATGAACTTTTGCCAGGCCTTCAATCATGAAGTCTTCAGGACAAATTGTATCTTTATTTATGTTATGCACCACACCCTGAACGATTCCCCCCAGTTCATCCTGGGATCTCTGAATCACTCTACTATAAATTTTAAATCTGGAGAAGTAACACAAGTCACGTTATTTTGACATGGTCAAGCTGACATTGGTGTATTAAATGGGCTAGCTCCTCAAAAAGGGAAATTTTAGTATTTTAATGACCTGTACATACATTCTAACATTAAACAGCAGCATTTCAAAAAAGGTGATCTATGATAGTTGTAGTTGAAAGCTAAGAATGTTTTAGATAAAACCACACAATTGCACATACTGATTTTCACATATGAAGAACAGGCATAGAGGGTATGTTACAGTTGTCTAAAGGTTTTTCATTGCAATTTAAAAATAGCAATTTTAGGGATCAATGAAAGTGTGAGACAAATGATGTCAGCCAAGCCCAGGACCAATGGTGCAGCAGGCACTTTGCCACTAATTGGCCATGAAAAGAATAGAAAAAACCTTAGCACTGCAAGAAAAAAGCTATACATTTACTCCAGTAAAAGCTCCAAAAAAACAAGCTACAAATTGAAGCAGAGAGAAAAGGCCCTGTTGGTAGGACTTGAACAGTTTATATCAGCCATGAGATGGCACAGGGGGCAAAAACCTGTAAATCACTATTGCCAAATGATGCTGAGTGTCTTTTTCTCACCTCATTCAGTCTCCAAAGGATTTTGCTTTTTTCTCCTTTATTGGAATTAGCTTTGCTTTAATATATGGGACAATTTTCCCCCTCCTTGGTCCGTTTGCAAATAGAAATGGTAATGTATGTTACAACATGAAAAAAGTTTAAAAACATGCAAAAATTTGATTGAGGTTATGGTTGCATGCCTAATACGTACAAAATTATAATCTTTAGAGGACTTACGCCACTTTATGGCTACAGTTTTCCATGTCTTCCTGGCTAACTTGAGGTGACCCTGCCCCTCCCAGCTCCTGTGTTTCAGCTCCTTGCCTCTCAAAATGCCATCCCTGAGCTGTGCCAGCACGCCCCTCCATGCAGGTGGGGTCTAAGCTGGATACACAGAGATCAGGATTAAAAATAATTTGGGGGAGGAGGGAAAAGGAAAATACAGACCAAAGAAGCGCCACATGGAAGCTCAGGGGGTACCCAGGCCCTCCTTGTTGAAAGTTTAAAAGGCAGCTACTTAATTAGCTGTATTCAAAGTGTGTTGCTTTAATTATCCTTCCCAGGGAAATCCCTAGGATTTATGAAGGTGCAGCAATGCTCCTCCTGCTAATACTGTCTTCATCTTGCTTGAAAATAATTAAAACCCCCCAGCCAACTACCTAACTAGTAAACACAAGGAGTTTCATTTGCAGTCAAAGTTTAACCTCTATAAATATGTATATTAAACTCAAATTACTTGGCCTGCATTTGACCTGCTTCCTGTCTCTGACACCTTATGCTCAGAGTACTAGAAAAGCAAATTGAATTTAGGGAGCCAAAGGTCTTCTACACCTTCAGGAATGGAAAATTACTCCACTGAATTTCCACAAGCCAGTCTGAAGTCAGAGGGTCATTCTAGACTTAACCACATCACTGAACAGAGAAGCAGATGTGCCCAGAGCAGTAGCCAGCACATCCCTGAACAAGTACTGAAAATTTACTAACAAGAACTTGGGTATGAGGGGTGTGGTGAGTCAGCATTAAGCTCAGTAGAAAAAGGGTTTTTTTAAAAACCCAGAAGCAGAATATATAAATATTTCATAATTAGGTTAGTATTATTTTCCAGTGCAAGCAAGCTATTATCTACTTTCATCCCATAATTCTCCTTCTCCATCATCACTTGTAAGCACTGAAAGTCTGGATAAAATAAAAAGACACTCAACAAATCCCAGGGACTTGCGAACATCTGCAGTGGTTGTTTCTAGAAAGTAAAACCAGCCTGACATTGAACACTTCTCCTTGAGATTCAAGTCCTATCTTTTGTCCTAAGTAGTTTGCATGAAACATGAATAAATCTGGCAGATTTTCATGTCTAAAGAAGAGCTGGTCCCATGTACCAGGGCAGAATTTCCTAGTAGCCAAGCCAGCACAAACACCATTCACCACAAAGAGCTTTAGGAGACACTTTCTACACTGTAATGCAAGTGAAGAAAAGCTTCTTCAGGGTTTCTCTTAAGAAGAGAAACAAACCAAATACTTGACTGAACTGCATCACTAGCAACTCAGAAGTGCAGTTGTGAAGACCTCAGTTATACTTTTGAAGGCACATGCAGCCTTCAGTCACACATGCAACATGCAAGGTGCCCTCAAGTCCTTCCACAAACATTTCTTCAGTTTTGACTTCTACTGTTTGTTTGCTTATCATTTCAAGACTATTCTGAAGCAAACAAATCTATTAGATGGATCTCTTCGATAAGACTATTTCAATATAATGTATTACGACAATAATTAATAAAATAACAAAGTTGTTTTATTTTAATTTCCAAAGCTTGTTTGTAAACCTGGCCTGAAAATGGTATTTGTCTGTTTGCAATTAAAACTGTTCCTGCATGTACTGAAAGTATCAGACGTTACCATGGGCTGGAATTCAGAGTTTGAGCGCAGAGGGAATGTGGGGATAAATTTTTCACTTAATTATATCATTAGGAATAAAAAGCAACCCATTAAAAAACCCATTGACAACTGCTGTAAAAATGACATTGTATTTTTGAGCTTTGGTGATGCTATTTTTGAATATTTGACTAACTAATGGAAATCATCCCAGGTAGATACAGTATTTCAGTTAATACCATAAGAAAATTATTGATGATACAAAAAAAATGTCTGAGGCTGTACAGATTACATCTGCTTGAGGAGTGAAAATATATAATAACTTCAGCTATCTTGTTCACTTAAGCATTGGGTGTTTTTTAAAAAAACACATCTGTAAAAACCTAAACACTGTGAAGGAATTAAAAATATCTGTATTAATGTAAGAACATGCCAAAAATACCACAAAGCTTGATTAATAAAGTGCTGAATAATAGGTGATTACATGCCTGCCACAGGCTCATTCATGACAGCTCCCACACACATGCTGGAATGCTGCAGAGTACAACCGACCCAGGGCTGCAGGAGCTCTGCCCCAGCCGCTGGGGGGACATGGAAGAACTGCATCTTCTTTGGAATTTACAGGACAAATCTGGTCTCAGGAGTCTGGTCTCAAAGGTTTCTAGAGGAGTGGCAGAGGATGCTGCATTTAGAGTGGAGCAGTATTCGGATATGTTTTGTTGTTTTGTGTTTTTTTTTTTTTCTCTTTAAGAGGCATTGTTCTAACTTGCTAATTTATTACATTATTTTGGGCAGGGAGATGGCTGAATTTCTATTCTTAAAATCTTAATTCTTGAGTGATGCTTCCAGTACGCACTGGAACAAGCATTTAAGATGCTTTTTGTGGGTTGCTGTGGGGTTTTTTTTGTTGTGTTTTTGTTTGTTTGTTTGTTTAATTCTCGGGCAATTTGCTACAGGAGTTTGCCTGCCACATCAGTATTATGTTCTCTCTCTGTGATAAACTATCAAAACTGATCAGAGTTCATACTGCAAAGAAATGACAAAAAAAAAGAAACAGAGTATTGTGCTATATGGACAGACGTTTCCCTGAGACTTCTGGCTTCAGATTCAGAAAGCTGGAATTCATAATGAAAAACACTCCTACCTGGTGCATAACCCCTGTCTCGCACAGAGTGCAATCACACAATTACACTATATTAAACCTGAATATAGGTTTTTATTATGCCTACCCTGTATTCATTTTCATGTTATAGTCATAAGTGTTTTTTCTAATTGGGCAATATTGGACTAGAAGACTAGTGGTTTTTTAGAAGACTAAAATTATGGAGCTATTCCAACTCGTTTATTTTTTTAGGTTATTTTTAACTGTCACGATGATGAGGCTTTGGATTCAAAGATTTTAATAATAATACATCCAATATCTAAAGTTAAAAAAACAAACAAACATGAGAAAGTTAACTAAGGAAACAAAAAATCCACCCCTTCCTGGCCCCTCCTGGCACAGTGCAGCAGGTTATGGGCATGCCAGGCTGCCCAAAAGTAACTCAACAGTTATCATGAGCTTATAGTACATTTTCATTCTGCTTTAGAAACAATTGCCCACACCAGTCCAGGTCAGCTGTTTCATCATTGTATGGATTGTACACAAAAAGTAATAAGTACTGCTTCATGTATTGTGACAGCACAACTGTATAAATAGCACAGGGCACTACTTCTGAGAGGAGACAAGCATTCAAAATTCCCCAACAAGTGCCAGTGAACGATGACATGAAAGAGTCAGTTCTACCTGAACAATAAAGTGCCCAACACATTTGGGAACTGTACTAGTGTGGATAGAATATCCTGACATTTTTTCTTTCATGCCTTGCTCCATTTCCAATTGCATCATTATCACTAACAAAAAGAGAAATCAATTCAAACAATGACATTCAAGTGATTCTATGTGAGGAAAAAAAAAAGAAATCCATATTTTCATTGTTATTCCTGCAGCTCATCTGACAAGCACAAATGCTCAGTTTAAAAAAAAAAAAAAAGAAAAAGCCCAAACCAAAACAAAAATCAGAACAAATTGTTATATAAGCTCAGAGCATCAGTTAAAAAATATAGCTCCTCTGAAACATTTAAAGAGAACACAAAAGGGCCTCTACAATAGTATAACCTTTGCCTCTGTCTGCTAGCATCACAGTTTACACGGTTTCCATGGAAACCCTCTGCAAACATATGAATGTTCTTGTTGCCTTAGATGTTAAACAGAAAATCCTTTGTGGCAACTCTGGAGGGCCATGGCCAGTGCCAGCCTCCCAGCAGAATAATGCCCTTCACTATGCCTTGCCCAGCAGGCTCATGACACACTCACTCACATGGCACAGCTGCTGCCATTGCTTGTTTTTTCTCTCAAATTGCAAAAAAAATATAATAAAATAAAAACTAAGAGATGCACATCCCAACTTTGAAATACTTCTTCCTGAATGAAGATCCTGTTTGTGCCCCGTCAAACTGATGATAAAGTCTCCGACACTGGCCCTTCGGGTGCAACCCAAGAGCTGCAGAGCAAGGGCACTGACTGGGAGGCTTCCAGCAGGCTTCCAGTCAGGATGCTGGGGAATATATTTACATAATGAGTACACAGCTACCCAGAAGGGGAATGCCATGATTCTTTATTATTGCATATTTTAAGAAAAACTAATTAAACCCCACAAAGTTCTCAACATGTACATCAGTCCAGAAGAAAAAGCTAGTTTCATCCCCTAGTTTTTTTCTCATCATAGAAAGATCAACCAATCTACAATGAAGTCACATACTTGATGGGCTCCTCCTCCAGCCACAGAGGCAGGAAAATTCTACCCAGGTCAGTCTGAACTGTCATCAGGAGGGCAGGTTTCATTTTTTTGTTAGTGGTATGTGTGCAAGTGAGAGCTGAGGGACTAAGAACCTTGTTCCTGTTCTACAGAGGAGCTACTAGCAAACATCTGAATGTTGTGTCCCATCTGACTCAAAATGCATATCCACTATGCAGCTCTACATATTTTACCATCATTGAAATAAAAGTGCTTCTAGGAAAAGTGCACCTTTAAGCTAATGGCACACATAGCTGGAGCATAACTTGTTTGTAGATTAAAGCATTCTTCTATATCCTTATTCCTCTGAAGCTACAAATCTCTCATACAGCAAGTTGGACTCTAATTTCTGAGATATCAATGGCACAATTTAACTAATTGCTTACCGATGTGCACAGTCTTGGGAAGGGAGAAAATTCCAAAGGCTGCAAGATTAAATAATGTTGCCTGTGGACTCTGCATGGGAGGTGAACCCTGCCTGTCCTGTTCTACAGGGAACTGGGGAGGCCAGCACCTTTTTTTCTTGTGACTGGACACTTTGCATGTGATTCAGCCATTCCCAGCCACTCCTACAGTAACAGTGACAAAAAATAATAAAAAAATCAATTATGTTATAGTTTTGTCTTAAAAGCTGAAGACAGCTTTTTTAACAGGAAGAAAACAGACCAAACCCATGAACCAAGCACTTTTACTTTGCCAGTACTGTTTCTGTTTATTTCTGTCCCTTTCACAGGAGACAGCCCTGAGGGGAAGCCCACCACGCTCCCTCATGCCCACCATCACCTCATGCCCACCACCAGCCCCAAATTAGCTCTAAGGGGAGCCAGACTCTCCTCTGAGCCTGGCCAGCACCACGGAGTAATGAGGAGACCAGTCACCCCTCGTTGTTCTAATGCTCTAATAGCCTATTGTTCTCTCGAGGTTGCCTCAATGAGATAAAACACCAAAAGAGGCGTTTCCTGAGGGGAAGCAAATTCCCACTGAGCAGTCGCAGGACCTTGGCCAAGGGCTCGGCTTGGCAGGGACCAGCCCACCCCACAGTTTGGTAGAGAGATGTGGGGTTTGTTTTTGTTAGCAAGCTGTTTGCAGGAACATCTGCTCAGCGAAGCAGAAGTGGCTCTTGCCCATCACCACCCACAGGCCTTTCCCTGAGGATCTGTACAAAACCATGTTTACTCCCTCCACACGCAACTATCACTATAAAAATGCTACACTGGCAGACCCACAGCTAAAGTTTGGCTCCTCCTTGATCACTTTTTATGTTCTCTTCTTTGCCTTAAATTGGAGAAGGATTGAGAATATAATGGTTGCTCCTGAGCTGCAGCAGGTTTCCAGGGAGAAGGGAGCCAGGGCCTGGGCTCAGAGCAGACCAGACCAACCCTACAGTCACATCCACCACATTACAGGTAATAATGTTTAAGCACAGGGATGGGAGAATGAGCACATCAGGAATTAATCCAACGATGCAGGAAATTAAGAGATCAAGAAGTCACTCATTTCATATTTTCACCACATCCTCCTGTCCAATAAAGTGCACTGAACATCATTAACGTCCTGCTAATGAGACATCCGACTGCCCAGAACACAGCAATAATGAACGTGAGCTCTGTTTCCACCAAATCTACCAGAAAGATTTGTAAGGGTCTGCTTTCCTACTGACACAAACACATGACTCCCATTAGCCTTAATAAGGAGAAGAGTGCATTCAGTGTGAGAGGAATTTCCCAAGGTTGCATAACAGAACTGTGGCACGCTTACGACATCATATGGACTGCTAAGAGAAGTTAGCCATCCCAAAACTACAGTGACAGGCCAAATTCTTTCATCATTTTCCCATTACTTTGTTCAACTTTTGTCATAGGGAAGACTCTGTGCTTTAGGGCCAGCAAAAATCCTCAGAACTTTTCTTACACCAAAACTACAGAAAAGCAAATCAGACAGTGGGATGCTTAGCTCTTATTTTTAAGCTGAAAAACGTGTAACTTCCAATATGCACTTTCTTTATCTTCCTGCATTGTCTCTGCATACTATTCTTGACTCCACAGCATATAAATTCTTACTTCTGTAACAACGCAAATTTGTTGACAGGATGATAGGTTAAAGTTTATCTTTCAGGCTGCTTCCCTTGCACCAGTCACAAAAATCTAGTTATGTCCCTTTCAGTGTTCAGCGAGGCGAGGAAATGGAGTGGAGTGCCAGAATGTGGAAACAATGCAAAAAACGAATGCCAGAACCCAGGATCTGACTCCTAGGCTAAACTCTATGTGCCCTCACAAAACTTTGAGATTAATATTGCGTACCTTAAAACTGTGTTTAAGGAAAACCTTAATTCCAGATGTTGAAAGCATGACTAACCTACTGAAAGTTAGAAGCTTTTTCTTCATCTTCTCTCCCCGGTTCAAGTTTATGTATTTTTTAAAAATTGAGTGCTTTGCATTTTTTTTCCCCTCAACACCAGAAACCTGAATTTCATAGGCAACTTTAAAATACTGGGTCATCCATTTATCATAAGAAAACTGATGTAATCGAGGACATTCTGTGCTATTATCTATACATTAATGAAGGCTGCTTCATACAATTTGCTACAGCTTTAAAGGAGAACAGACTTCTATTATCTCCCACTGCAATGACTGACAGAGGAGACTATCTACTCTGCTGCTACTCAGACACGTGACAGAAGTCCATCAGCACACATACTCACAGAAGTTGAACTACTCTGACACAACAAATTCAGACAGGGTACTACAGTGCAACAATTGCTCTAACTGCACGGCTAGCACTGTGGTGCATTTTAGAGCCACGTGTTAAAATGTATCCTCCAAATTAAATCAACATCACCTATTTGTACTCAGCTGTAAAAAAACCCCAAAAAACAACATCCTAAAAAACCCCCGAAAACCAACCACAAAACAAAGCCAAATATATTTGTTTTGTTTTACAGAGTTATAATTAATACCTCAAAGGCCAGTACAGCAAATCATTGCACCACAGCAGGATGAGCCCTGTGCCTGATGTGGTTGCACTCACTGCAGCTGCCAGTGTATCATCAAAACTGAGCCCAATCCTACCGAGGCTGGAGCTCTCCTTGCCTGATGGGAAAGCAACATCAGATCACGTTTCCTAAAAAATCCCATAATATACAGAACAATTGAGACAAACGTAGTAACTGTTTTATGGATTATGCAGATACTGACTTCACTAGAAAACCCCATTCAAACACAGAAATTGCAACTCACCAGTCATATCACAACATTAAAGTTAAAAATCAAACAAGTCTCAAATAGAAGACCGACAAAATACAAGAGAACTTTCTGCATCATCCATCCTCAACTGTTCTGTCAAATACACAACAGCAATAGCACAAAGCATCTTTATGACAGGAATAAAAGGCTCTTTAAACGCTCCTTTTATGTTTTATTGAATGAATCCACTCTTACACAAAGTTCACGCAACGATGTCTCGAGCTTTAGTCCTGCCAAATTGTGTATTTGATTAGTCAACTAAGGCTTTAAGTCATATGCAGAATAATCTAAAATATTTATTAACTACATTTAATTACTTCATGTAGCAAGTCAGGTGGTTGATTAAAACCACCTTATTAGGATATTGATATATGTAGCTGTCAGGAAAATTAATATCTTTCCAGTATTTCACCATAACTGACCAAAAACTTCTCTGCTCCAAGCAACTCGCAAAACCTGAAGGGAGTTAAGAACCAAAGCCACAGACTCCTCTCAGCTACACCATCAGCATTTTGTGTGGTTGACTCTTCTCACAGAACTAGTAATCTGTACTGTGTCCCTCCCTCCAAGGAAGCACACTGCACCACACCTCCCAATTGTTTTAGAAGTACATATATACAAAGATCATAGTTGAAAAAGATATCATCAAATGTGGTGAGTCCAGAAAAACCTTGTCATAAGTATTTTTCAAATCTGTTCATGAGAAAAGGGTGGAGAAAAAAAAACAAACCACAGCTACATGATCGACAAACATGAACTCATTTACAGGTTTGCAAAACAAAACATGCCACCAACATGTCATGTACTCATAGGAAAATGCAGCTGCAGATTCTCTGGATCAAGATATTCACTAGAAGCTGAAATTAAGTTGCCCAGCTGCTATATCAGTTCTTAAAAACTAGTTGCATCTTTTGCCATTTTCAATCTCCCAGTCAGACAGGCACTAGATCAAAGAGAATTGGGAAATAACATGAAGCCAGAGAAGAAAGCAAGCAGTTTCTAAACTTTAAACATTCTTGCACTACAGAGCAGCATGTTCTCATACATTTTCAGTGCCTTCAAATGGACACAGTTCGTTACTGGCCACAAAAACCATAGTTTTGTAAATATTTACTAACAAAATACAGCAGAGCACAAAACACAGAACTGTATTCCTGGTATTCAGACCTTTCTGTCAAAAGAGAAACTGACAAGAAGACCTTCTGGTGAAAACACTTTCGTTTCAAAGTACGGATCTGCCTTTTTTCCAGTTTTCAAACACCACCCACTCTTCCAAACAAATAAGTAATCCGATGTTGCACAGGAATTTTAATTGTTTCCATAACTTCTGTTACCTGCCAAAAAAGTACTTAGTCTGACATATACAGGACGGAGTGTCTACGATACATGATATTCAAAATAAAACCTGAACACACACGTGTACATTCAAATATCTACATACGTATAATGTACGACTGATGTAAGAGTTAACTTTTGCATAGCTATAAAACCTAGAAGCTTGTGAAAGAGGCAGTCTTCATTCTTTGACGTAACGGCCACGGTTTGAGCATACGTGACTCCCTGGCTCAGATTTACAACCGAGTTACTACAGCTGAACTTCCTGTGTGCCACGTGAGCCCGGCTGGGTTTGGCGTCTCCTTGCGTGCTCTCAGCCACGAGAGACACAAGTTTGCAGCGGGCGTCCCTTGCGTGAGCGGCTGAACTAGGATGCGCTGCTGGGTGTTTGCTGCAAGCACAGTCACACGGGTCTCTGCAGCAGTCTGGCTGATGTGGGTGCTGGGACTGAAAGCCTGGCTCCTTTCAAGGGTTGCATAACCTTAGGATTTGTTGTGGTTGTTTTTGTTTTTGGCTTTTTTTTAATTTATTTTTTTATTTAAGATCTTGGTCTGTCAACTCGTCCTCACTTTGGATAGTATTTCTTACCACAAAGAATGGTCCTGGTTTCAGTGGGACCTTTGAAATACTCATCTTGTGGTAGAAGTAATTGCACAACACAAGCTGGTGGGGACATTTTCAGCATATTTGTACAACTTCATTTATTTAGTTATTAGAACCAGGTCTTAAAGCAACAAAAACTTTCTCTAGCATTTGTTTAAATAAATAACCCATTCTAGGTATCAACACTATTTATAAACATACAATATGCAATTACTTCTTATCAGTAAAATCCCTAGGATAGCTCTAGTTATTTTGGCAAAAGAGCTTATAGATGTTCCCTCGAGTAAATTGCATGGCAGCATAAGCCTGCTAGGAAGGAAAGCCTAACAATTCCACAAAGCAGGAGTGCACTGAGAACAGCTTAATAAACACGTGGAAAAATTTCTGTGGGACTTACAGGGTGGAAGCTAACAAAATATTATCTTCAACAACAGGTACTGCACATCTTTCCACTTACTTTACAACTAAACCCAGCACACTGCAGCTTCTAACACTATTGGTGCTCAGAATCTATTTTGACAGCGTTTTTTGATTTGTGATGGGTGGTTTGTTATTGCATTGTTACGAGCTGGGTGAAGCCTTGAGGCAGACACGCAGCCCTGTTGATAACACGCGTATTTTCCAGCCCCACGATAAACTTCCCATAACTGCTGGCCTGGAACATGACTTTCAGCAACTTGGCTGTTTCACATTTGTCTAAAGCAGCATCAGTCCATTTGATGTAATGTGCCAAGACTACGGACGGAAGGCAACCTTTTTCGGAACGGATTACTTTCAACACTCAACTTCAGACTCCTATTTTCAGAAAGCCAAATCTCCCCTAACAGATTTTTTTCAGGCTGGAAATCCAAAGTCAGAAATTAGTTTTGGAAGGTGCAGCTGGAATTTGAATATTGACGTCAACAGTGCCGGTTGTTACAGCTTAGCAGAGGTTTTATTTTGTATGCAAATCCCAGCAAGTGTAGATATTTTTGCGTTACTACTGCTGAGGTCTGTGCTGTTTTCAAAGCCTAAAAATCTTGCCCTTCACAGCTGCAAAGGAAATTACAAGAGAACAAAAACACAGACAACGTGTATCAGCAATTAATTCCGTTCACAACTGCCCAGCTGTTTGTGCATGGAGGAACTGGCCTGTTTCCTCCTCCAGCTTTTGCCACTGAAAGCTGATCTGGTGCTTTTAGAGACACGGGCTGCTGGTAACGCCTCAGGAATGCGCGCAGGATGCACGGAGCTGAGGAAGAAGAAATGAAATCCAGACCAGCGCGCTGCATATCTGTTTTGTGAGGATAAAGATATCTGAGGGATGGGGTGGTGGGAGGGGGAGATGGGGGTGCAGGGGAGGGGAGCTGCTGCAAGGCCAGGTTCAGCATGTACAATGGAAACAACTGCCACTGGTAGGGACCAGGTGGGACGTCCTCAGAAACCTGCCCATCTCTATCAGCTCTCAAGATGTTTTTACATTGGCTGATGCCAAACAGGTAGATTTGGGGGCAATTTTAATTTGGATCAGTGCTTTTACAATGAAATTCCTGGCTCTCTTTACTCAAGAAAAAATTATTGTTAAGTAATTACTACTGATTGGTAATTATTATTTAGCGGTAAGTAATCTTTCCAACTCTTGTGGATCACACTCCAGAACTTAAAGCAGAATTCAGCCCTTCAGAGTTTTTCCTATGAATATTATCCCCTCATGCCACCTTTGGATTTCAGGAAAGGGACAGAGCATATAAAAGGAGGCTGGTATGGGTAAAATCAACAAAACCCCACCAATCACATGGAAATTCCATCCCATTCTGGAATAAACTCAGCAGGCTACATGCACTGCTCATCTTTTTCCTCTAACATATTTGAAAAAACAACATGTATTTTTTTCCTGCCTTAACACAGGCCAGCCTTCATTAAAAAAAAAATCAAATTATCCACATGGATTCCTTCTTTGCTGGGTGAAGCCACACACAAGACTCTTCTAATACACATTACTGGCATTTTTTTCTTCAGCTCCATCACCATCAGTTAAAAAAAAGTCCTCTGATCTTTAGTAACAGCAGGTCAGCTTTTGACTTGCTAGACCACTCAGCCAGGGGCAACCTCTCAAACTGCACAGGTATTCAAAAGAATAACACTAACAAGAAAATATTTGCACTTGACAATTCTCAAGACCAGCACCTAAGGTAAGAAGTAACTATCAAAGGTTTACTCCCTTTACAAAAAAGCTAAAACTATAGACTAGTATACCAGTGTGTGTGGAAAGAAAAACATTCTGCAGAAATAAGACTGTGATATTGTGCTCATATAGTAATGAAACAAATATGAGAGCAATATTCTTTTACCAAACAAGATTGATGAATTATTTAAGCATTACTTTTTTAAATACAGATCTCCAAATTTCAGACCTACACTTCAGGAAGATATCATCTCTGAAACACTCACACAAGCATGCAGTGTTATCACTGGGAAGACACAAAATGAGAGGTCTTTCAGTAATTTACAGTTTCCCAAGGAAAGTAAATTCAAATTGTATGGTTGACTGGAAAGTATGAATTCATACAAATAGCTTAAAATACATTCTCTTTTTACTCCCTTGGAACCAATGACTCAATAATGGGTAAACAATTTTGTAAAATCAGAAGTACAGCACACTTTAGACTGCAAGTAATCTCACTGTATTGTCACAGGAACAGTTCCACTGCTGCTTGAAAGCAAGAACAGCACTCATCCTTCTTCCCATAATTTCACTTTTAGCTGCTCAACATCAGGCAAATCCATCAGGGGATGATTTTTTACATTGCTTATTGTTTGCCACAGCAAAACCTGAATTTCTCATACACAGAGTTTCTGTATGGGATCAGCTGGGGAAGAAGGCACTGGGGAGGTGAAAGCAAGAGCACACAGAAGCAGTTGCACAGAGCAACCCTATGACCTCCATGGCACACAGGCCTGCTGTCCAAGACTTAATTCTTTTCACATTAAATGCTGCAATACAAATAACATTATGTCTTACTTATATATTTTTTATTACTTAACCTAAATATTGGGCAATAAGAGACAAAATTATATTTAATCATCAAAACAGAGTGAAGCTCTTAATCTACAAATCCCAGGGAGACTAAAGGGTCTACAAGATCTACCTCAAAATCTAACACAGTTCAGTTAAATAAAGGGACAGTAACAGTGCTGCAGCTGTCTCTCAAGAAATTATGCAGTAATTAAGTAGTCAAGAAATGACTCTCTACCCACAGTTATAAGAATGGGTATTAAATCAATAACTAGCAATTTGAAATGGTTTTCTCAGGCTCAGTTTTCTGGTATATTTAGATAGAATGTTGTGAAAAAGCTGATGTGACAACAGGGTAAATGTCACTGCATCAGTGAAACTTGATGTAGCACTACAAATGGAATCATTCAAGTGAAGCTTGCAGGTGCAGTTATGCCAACTGGCTAACCAAACACAACTGCTCCCAGACCAGTCTCTTCTCTTTCTACTGTTTCTTTTCCAAAGCAGAATTCTTTCTTGTGCAGCAAACCTATCCACATCTACTAATTGCTTAAAACCATGGTAGATGAGTCCTATAAATAAATACCACAATTGTTCTGCTCCTAAGAATTTAGCGCTTAAATTTTGTCATGATGCTTCAAGGTGGAGATAAATTTAAGTAACTAAGGCTAAAATTCAAATGGTTCCAAGCCTGTGTACCACCTACATCCCAAAACAGACTTACAGATGAGTAGTACTGAGGTTTTAAATGGTGCATAGCTCCCAGATTTGCTACATAGCAAATAATTTAACACTAAAATAATGCACAATAGGATTAGAAAGCCCCATTCAGCCATAGCACAAGGATGATGTATTTACTTATGCTGGGAAACAGTCCACATGAATGAATAGGCAATATAAATCACATATATTGGAATAACTACTGAAATAAGGAAGGTGCTTGATGGTGCCAAGAAATACTTAGATTATATAATGGTTATGGATAAACAGCATCCTTCTGAATCTAAAAGAGGAGTTCAGAGTGTGAATTACCACATTTCATCCTTTAGCATTAAATAATCTCTGAGTCACTTGGGATGATTTAAGTTTTTCTCTTGAGAATTTGAATTGTGAACAAAGTTGCCCAACGCCTAAAATTCCTGTGAAACCAGGACAATTTCCCAGTCTGAAAGGGGAATTCCTAAGTCCTAAAGTAATAGTTGTCATTATTCATATTTTGTATTAACTACTGAAACTTAACAACTTCATTTACGTTCATGAATTCATTAGGTCCTAGGGTCCAATTCTTTTTGCTTAACTTTAGATATTTACATAATACAGGAATTAAACATCTAATTAAAGTCTTTCTCTAGGATGCAAGGAATAATCTTCTAGACCTTGTTGGCTGCACCATACACTTAGAGTGATTGCAACAGAGGCACATAATTCCCAAGCAGACATTCGTATTGCAGATATCTCAAGTTATGCAAGACACATGCAGCTCTAAAACACCACCAAGGTACATGCTAGACCAAGGAAACACAAAAAGGGATCACTTAGCCATTTGAAATAACAAGGGGAGGGGAGGCAAACGGTGGCTTTAAAAACAAGAGATTTCTCATCAAATTTTTGCAATCCATACAGCAAGGTGGGTAGTGCATTTTAGTGTGGGTTTTTGTTTGGTGTTTTTTTTTTCTATGCATCTCACTAACTTCAGAGCCTGGCCTGCCCTTTCTAGGTTGGCAGAGGTATCTTTTACATTGCCCTGATCAACAAGCTGTATTACACACTAATTTTCTGTACTAAGATGCAACACAGTATAAAATGAGTATCATCTATCAGTACCAAGCAGATACAAAGATCTGGCAACAGTAGTGTGTATATAGACTAAAATATGCTGTGAGAAATTGCCACCAGGCACAAAAAAAACTTTAGAATACTAAGTGCAGGAGCTGCTAACACAACAAACACTATGTGAAAATACACCTCTGATTCCTTAAGAAATATAAATTTTTAAAATGTCAACATGCAGGGAAGAAAGCAGTAGGAAAAGTGAGGGGAGGAGGAACAGGGGAAATGTAGTAGATTAAAGATGTATTTGGTTTGTGATCAAAATACAAATTTACTTGACTAGAAAAACATACATCCATGGAGACTACTAAAAAGCAAATGAGTTTAAGAAGGAAATTATGTTTAATGAGTTCCATAAAAGATTTTTAAAGCAGTGAGAATGCTTTCCCTCCTGCTCCCAGTAAATGCTTGAAGCTAATATACATCTCAAAGACTGTCTTCTGTATTTTATTAGTGCTGTCAAGAAAGAAAAATGAGCCAAAGAGTTAGCAAATACATTACACAAGTCACACTTCTGGACCTCAGTGTGGTACTAAGGTCTTTACACCTCAACATTAGCACGAGATGTAAATAAGCAAAATACTACTTTATACTAGAAATCCCTTAATAGTCCCCGTTGAAAGTTGAGTTAAAGCAACAACAAACCCCTTGCACCCATCAGCCCATTTCAAGCATCTTGCTGCACTCACTGCATTACAGTATTTACAGCTGATCTGAAGCCTGTATGTCTAAGCTAATTTAAATTCACCTCTGCATACCACAGCTAGATCTTCTGAGGCATGATTCATGGCCAACATGCAACACTAAGTTATGATGAAGATGAAAGGATTGTCGAATCCTTTTTCTAAATCAGACAAGCTTATCAGTACCCACCTACAAACATATGCTTTCTTCCATGTGATATAATGTGTGCAAAATAACAACTGCTTTAAAGAGAATAGCATACATTTATCTGCAGCATATCTCCGCAAGACTGAAGGAGAAATTAGGTCAAAGTAAATGTTTCAGCAGAAGTAACTTGACCTCTTTGGTAACCTTTTCTCATTTTATGATTCCTTGGTACAAAACTGGTACACATCTGACAGACGCAGGAGAGGGCCTTTCAGCTCATCTAGTAAATCTGTTTCACTTCAAAGCCATTTGACCCTCATTAAGGTATTACATTTTTTTTATACAGACACTTCTGTTCCCCCAGTTTCTTACCTTTTCAAACATTCACAGGTCATCAACAACTTTATAAACAACTGGTGAAATGCAACTTCTTCCTGCTATGGACAAGTAGCCGAAAATAATCCTTACAGCACACAGCCTTACTGCTTTGTGCAACTGTTTACTTCTTCAACGGAGAAGTCATTAAAACAAGTAAAACAAAACATTAACAACAAAAAAAAAAACCCTACTTTTATTTTCTCTTAAAATGCGCATTTCCCCCCCCCCCCCCATCCCAAAAACTTCCAAA
>NW_009952362.1:2163768-2201060 GCF_000747805.2 Chaetura pelagica | reverse complement strand
CTTCCCCCCCCCCCCCCCAGTTCCTAAAATTCAGAAACCTATGATGAACTTTTGAGGAAAAAAAACCAACTTACATTCAACCTCAATATGAACTTTTTACAATGAAGAAACTTAAGATGTATTTGACCCATACACAAAGTTTGACATTAACTACATTCTTCATGATGTCACGATTACAGAAAAAATAATTGCTTCCTTGCATTTAACTTTTCCATTAAATTACATTTCATTTCCGTTTCAGTTCTGCAAGCTGAAGGGGAGGAAAGACACCAAATTAACTGCATGTCCACCATTAGGCTACAGACCATCTATTCCAAAAGTACACATGCACTTTTCTCAAAAACATGATATACAATGTATGCACACATTTACCTCTTCTGTGGTTTTTATTTGTTTCTAATCACACATACCAACCTGTCTGCACAGACCTGCTGGTCTGTTGTGCCCTACTTCTGAAATGCTTATAATATATGGAAATTGTGTTTGCCTGTTTTCCTGCTTCTGATCCTGAGTAACAGATCACAGTTGCGAGATCAGTCTTGTCACAGGCAGTTACCTTAAGATCTGTTGGGCACATGTTACCCACTCCTGGAAGTTTTTTTATTTTTAAATTTTTTTTTAGGTTCTAAAAGAGTATCTTCTACAAACATTCCAATTTGAGACAAATTCTCAAAACATCACCTGTGGAGCAAAAATGAAAATATCTCAGGAAAGTCTACTTGGATACAAATGCTTTTGCTTTCATTCTGCACCTTATCTTCTCTGAGCACTTCTTTTACACTAACTCATCTATCAGCTCTCCAGTCTGTCTGGCAGGATGTCAATTTCTGCTGTACTTGAAATTATTCAATTTAAATGATTTATTGTAGGCTCTTGCATCTTTAGCAAGTTATTTCTCTGAATATCTTTTGGCCAGACTTATTATACTTTAAAATTTAATTTGTGAGAGGAGTTTTTTGTGTGTTTTCTTCCTTTCTATTTTCTTTGGACACCATTTAAAGTTTTGAAATATGCCTCCTTGATTTAAGAGATTTCTTAACTCTGCTATAAAACCACCTTCTCGCTTAAAAAGTAGCAACAAAAGAGAAAAAAAAAAAAATCAGAAGTCTTTGATAGGTGTTTTTTTATCCAACTTTTAATTCAATCTCTGAAGAGTCACTTTGCTACTTGCAGACTTCAATTTCCTTAGAACAAGCACTCGCTTTTATGACTACCAAAGGCAAAAGGCTGGCATGGGAATTGCAGCATTCAGTTCCCTGGGTCATATTACCGGTGAACTCTCAGTTCAACCAAACACAACTGTAATTCAAGTTTCTACTTATTGGGAGCTAGGTAAGACCAGCTTTGCTATCCTAGACCCCATATGACAACATACTGAGCATCACTGATGCCTTCTGAAGACACTGTCTTCTACAGACTATAGAGACCAATGTCCTCCTTGGAAAACATCCATGAAGTTACCTCCTTCTGTACCCATATGTTGGCAGGTTAGTTCTCCAAACACAAAGGCAATTTGTTCCATGTATTATAAGCAAGACTGAAACTCTTGTGAATTATAGTTACGTTTCATAATAGCATGTGTTTCATAGTTATTTTTCTCTTAATTTAAGGTATACATATTCAAAGACTGCAAAGAGAATGCAAAGAAAGGGTTTTCTTTTGTTGTTGTTAAATTGCAATTTTGGGGTCTTGACTGCTTCAGCTTATTAGAAGAATTAACTCACTTTAAGTTATGTTCTATGTCAACTATAAACGGTCTCCTGCTATCCTTACAATTAAAGATGGTTAGCAGAGAATAAATACATTTGATTCAGTAATCATCAGTAACTGATTTGTGTAGTTGACTACTGTTAATCCAGAAACATGGAGAAACAGAACTTAAAATTAAGGTAACTAATTATAGGTTACTCCAATTACTTACATAGACAAACTTCAAACTGAACTATTTGACATGAAACCCTACATATCTCTCTCTACCTTGAGGTGGAGGTGCCAGGCAATAGAAGCAACTGTTCACCACTGAAAACAACTCCCAAATCCAGATGGAGCATGAAGAAATCTGGTTAACACTTATACTATGTTAGTGATCCCCCCCCCAACCAAGACTCTCCTCAGCCTAAAGATGACACATGACAAATCACATTTTCCTAGCACTCCATGCTGATAACCAGAGGAGACTGTAATGTTGGAAAGTCTTTGTTAACAGTGAAGGCCTTCAGAAGAACAGAATTAAGAGAGAATCAGTTGCAAATGACTGACATTGTTTTAACCTGACATGCCAAGGTACACAACTAAGCCAAATCTTAAAACTAGTTCCATATTATTTTCCATGAGGAGTCACTGGTCATTAGGAGAAGAGAAAACATTCGTATTATTACACCAGAACTGTCAAGAAGTAAATCCAGATTCAGCAGAGGGGAAACAAAAAGCTGTATGTTTATTAAACTGACTTTCTAAATATCAACATTTGCTAAGGAGGTCATAATTACTGAGTACAGTTCAGTAAGTGAAGAAGGAAAAAATCCTAAAAACAGAGGCTCTTGCTGAAATTATTAAATTGGTATTGAGTGAGAGAGTTTTAAGATCTAAAACTGCTTTGGAAAAAGTTCCATTTTTAAACACTTATTCTTCATTGACTTATGAATAAAACCAAACCAGACTAGGTTGGATAAAAACCCAGCAATCTCCACTGTAAAGTCACAGTGATGAGCTGACACACATGTAGCTACATTTTTTTATGCTCACAAAGATTCAGCATTTATGAGTCTTCAAGGATAAACTGACTCCTAAGCTGTGAAACTATTTTAAAAAATTAAGTACAATGTAGTAAAGATAGGGTGAGACATTTAAACCCATTTTGTTAATAGCTACAATGCTAGCAAAATAGAATGGTTTTGCATTTGGAAACAATATTTAATTTTAAAGCTAGATCTGTTCTCTTGTTGTTATAAGCTTATTGATTTAAAACATGCCAGTCTGCAATTTGAATCCACATTTTCAGCTTTAATTCCAGCATCACATAGAAAGAGCTGAAAATCCGATCACCATGTCACAAGCTACTGAATACTCTTCTTCCAGAGCTGTTCTTCATTAATACATAATTAACAGGATTTGAGAACACAATCTGTACCACTAACTTGTAACAGCCTGCTTTTGTCAACTGAAAAATGGGCAAGTTTTTTGTCTGGTGAACTCCAGAGCTTTTCCGTGCTCTGTGGCATCCAGTCCCTACAACTCGCTCTGGAAATGCCCACTAAGCTCCTCCAACCACTGCTGCAATCAGAGACTTCACATGAATGCTGTCGTCTTCCTCCTCCTGCCTTGCATGGAACTGCTTTATCATATGAACTGAGGAATTTGACAGGGAATGAGATACAGAAACTTATCTGCTGCCAGCAAACTGCTTCCAGGATACAGGCATCGGAAAGGGAAAACGGCAAAGAGCAATCCAACACTCTTCAACACGTTACAGTGACTTGTGGGAATAAAAATGCAGGGCAAGATCAACAATTCAGGATTTTAACATTATGAAAATAATGCCCTCTAAAGATATGCTGGCTGAGAAAGCCTGGGAAAGCCTTAATTGCCTTTTTCCTTACTCTGCAACAGAAGCAATACCTCCAGAAACTCTGCACAAACCCAAGGATCAGCAGCATGTCTGAGGAAGCAGGATCTTTACAAGTGCCTTATTCACATTTTAAAATGCTGCATGAATTTAAATAAGCCTTCCATACTACGGATCACAGAAGTAGCAGCAATTCTGAAAGTATCCTAGGGTCGTGTCTTCTTGTTTTGCTTTAAAAGCTTACTCATCCTTTACTACTAAGCTCTCCTACAGCTTTCCATCATCCTGAGAAGCTGTCCAAGTGCTCCAACTTAGACTGGTCATGCCAAAGAAACTTTGGTTTTGGCTCAGCTTAGTGCTGAGGATACAGAGAACCAGGTTCTACTTTGTAAGAGCAATCTATGTTGAAAATTAGGCAGTTTTAAAAATTATACTAAAGATCAAAACACAATCAACAACCACACAATCCTTTCATATGTATAATAAAGAAACAGGAGCTAACAAATGAAGCAACTGCTTTTTCAGGCAACAACTGTATAAACATTGAATAGGATCTCATTTTGTCTTTTTTATATTCTGATTACTTTAGCTTGCACAATATATGTCCCACATTGTACTTCATTTGTTTACGAGTATCTGGGCAGAGCTCCAGTGCTTTGATGAAACCAGTCACAGTTCAGTTCAGCCTGAGAACTACCACCAGCTGGGAAAGCTGGAGAAGTGGAGGAGATACTGCACCATTGTCACGTCCAGTACAGGACAGGGCTGAGACCAGCCAAGCAAACAGGAATCAAGTTCCCGTAAGTTTCTTCACTTAAGAGATAAGAAGTCCAACAAATTAAGGACTCCAGAAAAAATACAACCACATTCACAAATGTAGTTATATTTTTTCAGTCTAAATGGGGAAAATGCAGTGCAGATACAGTGTAAATAAATATTACTGTCTGCAGCTACCAATAATTAGTGAGAAGATTTAAGTCAACGACTCAGACTGCTCTGCATTGAAGCTTCTCATGCTAGGAACAAAAAAAGCTTCAGACTGATTCACTGTAGAGAACGGGGTATCAGATGACACGATTTTATGAAATGTGCAGGAGCCTGTGTGTTTAATTTTGGTTTTGTTATCAGACTTCAACTTCTTTTTGCAAATATTTACTGGAAACAGGCATTTAAAGCAGAAATACACTCATATCACATACTCTGCTTCATCAGGATTATCAGTATGAAGAGCCCTCACCTGGGCAACTTAAATGGCCCCAGTTAAAAAACTGGCCAAAATAAGAAAGTTCAACCTGACCATGGGGCTCAGAAGGGACAATCAAGTGACGTTTAACAGGAAGATCAGGTCTCTAGGGCACTGAAGTATGGTCCTGTCAGGGCTGCTAACTGATAGAAGACAGAATATAATCTGTCCGTGTTTGCAAGAAATGCAGTAGACCCAGAATAAAACACTAAACAGCTTCCCTTGCTCAAGCCTCGAAATGTGTGCCTAAATGGAGTCCTTTCTGACTAGAAAGATGAGGACTGGTTGGAAAATGGAGACAGACATGTTCAAAGATGCATTCGGGGGGGAGGGGGGAAGCACTCAAAGCATGCTTAAAATAGTCCCAACAAACAACATCTAGCCTCTTTCTAGGCTCAGAAAGCCCAGGGGCTCAAAAGCACCAGAACTACAGCAGCCTGGTTAGAAACATGACCTCCACCAGTGCATCACGGTCATCCTGTAGAACAGATATGCCCCCACACTGTGTGTGTGCACTCAGGGGACACACTTTCTGTAGGGCAGAGACAAAAATTCTGGTCAACTCCACATTGATAAATATGCAAAAATACAGGTAATTGTCCTACTCTGTCCTATCCTGACCTCTTACTCAGTACTGTGTGTAAGAAGTTGTAAAAGTCTAATTTCTACCAAAATGAGTAATGCTACCTGGGTTGTAGAAATGTGATTCACATCAGAGAAAGGCATAAAAAAATGCCATTATAAATAAAATCAGCTTTACAAACTTGCTGAATCCTAGAGTTTTGTGAGATAGTTTCAGAAAATGGCCCTATCAGGTTCCTCGAATGTTTTAACAGTTCAAGGTCTGAGCCCAAGCACAGCTTGCTCAACAGCTATGAGCCAATGCTGAATTTTATTTAGCCAGGTTAAATGGTTCAGGGTGATGCTGCCAGCCTCTCTTTCAGGGAAAGCTTAGGACTTTTATTATATTTTTTAAAGAAAAAAAATCAATTTGAGTCATAAAATTGAATAGAGGTTTAGATTTATCTTGCATCTTAGTGAATATTTGTACCATTTGCTTTCAGACTGTTCCTTAGAGCAGGAAACAAACAGGCAGTCGCTCTACTCTGTTCTCCCACCGGTATAATGCGAGCACCAGACTGAAGTTATTGAATAAGCTCATAAACCCTCAGGTTACATTCTTCTTCATCTGCAGCCTTGTCTTTCAAGTGAGCTCTACTCTTATTAAAAGGACCAGAGGCTGTCCTCAGGCATACCCACTCTTTGAAGATGAAGCCTCAGCTCCATTTTATGGAAAAGACCTCTCAGCTCATACCTTTGCCAAACTGCATAGCAGGTTTAAACAATCACACAAGACAGTGGATTTTGATTCCAGGCTCCTCTTACTCAGTCACAAGTTTTAAAAATAATATTTTTCTTTCTGCTAGGGTACTCCTGAAGTAAATGTTCCAAACAGTGATGATCCAAAGGCATTAAAAAAAAAAAAAAAAAAGTTACAGCTTAAACAGCATGCCACAGATTATGAATAAAGAAACCCTTTCCATATGGAAAAGTTTTTAAAGTTTGACATTTTCTTTTCAATATGTGTTAATCACAAAGACAGTAGTGAATTCTGACTGCTTTAGACAGAAGATAATCTAAACTCCTGGGATATATTACACCCCAAAAAAGTAATTGCAAAGAGGGAAGAACAAACCTATCGTTTTTTAAAACTTAACGATTAACCGTGTTTTCTCAAATGGCTGGGAAAGTCAGCAGTTCAGAGCCAGCCACATGTTACTTATCAATGCTTCAAGTGCAGGGTGAGTTAGAAAGGCCACGTCTGGTTCCTTTTGAAATAGGGAAATATCTCTTTTGAAGTTTTTCTGAGGGACGGATGGGGGAGAAAGTGTCAGGAAAAGGATCTGAGAGGTTTTGCACAGTGAGGGGCAAAAAGACGTCTCCAGTAAAATCTCATGTCTAAATTGGGCAAAGAGATAGGAACCTCTCCCTCAGCATTGAAGACGCCAGATAAAAAAAAATAAATAAAAAAATCTGAGACTTGTATCTTTTTTCCAGCCACATATGAATTCCTTTTTATGCTTTTTGCCAGCTTCTCATCTTACCAGGAGCCTGCAGGAGAGGCCAGTAGAGCACCGAAGGGAACATAGCCACACTGGGGCTCTATGTACAGCAGTCTCCCAATTTTCCAGAAAAACGACTTGCCTTTTAAACATTCCAAACATCACAGAAGACCTCAGTTTAAAAGGTGGAAGTGATCATCTGAACTATCTTAAAGCAAAGCCAAAAAACTAAAAAATTACTCCGTTTATTGAAATAAAAGTTATTATTGATTAATGTGTCATGGCTAATATTGCTATTTTGCTCTGGGACAGGATTTCTCCCCTGCATTTTCAATTCTGTGCAAATAAATAATCTGATAAATTCTGCGTCACCTGTAACATCAGCATAACTATCCACTGGCAGGTCAAGAACAGACTCATTTCTTTTTTACCAGCACTTTAAGTTACTCTGCCCTTTCTTTTAGATTTTCACACTTTTGAAGACACAAATTAAAAAGAAAATATCCACTATTTTTTCCCTCAATCAAAAGGATTAAATAAATACTTGACATCAGTACTCACCAAGGCTGCATGAAAGTAGGAAATCCGAGAAATTACCTCTACATAAACCATACTCTTTATCTATAGCAAACTGCTTCTGCACATGTTGCATGAGCAACCTGCACAGCTAAAAACATGCAAGATTAGCAGTAACTTTTTAAGGGGGCAGAAAGCTCCACAGATCACTACATCATCACTCACAAGTCACAATTTCATACACTCTTAGTGGAAGGAGGTAGCTCAGCACTGTTCAATTTGAGGTGCACAGTAGTATGCCGTTATTTTTTATTAAGAAAAGCCTTTGTCTTCACACTTTGATAAAATGATGTTTTGATTCCATCCTTGCTTCTGCCTAATAATCTTGCAGTTGCAAGATATGGGTAGCATTTAACAGAAAATAATCACAGCAAAAAGCAAAAAGGAACTGAACTTTCTCCAACTCAAAAAAATTCCCCAGAAAGAATCCTAGTTAGGTGTTAGCAACAATATTATTTTAATATAGTCTTTTTAGTTGCATAACAGGAATAAACACATAAATTGTAACACTGTATTAGTTTAATCAAGGACTGAGGAGCTGTAGAAAACAATGGTGGGAAAAAATCCCACAACACTTCAGATAAGAGATTAGGCACTAAAATCCCTAAAAGATTGCACTGCAGGAATGTTTGCTGCCTTTTATTATAAAAATGAAGAATACAACACAATATATATACTAGCTATACCATGGTAACACTTGTAAGACACAATACTCAGAAAGTGTCTGAAAAAGGACACTCCTCCCTCTTAAAGTCATTACAGTAAATAACGAGCAAGAAGACAGCCAAGAATTCAGACAGTAAAATGCTTTAGGTACCTTGAGTTTTTCCAGAGCTCTCCTTTGTTCTAGTAATATAGTTGACCTGTAAAACAGAAGAAAGATTACTGACTCCTGGTAGGCTTGTCAATATTACTGGAATATACTGTACACTTAAAAGTCAAGAAATCATTGACATTTACTTTCTTGAACTCTTCAAAATATTTAATTGTATTGCATTTTGCTACCATATAATGCATTTTTCATATAAAAATATCCTGTAGATGCCTCATTTAAGAGCTCCTAGATGGGAATCAGGCTATTTTGCCTCATGCACACCGAGTTGCAGAACAGAAAGCCAGCTCCAGCCTACCTGCTGCATTTTTTAACTAGAGCATAACAGCCACAACCCACAACTCCTCTTCCAGCCCAGCAGAAGATGCCAGGGGAAGGAACACAATACAGCTCTTTGAAGGCTGACAGCTGCCCCAGTGCAAAGTTCATAAGGAAACAACCGCCTTGCTCTGACCCTTTCCCACCACTGAGCAGCTACAGGTTTTCCTCTTGCCTTTATCTTCTAACATGAAAGTAAAATGAGTAAATAAAATAGCAATTGTTTACTTGCATCATCTTTTGTATTCTCAATCTTTGAGCACAAGTGATCCTCAATCTAACCTGATAAATCTATTTCCATCATCTTCCCTTTCCCCTCAACCAGTCCTCCAAGGAAAAACAGTTTTTTCCTGGAGGACAGGGACAGACTCGATTTCATACATGCAAAAAAACATACGCTTGCATTTTCTTTTTTAAGAACAACACATTGCAAATCAGACACTGAATGCACTGTGAAAATCACTGTGCTCAGCCTACATTCAGGCACAGGCAGTACTTCTCACCAATCTGTAAACCAATTTTTATTCATCAGGTTGTAACATCACCATGGTTTCAACTATCACCAGCTATTTCTTTTTATGTTTTCATTATTTCAATAACATATCCTCAAGCATTACTGTTTAGGTCTTCTCAGTATATTATACTACACATACTTCACCAGTTACAACAGTTCAGCAGACTGGCTGTCCCATTCCCTGCCATCACTAAAGGCTGGATTATTCAACTCTATGAATTCCAGCAGTAAAGAACTGACTTCCAAAAACACAGCATGCACAAAAAGAAGGCATGTAGAACTATACAAAATTACCCTTAGTCATTATTTTTACAAAACACTCTGAAGAAAAAACTTCCAAGAAAAAAATGCTTAAAACAAGATGTTACTGCATCTATGCTAAAATTGTGTATTTTCCATGAATTGTTTTTTTACAAAGTCAGTTCCATGCTCACTTGAATAAGAAATGTTGTCATAAATATGGCATTTTCAGCAAGTTTGTATTTACAAATGAACTATGTACTTATATGCAGTATTAATACACGCAAACAGCCACAAAATTATTTCATCTACTTTTAGACTGGACAGAAATACAGATTTAGGGGCAGAACTGGCTCTAGTCAGGTGCTCTGTGCGGGGCTTGGGCATATTTGCTTATTTTGCTGTCCTGCCAGCTGCTCCCTGGAAGAGCACACAAAGCGATGGCCGCAACTGGGGAAAGAGGAGGAAGCCTGTTGGCATGAAAATGTCATGTTAGAGCAGGAGCACTCCATAGCATCAGGAATTTAAACACTTGAACGTGACTGTTTATTCTTGGCATGAGTACAGTTTATTTTTCATCTACTTCACACTAGTAGAGATAAGGGATTGCTATTTCTATGCAAGTTCCTGATAGGTTATTTTAAGCATTGCTGTCACCCACAAGAAGAGATCCCATCTTGCAGGCTAGCAGTTACTGTTTCTAGGGGGCTTTAGTAGGCCACACTCAGACATGCAAATTTATCCTTCTTCCCAGTTTTGACAAGTCTGGGCCAAATAACTTTGGTTGGCAGAACACAAAGGTGCTCATTTATGATGATGTTCAATGCTGTTTTAGCCCCCTCAGTTGCACAGGACTCCTGGGTGCCCAGCACAGCCCCAGGAAGGTGACAGGCAGCTTGCTCAGCTGTGCCCCTACAGCTCTCAGCTACAGGAGGCAGCAGGGAAACAGCTGAAGTCAGGAACAGTGACACTCCAAACATCACATATTGCTGCTTTACATCCCCCTCTCCTCACTAACACTCAATGCACGTTCACAAGCTCCTTCTCCAATTGAAAATTCTCATTAGTAAAAAAAACCCAAACAAACCACAACAAAAAACCCCTCAACAACTGTAAAACACTATTGTGACATTTAGTGCCATGGCCTGATCCACTCCACTTAATCCATCAGTGTCTTTCCATCCCACTCTACCCACCCCTTGCGTATGGGCAAGAAACTGATTCAGGCACTGGCCAGCAGTTGTCTTCACTGGGCTTAGCATTGTTTAGGCCATGTTCTCAGCTCTTATTCATTAATTAATAATGCCTGTATAGCCAAAATAAGCACCCAGTAACAAAGTATGCATATTATAACAAGAAAGGGGAAAAGAAAATCTGAAAAGGAGTAACAACCGCACAGTAAAGAAGCAACCCAAAGCCAGCTCTCAAATCAGGGAAAATGAGAACTGAAAAACATTATTGGATTATTAGGAAGAGAGATGGATTTGAACTCAAGATACAACAGTAGTAAGACAAATATTGAATGCAAGCAGTTTAAAAAAAAATAATTGGAATATATATGAATTAATGCATATGTCAGAAATCAGACATAGTACACAAATCCTAACAGGATACTGAAAATGCAAGTACAAATTAAATGAGGGTTTCAGCCTGTAGGACAGAAGGATTTGTGTGTCAGAGATACTATTTCTTTTCTTGAGACTTGAAGTGCAAAAGCTACTTGGTTATTTGAGAGCTAGCTCTCCTCCACTGAGAGAAGCAGTATTTTAGGGCTGTGTCCAGAAACTATGAGTAATCACAATGATGGATAGAGTCAAGGAGCTGATCGGACATCCCAAAGAAACACCCCCTGGAACGAAAATACAGCCTTCTTCAACTACTCATATTATAAAGGCCAGTAAGTATATATTAGGAAAATACACCTCTGGTTTGAATCCAAACCTTGAGTATAAAAAGCAAACCCCTAAGCAAATGCCTAGCAAATATTTAAGAGAATTTTGAGTACCAAACTGAAGAGCTGGCAACTAATTTCTTTTTTTAACAAACAAAAACCATCAAAAGATTGTGCAACGCTAAGAGCCCTTAAGGAAACAATTGGGAATTTTTCATAACACGGTATTTCCTTATACCACTGACCACAGGAATGCAAACAGTTCCACCAAACAGAGATTTCTTCATTGGAAACAACTGACAATCTAACCATGTTTCCATCTTTTCCACTCTCAGCACTCAGCATACAAAATAGGTGATATAATAGGATTCAGAAGTGTCATAACAGGGCCACAAGATAACTTTACTAAAACTCAGCACCTGAGAGACTTCACAAGAACACTTTTCCTGAGGGTTACAGAAAGAGAGAGCGCTTTGTTTAATTATCAAGCATCTGAGTCTAATAAAAATCTACTTTTTTACTGTGATTTCTACTTATTTGTCGAATTTTCCCAAAATACTGTTAGCATCCCTATCAATTAGAAGCAGAGCCCTGGCCCCAACCATAACTCAGTTTATCAGTAACAAGATTAAGTCCTGCACCATTCCCTGGCAGGAAGACAGACAATGCTAGCTAGGAAGAAAAAGCAGTACTACTAGTAGTATACCCCTTGTACCTTACACAATATCCCTCATGTTATTTTAATGAATAGATTTCCCTCCCAACTTCTCCATCTGGGATTATTATTTGAGCAATCCCCCCAAAGGAAGCTGGAAATGTCACTATATTGGTATGGCAATGACATACTCCATACTCAGGGTCTACCAGCCTTCAGACCCTGCATGAGGACACCAAGTATCAGAGATAGCTCAAGGAAAAAGCAAGACAGGCCTTACAAAGGGACTTTATTTTCTTGACAGCTAATTAACAAGTCACTCTATTGTGGAGGAAGCAATTTACACCCTGTTCCAAGCTTCATGTTATTAAGAGAGAAAAAGAAGAAATGAACACTGCCAAGGGTAATAACAGAGAGTATTATCAGGATTCAGGAAGGCACCAGGAATGCTAAAAGGTACAGATCATCAGCACCCTGACAAATATTTGTCATTGCAAATTTGCAAGTCAATTAAACCAAGATTTTAATCAGAGCTACAACTGTACTTAATTCTCTCTGTTGCAGCTGAAGGAATGCAAGGGGAACAAGTCATAAAAACAGAACAAAACTGAAATATGCTACAAAGAGAGCAAATTGTTTTCAGTAGGAAAAAAACAAAACAAACAAAACCCATGCAAGACAAAGCTTTATGGAGTTAGTGTGCCAAACAAATCAAGAATTTTGGATGGTAGAGAAGACAGAAAAATGTCTTAACTTCAGATAGAGACATTAAAAGACTTTGCTTGTATGAGAGGGTATTTACAATCTGTGGCAGAGCAAATATAACCCTGGTAGTCAAGGAAGCCACTCTTACAATGAAAATATTTCAAATCCTTAAATCCCCCATTTAGGAGAGAACATGGAAAAATCCTCCGTGTTCCTTAATAAGGACAATGGGACACGGCTCCAGTGTCCCATGTTATGAAGAACCAGGCCCCCAAGGCCTTGACAACAAAGTAGTCCCGATGATGCTGCAGAGGAAGAGGAGACCACCAACATACATGAAATGCATCTATACTGTACTTTAACCTTCCGAGATGATAAATTATAAAATGGCCATCGCAAGTAATATTTTCACATACAAAGCCATTTACCAGGATTTTCTGAACAGGAAGCAAAAAAACCTCAAGATAGTCGTTTAATGAACTATTGCTTCTCTTGATCTCTTTCAAAGAGATGCACACTGAACTTTCAAAGTGCTGACCTTCATTCACAGCACACTCTTAAGTCTTGAAGAATTCAGTCTTTCTAAAGTTGGAAACATGTGAACCCTCCCCTCCTTTTTAGATGATGCTGAAGATCTAAACATAAATTATACCAAGAAGCAGCTTGGTTTAATCACAAATAGTACAGCAAAAATTATTTTTCCACTTGTTATCTTAACTAGATAACCAAAGCATCACATCCGCTGATACACCAACATCTGTACTGAGCTTTGTAAGACTACTCAAACTACTTTTTATTTTTATTACTGTCAGTATTCTAAAAAAAAAACCAAAACATGCATCAAAAGCTTTTCAATTCAATCTTACTGGTGATGCTAGAGAATGAACCAAACTCTGCAGACTGTAAGGCAAGGCAGAGTTAGTAGTCAGTTCACACCACATATTTCCAGTTAGAACACAGTAATATCAAGCTACACAAGAAAATATTTGCTAGTTTTAATTAAAATACAGTTTGTTTTTATTTTTTCTTACAGTCACTGCACCACGATGCATGTTCAGAATGGTAAGGAACTCCTGACAAAGTCTATGTAACATTCATACTCAAGTTGGCACTACAATCAGTGGAAACTTCACTCTTGATAAGAAAACAGAGACTGATTTTAGAAAAAAATGTTACAAATCAAAGCTATGGAATAGTATCTGAAAAGCTTTAATTAAGACTTCTTGCTGAACTAAACATATGAAAATGAAGATGCTAATTCACACCTTTGTAATCTGATAAATCCCACTACTAAAGACTCAGTGCTCAGTAATTCAGTGTTGTAAGGAATAAAGGTACTGTGTAGTATCTACTGTTTCTCAGTTAGACTGAAGAAATATTTTTAGGTAAGATATTTTAAATGCATTATACATTTTCACATAAATATAGTCAAAGCAGTGGGAAATGGAAGTTTCAGAAGTCATTTGAGCGGCCTTAAGGATCTGGATGCTGTGTACAGTTCTAACTGCTCTCAGAAAAATAATTTCAGCTTTACAAACCTCTGCTCCCCTCACCCCCTTGAAATGAGGTAAATCTGTCCTGAGAGTGCCACTAGTCAAACCGTATTCATTAATTCATATTTGTTAATATATTGCATCTTTCACAGTGACAGGGGCTTCAAGCCAGACAAACTACAAGTGCTAACTGTGGCTTCCAAAAGCCTCTCAAGGGAAGGTGGACAGTTCTCCTTTGGCCTCCATTCCAAAAACCAAAATTGCATACAGTAAGCTAACATACAAGGCATTTAAGCCAAGTAATTTTCAAGCTAAACCCAAGGTTTGGATAACTGTGAACAAAAAGCCATCTAGCATTTTCCAGCTGCTATTTAATGCCCCTGAACTTGTATCCTAATCTTTTTTCCCTTCTACTTTTTTTGGCAGCCTCCATATGCATTTTGGTATTCAGACTCATCGGATTTAAAATATCTCTACTGAAAGAACAACAAAAAAAAAAAGTATCCATTTAAAGCGAAAATTAAAAGTGAAAGCCTGGCATGACTCCTTCTCACCTTTTGTTAGCACAGGCTTCCTGCTTTCTTTTTTTCCCTGAGACAAAATCCCTCATTTTCTACCAATCTTTCATTGTCAACTCCAATTCATTGGCTTTTGCCACAATCTCATTAGTGTCATCAGATTTCATCTACTAATGTCATACTCACTCCATGTTTTAAAAGTTGCTCTCAGCTTTTCACCAGAAACCATCCACTCCAACCACTCCTACCTTGTGGTTTGCAGGATCCCACCCTCAGCAACACATGCTCATTCAAAAATGCCAAGGTTGCTAATGGCTGTAGGAAATCCCACCCTCCAACCCTTGCACCATCCCCTGCACTTAGAACACTTCAACTTTGGCCCTCTCCTTCTCTTCCATTGCCACTTGCACCCTTGCTGGGGAAGTGTCCATAAGCGTGGCTTTGGCTAGCCTCTTAAAAGTCATAAATATACTAGTTTGCCACCAGGAATTGGCCCTGCATTTATCTTGCCTTTTTTATTCTCCACCAGACATCCACAAGACAATATTTTTACATTTTTAATCACCCCAAAATCCTAATCAGAAGCAACTTCTTGGTGCTGTATGCAGACTGTCTACCTGATACTCTGCCCAAGACACCACTACAGCATCAAAGCTTCAAGAATGGAAAAGGCATTTCAGGGAGGAAAACTTTAGCTCCCTTGGCTCCATCACTCACATGAGGAAACAAGACCAACATCCCAGCTCACTCAGGTATGTACATTTGCACTTATAGTAGTGGCATAGCAATGGTTGTCTGTATAAGCATAAAAAGCAAGGCAAGTTTTCCATACTTTTCATATAGGTAACAATAAAATCTAGCATATTCTCACACTACATTTAATTTCACAGTATGTTTTTTTGCAAGCTTTCTTTGCAACTTCACTCCTAAAAAATGACCATTCAGGTGTTCTTATGAAGGGATGCTTGCTAATGTGATACTTTGGCCACCTAAGCAGCCACTGAGTCCTTTCTAATCTCGTATTTTCCTTTAATACTATGTTGGTTTTACTTCTAAGCCATCAAATGTACAGCTTTTCTACACCTGCCCTAGCACACAGTTTTCTCTTTCAGCTACGAAGCTGAATTAAGTGTTACTCCCCTTCTACTTCAGCAACATTACTTCTGAGCATTTCCAGCACAGTTACTGGCATTTGGCATCTTTTTAATGAGATGAGAAGGGAGATAAGAAGGAAGCCCTGCAGCTGGTGTGACGAGGGGCTGGAGAGGATTTTCTGCATAGTCCCAATAGCAATTGAGGAAATCAGCCCAGTCACATCAAGGGATGGCACAGCCTACCATGAGGAACCTTGGTGCCTGACAGCAGACAGTCAGGAGACATTTCACAACAAACCTCAACTATTTTCTTACAGTATTAATTTATCAATAAAGCTGTAGCTGGATTCATGATGCCACTGTTGCTGTAAAACTAAAAATGCAGGTACAGATCTTTAAATACTTTTCCTCAGCTACAAAGTATCAAAATTCTTATTTATTGAAACAAGCTGTATTTGGAAGTTAAGATAATGATTTGTCTATAAACTGACCAACTCCATTGATGAAAGAAATTAGGTTTTTATCAGTATTCTTAATATTTTATTCTGATATTATAAACAGAATCTTTGCCTTTTCATATTGCTTAATCACTCTTGTGAAAGGCTTAATCCAGCCCTCAAACCTGAGAAAGAATAGAAACCAACTACACTTTTTTTTTCAAACTCTGTATCTCACTTGTTCACTTTTGACTTCTACAAAGCTTAATTCATCCAACCTCCACCCTAGCCCCTGGGAGTATCTTGTACTTTCCAGCCATCTGGACTGTATTTACTTTACTAAGAAGAAAGTTAAATTTGTTCATGAACAAAGAAACCTCCCTTAGTATCTTCCCTTCTTGTCTGCCCACTTATTTTCCAAGTTTTTATTTTCTAAAAAAAAAATAATAAAAAAATAAGGCCTCTGGGGAGCTCACACAGTTTCCTTTGTGAGCTTTACTGAGGTCATACATCATCCTCATTTACCATTTTCTAGTGCTGCCTTTAAGAAAAAAAAGAAAAGAGGGGAAAAAAAGAGAAATTACTATCTTTCCCCTCAGTTTTCACCTTCTGTTCACAAAAGTGCTTACAAATAGCACAAGAGTTGGTGTATGATGGATTAAAACAGTAGCATTTGTGCTAAAGTGCTTATTTAGACAGTAAAATTGATGGGTTTGCAAATAAAACAAACTATTGCCAAACTAAGATCAGAGGCAAATTTTCAAAGGAATATTGACAAACATTGATTTTTGAAGTTGTACCCATTTTTTGATGGTATCTCTCCCCCTAGTAGCTCACTGCTAGCACAGGACTGCTGCACCTCCATTTTTCATCAAAATATCCATTCTGCAACCCCCGTCTCAATGCTGCAGATACAAATATTATGAGGGAGACTTGCAGAAAAAAATGCAAAGTGCAGGAGACAAACAGCTGTCTCAAACTACCTTTTACTTTCAACCACATGTTCTTAAAACTCATCTACTTTAATCTGGTTTTATCTGAGCTGCTGTAGAGTAAATTTTATAACTCTATTTTTCAAGGCAGACTATCTCTTTCAATCAAAGGTAGTGAGCTACAGCTTATCATTAAAAGCCATTTTGCAGCTTTAACTCTGCTCTTTCTTGACGTGCACTAGAAATCTGCATCAAGTTTAAATAAAACCCAGATTGGCCCCTTTGCTAAAGAGAAAAGTAATGAAAGCCATGAGCAATGCATGACACACAGCTAACTTTTTAATTAGGGATTGAATATTCCCGATGCTTTGTGATGTTTGACCCAAACATCTGATTAATTTCAAAAGTTAATTCAGTTTAATGACCTAATTTAATACCTGTGATAAGGGAAAAATGCCACTGAAGAACTATATTGTAACATAAATTAGAAAACGTGTACTAGAAGAAAAATACCTTTGTAGAGGGATGACTGCTTAAAGAGAACTACCTGCTGTTTATTTTCAAGCTGAACCTCTGAATTTAATTTTAAAAAGTGACCCTTCAAAGGTGTAATATTTTTTAATGAACACATGATGTATCTTCTTGTCTCTTCAGTGGCTCCTCTGGAATGCCAAACAGTAGAAGTCCAATTATAGCAGTGTGGGAGGCTGCATACCACCACTACCACAGTAAATTCATTAGAGCAGGAAATACACTCTATAGAGATAAAAATGAATTAAAAATGTAATTCAACAAGCCCACGTGAAAAATAACTACAGAACTAACTCACCTGAATACCACCACATAAAAAACAATGCAAAAATAATTAAGGTTTTGCATAAATCTCTGTGGCCACACAAATGCTTGGACCAGCATAACTATGGGGACAAAGCTGGGGCAGAAACACTTCCCTTGCCATCATTTACCTCCTCTACATCTACAGAACGACGACTTAATGTAACTAACAAAACCAAACATTCTGCTTCCTTGTAGTCGTAGTTGGCAGTCTCTAGACTGAATCAATATTACCCTTTCCCAGTTTTTCCTCCTCATCTCCAAAACCCACGAAGGACTATCAGTATGGATAAACATGTCTTGCTGTTAAAATTAGCTGAAGCACAGCGAAGGTGCAACACATCTCTGCTTTAGGGGAGCATTGCCAAATTACGTATCAGAAACAAGACTCCAGGAGATCTATTATCAATTGAGTAATACCTCCACTAACAAGGACTTTTTCCTCCCTTTTTATGTGATTTCAAGCTGTTCAGATTTTCCCCTGCATTTGTAATATTTCTTTCTTTTAGAAGTGAAGACATGGGCAATAATCAATTAAGCAACTGAACTTCCTTTTCTTGAGACACAAGCTGAATGTTTCATGCAAGCTACTAAAAAGAAGCTTTCCTTCCAGCAGTGACAACTCCTTGCAGCTTAATTAAATTAACAGTAATCCCAGCATGATGGGCTCTGTTCTCTAGAGCATCTGAGTTGGAAAACTATCAGTAAGAGAAGATTCACTGCAGAGAAGAGAAGAATCTGCAAAGAAGTGAGGACCAATATATTTGCACCTAGCATGCATCAATTTGATTTTACATGTTTCTAAAAGAGAATGTGAAGCAACTCAATTCTTGGATCACAGCTATGGAATGAAATTAGTTTCTAAGGTAACAGGGCAGAATCTGATGGCTTTTATGGGTCTGTGCTGCTTCTGTAGCAAACACAGCATCAGCGGCAGAAGGCACATGAATCAAGTCCCTCCGAACTGATCAAGTAATTGAATCTTGAGCATCCTGAACTAGCAATTTAACTAGTAACCTCACAGGCAAGGCACAAGCATCTATTCAAGGGGGAAGAGCACAGACCCACTCACCACTGGTACCAGCCTCTCAACAACACTGCAGGAAGAGACACTAAAAATAACCTGCAGTACAGTTGGCGCTTAATATAGTCTGCTCATTGATGCATGCCACAGTTCCTCTATGACTTCTTACAAAATCTGACTATCCACTTCTTGTGGTTCCTCTTTCAGAGGCAAAACAAATTTCCAACCAGTGAGGCAGCAAACCTTTCTTTTCAAGAACTCAAAAGGGGCCAGCTGAAAAGTGCTGATTTTCGGGTGGGGTTTCCAAACCATAAACCCCAAGCAGGTTTCCCCAAGGCCTCCCTGCCAGCAAGGCTGATGACACGGGGCTGCTTTGGATGCTCTCTCCAGCCTATGCTGCATCCCATAGGCAGAGATCACTGTCAGGACACAGACAGACCCAAAGGGCAGCTATGCCAGGGAAGTCCGTAAGATTGGTTCCTCCAGGCCAAAATAATCAGAATTCTTTGAAGAATTTAAAACTTCAGAAGTACGTGATGCACTTCCGAAACTCTGACATGGAACATGCCTTCTACCAACTAACCACACAAGCCACAGCTTAGCAACTGAGGTTGCACATGTGTATGTATCTGCAAGAGGCAAAAGAAGTCTTGTTTTTCATTATTCTTACAAACAAGCAAAACAGTTTCTACCTGGGCATACACAGGGTTTTAAAGGAAAAGGTTATCTTAAATCCACATTTCAAAATAAATCCAGGTTTCCTTTATGTTCAACTAAAGCTGGACTGTGAACTGAAAATAAACCCAGTTTCAAAACAGGTGTTTGAGTGAGGCTAATTTCAACTGCAGAAAGAGTGCTCCTCCATTTGCACATGTGCTGCTTTTGCTTGGGCAGGGACAAGTCCACTTTTCAAAAGGGAAATGCCAATGCATTTGGAAACATCACTATTAAGAACCTACTTCTAAAAGCATTTGCCTAAAGACCAGCAGCCCAGAGATAACAACCCAGGCCTGAAATCCTGAATGTTACCACAGGCCTGGTTATTATTTCACTACGTTGTTCCACTGCAGACTATATGCCAATGCTCCTATCTATCTATAAATCAGTGGAACATATTAGAGGCACAAAAGCTTCAAAATAAATCCTTCTGACCAACCTCCCAAATTAATATTGCAAATACTATATGAAAATTCACAGAACATTATTACATCAATTTTTCAAATCCTTGCACAGATACTCACTCTGAAAGGGAAAGAAAGTAAATGTCTAATTATACACATTGAATAATCCAGATAATGGCCTGTCACATGCATCACTGAATGCAAATCAGGCTGATGGTTTTAGCTGTAAACACACTGCGGAAACATCAAATAATTTTGATCTTGTCTTTGGCAAGAACACACTTTTTTGGATACCATTCAGTATTCAATGGGATATCTATCTGTCTGTCTGTCTTTTTATTCTTCTTGAGTTTCAAAGTGTTTTCTTACAAAATGTCCCCTCTAAAATATATTCCTGATTAATAACTGAAACAGAAGAACCCTGTCAATTACTGCCTTGTTAAAAACACTAGAAACAACAATTCCCTGTTTACTGCATTATTGGTTTTGTATTCAAAATGTCCATAAAGGCAGGCTTCAATAAAAAATTCCTGTGATGAGGGGCACTTACCACTTCAGAGAGGGAAAATAACTAACCTCCTTACACCTGCCATGGAAATGAGTCCCTAACATGCACTTGAGGCATGTTTATCAAGTAGGTTTTTCTTAATTTCAAACTACTTCTTACATAGCAAACAAACCATGAAGAAATTGAGACATACGAAGAAAGGGCAAAAACTGAACAGGTAGATGTAGATGAGATTCCCCAGGACAGACATGTCAGGGAGGCAGCAGGAACCAGTGCCATCTTCTTTGTGCCTGGTACTATAGAAATTCCTTATACCACTGCCAAAAAAAGCAAAATTTCAGCATGTGTTAAAATACATTGCAAGCCAATGTTATTAAGGGGAGATTAGGCTTTGAATGAGACCATCCCACAGCTCATGAAATATAGGCTATGAGTTGTAAAAGAACAAAAAGAATTTCAGTGGCAACCTGATGACAGCAGCTATTTCAGTTATAACTGCAACAAGAATATCTACCTACTCCATGGCACTGTAATCTCTACTTTTCCCCCAAGGCTTGTTTTTCTGAGACCTTTTGCCTCTTACTGGTAAAACACAAGATAGTAAATTTCATGTTGAGATTATACTAGTTTTAAGGTAGGAAGAAATCTACAGGAAAATAAAAGTAAAGCTTCTAAAATGATTGATAACGAGAAGAGATTATGGGGTCAGTCCAATGAAAATATTGCTGCTGCACAGTTTTGCCTGGTTGGATCACCACGTTGAGACAGAAGACAGATCCTGTCAGATATTGCTGTAATAGTTACTATAACAAAGTTTACTGGTGCAATCCTTGTTTGTTATTCACCATAGGGTTTCCAGCTTTCCAAAGAGGAAAAGAAAAAAATCCCACAGGCCCATTAAAATTTACTATACGTAACTGCTACAGTCAGTTTGCAGAAGATGTAAACAAGAACAACATTAAAATTTACTTGCATTCAGAAGACAATCCCTACTTTAATGAATGCCTGGACTGTGCAAAGCTCAAAAGATTCCTCTATTATTTGAACTTATTTTCCCACCAAAAGCAAAAGGAAATTTTTTACTTGGGAAGAGATTTCATCTCATAGTTATTGTCAAAGTCTCATAATCCCAACCCCAAATCAGTATGAACATTGTACTTCAACACAGGTTAGGCATTCTCAAAAATGGAAGTCATCAGGGTAGAAAAACATGACCAGTTAACCTTTCTTTCCTCTTCAGAAATCAAGTGGGGTTTTCTTCTCTTTTTTCAGTTGAGACAGAAAATTATTTGTAACTTATTCAAACTGACTCATTCCACAGGCTCCTCCAGCACACTTCTAGCAAAGCCCTTTTGGGAGGGGATTGTTTTTCCTCCTTTTCCTCCTTTGAAATGATACTCAAGTGTACAGTTAGAACAGTACAAATGGAAATTATTGCTACGCAAAAAGGATGTTATTTAGTTTTATATGTTCCTTCCTCAAGAATGAAAGGATGAGACCTCATTTGGTTGTGATTCCCCCCTCCCAGCTCTTGCAAAGTTAAATCAAACCATGCTATCCCCTTCCTCATCTCTTAGTTGCTGCCTTTTTAAAGATCCTCAACTTTGGCAAAGGGCATTCCCTGTACACACTTTGATCACTCCAGAAAAAATTACTTTAAAAAAGGAAGAAAACAGGCACTTATTGAACAGTGTTACTTGAAGTGGAGATGGAAGACTGCAGGAGATATATGTCAAAGATCTGCAGAATTAATCCAAGTTCTGATCTAAATTTAAAAAGTACTACAGAAGTGTAATATTTTCTGAGTATCTGTTTACCTCAGTCAATTTATATAAGCCCTTACTGATCTTTGCAACTCACTTGCTAAAACTGCTAAACTCAAGAAACAAAATAGTCAGTAATTTTATATGCTGGTCCTGAAACACTGCCACACTGAGAGCTGGCATATCAAATTCAGTTACCACAGAGAACAAAAGTAGGATAGAATTAATTGACATCTTCAACTTTGAGTCCAATTGTTCAATGTTTTCATTAATCAAGTCTAACCTTGAGGTTTTAGTTAAGCTTTTCTTTTTACTCTTTTATAGGAATATTTGCCGATTCGGATTGGGTTTGGAAATGTAAATGGATGCTTGTTACCTAGTTAAACAGAAATCCTATTATTAAGTCAAGACACTACTTAACACACCATCCACATTCTCCCCTCACTGTCTTCCCAGTCACCTGCTCCTTCCTCATTTCCTGTTCCATTTAACAAGCTCTCACTTGTTCCATTTCTGTCTGGCAAAATGCACAAGTCTTTGTATGAAAACAACCATAACTGCTTGACAAATACCTTGGGAATTCCAAGTTGTAATATTGTAACATCTCGTGAACTTTCTCCTGAGTTTGCACCAACCTATAGGCTTACTAGTAAAAAGCAGCCATGTACTCAAGTTTCCTGTTTTAGTATTCCCCCTCCGTCTTTTTTTTAAGCAAGATTATTCTCATCCTTAGAAACAGGAAGTCATTAAGTTCAAAATGTTTATACTAAATGAAAACATACATACTGCCATGACTGCTATGCTGTGACTATTGGGTGGTCTCAATCTGAATCCACTTTTTGACCAGCAAGTGCTTCCCTTGAAGAAAGTATCAAAGCACAGCCATCAGAGACAAGGGATTGGAAAGATACAGACAATCAGCTATTATAATCACAGTTCAGGAGATTAATTTTATTTATTTTTTTTTAAAGAGTTTAACAGACCCACAAAAACCTCCCAAACATCTGTTTTCAGTAAGTATTTAAATAAATGCTTTCCCCAAATTATATCAGAAATTGGCTAGTGCTGCATGTTCCTTGGGGTCAGTAACATGCATTAGTGAAGCACCTTTGTTGCAGTAATTAGCGTGTTTATTTGTGCCAGTGTGGCTGAAGAGGGAAATTCACAGGCCACTGGCATCCTTCACTGATTCCCTTCAAAACACTGCCTGCAACAGCCTGCCAGTGTCACCAATATGTCAACTTCTGGTCATATTGTTCTGATGTATAACGTCCTGAACCATTTCCATTTTCCTCTTAAATGTGATAAGCACTAAAAAAATCTTCAATGTTGATAATAATACACTGATGGGCAGCCCACAAAGACTTGCCATACACAAAACATTTGATCTAAGGAGACTTACAGTCCAAGGAAAAAATCTGTCACTTGTGATTCAAGTTTCTGCTCATACTCATCCCAATTTACCAAGTCTTGCTTTTTGAGGGAATAAATTAAATTCCAAAAGAAATCAAACACTATTCCATCAGCACAAATTTTCTATTGCTTTTTCAGCACCAGCTCTCCTTGTTAGAGGAAAATGTACATCCTCCCAACTTCAATATTTTAGTTATTAAATAATATTTGGAAGAAGTAAAGAAACCTCTTCTCAGAAAAGAGCTGCAAAGCAGTTCCCCAGTAATCATGAGGACTTTCAGGAAACTCGAATGCTCCTCCAGTACACCCACTTGCTTCCTGTGAACAAGCAGTATTCAGAATTATCTGGAGATGTCTTCCAAAGCAGTGAGAACATGATTTCTGTGCATTTTTATGTTCTATGAATCATCAAGAGTGGAACATGAAGCCAAGAAACAGTAAAACATGCACATGTACAAAAACAAATAAGAGCTGCTAAGACTAATATTAGACCTACCAAAATATATCCTGAACATAGCAGGAAGAGACCAACAGAACTTGGACATTATGCCACTTCCTCATGAGACTCTTTACTTTTGTTTGGACCCACAGATCAATACAAATGTCAGGAATTAATAAAGCTAGAAGCACATACCAGCTCTCCAGAGAGCAGCCACATCTGTTGAGCAATGCCAAGCTGCCAGCTGGATAGAGTCCCAAAAGCCTTTAAAGGGTCATCATGCAGAGCAAAAGCCAGGACTCAACTAAAAGCCTTTTTGCTTAGCAACTAAAAAGGTAATTGGTGTTTTATTACTTCAGTCATGTGTAGCTCTGTTAATTAGGATGCCTAATTTTAAAAGGTCTAATAGCCACAGTATTTAAATTCCCTTTTTATTCTGGTATTGCAACAAAAATCTATTCTAGATCATTGCCATTCTCATGACAGAGTAAAAAAAACTGTTAAAAGATAAGCTAATCATTTGAAACAGAGTCAAAGAAAGTATTATCTGTTGAATACTGTCTATTCTAAGCAACGCTCCTGTATGAAGCAGCAACTAAAAAAATCCAAAATGAAAAACACTCTGGAGAACAGATCAGACTGTTAACCCCACAAGGATACTTTATCTAGGTAGGAATTGTCAGAATGTCCTCTCCCTGGGCACATTTCATCAGAGCCTGTTAAGGAGAGACATAAACCCTAGATGACATTTACCTCCCTCACCCAGCATGCCACTCACTGACACACAATGTCTTGCAGGGCATAAAAGCTCCTATCAAGTTTTTGACACAAGAAGCTATTTCTGAAATAACTGTTTGCTGGCATACATGGAAATTGCTCCTTCCAAATACCTCAAACTGAGGAGTACACCATCATATACCCTTGGTATATCATCTGCTTCATCTACAGCTTTTTCCACTGCTGCACGTGGGAAAGACAGAGCTGACACTATTAAGTACCTCGACAGGCATGTGCTGAGGAGATCTGTAGTTAAGGATTACAAGAGCTGAAACCCCACTGCACAGCTCCCCGTAGCTCCCTCCAAGGGCATCACAGTCCAGTACTCTATATTACAGGAAATCTTGTCTCTGATGTTTGCAAGGTCTTTCCAACTTTTATCTTTTGTCTGTTTCCCATGCTGAACCCAAAGGGTGAATCCCAGCTGGACCTCTCCACAAGCCCCACAGACAGCTAATTTTGTAAGCAAAGAATCCACTTCTAAGAGTGTAATTAAGGTCAACCTGTTGAAATTAGTCTGAACAATTCATGCAAACAATTGCTGCATAGCCTGTTTCATTAAAAGCAAATACTTGCCCCCAAATTTTACTCGTAGCAGTGAGAAGTACCAGGGGGTTGTTACCAGTCCTAAAAGGCACCATGTCTGTGAAGGTTTGTCACTGCAGTGTTGCTCTTTCTGGCCCCAGATGCTTCAGGACCACTACAGGATGCGGGACACTACTCACTAATGCATCTGGAATTATATCCCCATTCAATTAGCAATTCAGCTACTATTTTTATATCCTTTTAAGCAGGCCTTATTAAACACACTACATGGTACCCCAGACCGGCCATCTGGAAATACAGATGTCATCTGCTCACCTTTGTAATCTGCTCCAAGGTTTTTCAGATGAACTTGTATTTTCATCTTGTGGTGCTATATAAATAAACAAAGTATTATAAACAATCATTTTTATCTGACTGGGGTTATGTCACATGGTTTGCTTTTATTATGAAAGAAAATACATACATAAAGTGCAACCAGATGCTGTTGGCAGAAAATCAATTTAATATGGACTCATTTCTAAAAACATGATTACAGATGTGGCCTACATCTTGAACCCAATGTTTAAGGGAAAACTCTCTATGTATAATCAACTCACTCGTCTTCTGTGTCTTAAGTCTCTTTCACTCACAAAAAATGTTTCCTACAACTAAAAAAGCTACATATCCTCTCCTTTCACGCATCCACCACAAAAATAGTTCAAGCATACCCTCCTGCTTATCAAAGAAAAGCTGAACATGTTACTGAGAAAGCACTGCTTTGTAGCAGCTCATTGCTATACCAGCTCTGAGGAGGAAAAGGAGCAGGTTAGAACTAAGTCTACACTGAGCTTCTTCACCACAATGCTTATCTAGGAGTGCACCTGACTTGTAATTTGATTTTCAAAGTACTAAAAAAGTTATTACAACTCTGCTTGTAGGACCAGAGAAACTTGAATCAGTTATTCTTAGTGTTTTGAGTTAAAAAAAAAAAAAAGCCCAAAAACACAAACCAAAAAAAACCAAACAACCCAAGCCAAGGTTTTTGATCAGTAATGAAATCCTTCAAGTCTTTTGCCAATTTACAGAACTCTCAGTAAGGTAACTTAAATATTTGATAAAATATTTAACTGGTGTGGTCAAGCATTGCTTAGAACATAAAAGGTAGTTTAATTCTGATAAAGATCCAATCAATCAACAACATGAACAAAAATAAGTTCTAAATTCAAATGAGTAAAGTCTGAGTAAGAAGTTGGTTCTCTCATGCTTGCTGAGTTATAAAATCCTATCCACTTAACACAAGAAAGTTTGAATAAAACTCAAATTCTTTTCAGAACAGGATAGAAACATCACAGAAAGACTGACTGCATCATTCCACATCTACACTCAGAAGATTTTAATAATATTTGATATCCAGGCATTGAAGTACTTAGGAACAGTTCTCTTAGCAAGCACACTCCTGAACTAGATCAGACAAGTTCATATTAATAGAGAATCCAATGTTTAATTGTCCCTCTATATAATAATTTCTCACTCTGCATTCATGCTCTTAGTAAAAACCCCAAAAGATCTATTGTTACCAAGCTTATTGCCTTGGCAATATATTTATTGAAGGAATTAAAGTATTTGAAGCTAGGTTAGTTAATTATCACTTAAATAACTTAAAATCAACAACAGTTGAAAACAACACCCTTCCCCAAATAATCTTTTGACTGGACGTTTGAAAAAGACAAATAAATAATTCTTTCAGAGGAGATCACTACTTATGAGCACCTACATTTATAGGTAAAGCTCAGGTATTTGATGAATCTAGAATATCTTTTCCAAACAAGGTATTAAAAAGGTCATATGAAGTGATGAAGAAGTTGAAGAATAAAAATCAGAGCAAGGAAAAGTCCTATTTTTATCCCAATAAATCAAGTGTCAGATGAGGTGAACGGAACTTCAATTTAAAATTCTCTCACGACCAGCCCATTTCTAATCAACAGGTGCATAACTGTATTTGCTTCTGGAGGCAGGAAGATTGGACAACTGGATTCTTTCATAGCTATTTAAAACGGCCCAACTGACCTTTAACAAGAACTTCAAACATCCGTTACATCTGAATTCAGCACACTTTTCAACAGGATTAAAAAATAATAATAATATATATTTGTATAAACACTGTCTTTAGTTGTGGAAAGAGATTGATATAAAATGCAGTTAGACCTAATGGCTTGTTCAGAGAGGAAACCTGAGAGTGGATAAGTAAGGCCATCTGAGCCCAGAAGTGAGCAAAGCACTTGTTTCTGCTCCACAAGGAAAAGGTTATTTCAGTAAGAGGCTGCTGGAGTGTCCCAGCACTGAGGCTCAGCCAAGCTCCTTGGTCAGGGTGGGTGATGCAGGTGAGCAGCTCTGCCCACATGTACTCTACGAAGTGCCTGAAAACTACTTCTGAACTTCAACTGCTACAGCGTCAATTAAAAAGAAGAGTCCTGCTGAGTAAGTGTGCTGACCAACTATTTATAACAGAAGCCTTGCTAGCAAAGCTTTTTATTCAAATATAAAAGAAACCCAGTTTGATAGCGTTTTTATTAGATTGATTCTGAAGTCTATCCATGGAGAGGGATTAGGAGAAACAAATGAAGAGGTGTGTGCATTTGTTTATTTTCTTCATAAACAAGAGAAACAAATGTAACTGCTTGAGAACCCAAAACACACAGGTGGTTTCTGGACACATTCATAAATCACTGGCAAAACCTTCATTTAATTACTATGTGCCAGGTATTTCACAGGAAGGATTTCACTGTACCCAGAAAGGGTGAACACCTGCAGCTGTCACATCAGTATGGGATAAAGTATCTTCAAAGGAGAAAGGTAACATATTGCAGCACTTACACAGCTTGTATTAAACCTGAACAATTTCACAGCCCGAGTCTTTCCAGAGGTTAAGCCAATATGCAGATGAGCATTTAAATATGACAGCAATCTAAATAATGAGCCGAGAACAACACAGAGAATTGTTATCTGGGTGTTATCTGCATGGACCTGAGAGGACCTACTGATTCAGGCCCCACCCTACAAGAAACTTGTGTGCAGACACAATACCCTAAGTGTGCCATTCACACTACTCTACCGGGATAACTTAATTACTCAGCCAAGCCCCAACAAGGTTTGCCTTGTTTTAAGGCTTCTTGCATCTATAGGGAGTTCTCCAAAAAAGCAATTCAAAGCAGGACTGTGATTAAAGGGAGAGCCTCAGCTGGCAGAGCCCAGCGGTGTGAACACCTCCTGCCTTTCCGCTCCGTTACAGACCAAGCCAAAGAAAGATGCTGTGGATGAAGAGAAGGTCTCAGTAGATGTGGATCAGAGTCCAGTGCAAACTCCCACCTCACTAGATGCTACAAGGAAATCACTGCATCTCACAACCAAGACAGTTCTACTGTCCTGCTTTTACAACACACCTCTCCCAGTCTATCCAATATACTCAAGAGAACACTCTTAATTAAGGTGCTCAGTTGCAAACTTTTGGTCAAGTCTGTGCTAGTTCAGTTTATCACAAAGAATGAACAGCTAGGCGATCAGATCCTCTTACAACAAATATTGACACTTAGACCTCTCAGGAAACTTAGATTCACACAACTGTAAGATAAATAAATAATGTGAAGATACCAGCTGTAACCTTTTACATCGTCCAAATTGAGTTACACAACATAGCAACCCTCAAAATCCACAGGCTCCTGTAGATGACTATGATTTTTACAACACATCCATACTCATCTTGCCTCTGGTTAGAAGGGGACTTTGCAATAAATTTCTAGACAAATACTACTTTTACAAATGCTTTAATAATTTAGGCACTTCAGGGCAAACTTTGTTTTCTTTCTTATGTAACATTCATTGCTGTAATCCACAGAAATATTTACAGAAGTTTATCCTTGGGGCAACATGTAGTTTTACTCCTTGTGTCAGCTTTATTTTTTCATCAAGCAGAATCCTATTGAACGACATGTATATTATGCTACAAAAAGAGACTAAAAATGCTGTGTTCATTAAATTTGACCGTAATACACAGGACTAACGCACTGCAAGTGCTAATCTCAAATCACATACAGCTTTTTGCTCTGTGAGAGAACCAGTTTTCATCTTCTAAAGTGATCCAACATGAAACTTAGCCACTGTCAGGGTTTTAACATTTAACAGAGAGAGAGTGTCTTCTAATATGGGTAGTAAAATAAGAAAAGCAGTTAAACTTGCATAGTCAAGCCTGAACAAAAGAAGCAGCATTAAAAAAGTCTATCCTACATTTATTTGAATAAGGAAGTGGATAAGGCATATTGAAGAGCATGTGCAGATATAGATAGGGAGGGGAAGTGTTTCAGTGTATTGGGTATAATTAATTTGCTGCAACCCATTTCACCAATGCACAAAGGCACAAAACTTATTGAGAATAAGAGAGGCTGAGAAATAACCCCCAAACACTAAAATATGAAAAGGGCCTTAAAAAGATGGCTATAGATTTTACTTCAGCAGCTTTACTGTTCTGGTGATTAATTTGTAAATCACTAAAAAGCTAATACTATTTTTTCTTCCTCCTCTCTCCTAGAGAAGTACCTGCAGAAAACTGCAGCACTGCAGACTCTCTAATCCTGAAAGACCAATGTTCTGGCATAGCAGAGGCAGTGAGAAATGGATTCAACATTATTCCTCTTCTGGCAGAGCTCAGCACCAGAAAGAGAGAAAACCACCAGCACACTCTGCCTTCTTGTTTCACACTGTAGTCTGGCTGTGAGGCACAGTCATTTATTTATAGAACCTCTTGGCAAATTTGCTTTCATCCTGAAGTACATTTTGATGGTTATATCCCTACTTTAGTACATTACAATTAATTATATTTTATAACCGTAGTAGAAGGTGAAAGATAACATTAACAGCTAGCAGACAGTTGCAGAAAGTCAGAGGCAACAGAAATGAAGGTCAGGTACTCACTGTGCCAGGAAGCAGCACTGCTTCTTGCTGAGTGTGAGCTGAAGGCACAGCCAGCTCTATTATACTGGCTTCAGTTATAGCCCTTTCAGTGAATCTGGATGTCTCCCACTCAATTTACTGTTCTATTTGAATCAAGGAGACTTCCTGAACAAGCCCGAATTCAGAATAAATACATGAAGATAGGATACGGTGATTAAAAGTATTGCCCAAATCATCTGCTATTGGTCATTCAAGTACTTCAGGCACTAAAGCGACCTCAGTTTTAAACTCTGCTTTATGAATTTAAACTTTGCTTTATGAGCAAAATGAATGCCAATTTAAAAAAAAAAAAAAAAAAAAAAAAAAGGATGGAAAATCCAGCATCAGCCAAATCTAGCATTGTTTGTTTCAGTTATACAGAATCATTATGTCTGGTCCTCAGATCCTCTTTATTATACCCTCATTTCCCCTGGCTGAAGAAAACTCTGTAAGAGAAAACCCTCAGGAGCTGTAATTTAACAAAGACAGAATCCAAACTTGATACAACAACCATATGAATGAAGCCAGTAATCTGGGTATGGTTAGAGTGTTAAAAAAATAATTCCAATGGACAAAATTAAAAACTACATTTGATAATAAATCTTTTTATGAGTAAGCTTAATCCCCTTCCTTCTGGCACAAGAATGTAATACTGTCTTCCTTGCCAAGAAAAAATAAAGGGCAGAAAACCCACACAGAACTAAGAAACAGAATAAACATCACATACACACAGTATTTTACCTTTTTCTTTTCTTCTTTTTTTTTGCATATGGTCAATATGTCATTAAAGAAGACTGCTCAACAATACTAGTTCTTGAGATAAGCCTTAAGAAAGGCAACAGAAGTTGAAGCCAAACCAGGGCTGGGGTGAGATGAGACAATTGCATGGGAATTACTAACGAGCTCCTCCACATGCTTTTCTATTACAAGGAAACAAGAGCCTACACATGTGCAAGCAGACAGATGCTGGGCTGGTAAACACACTACCTTTTTCCTACAGAATCAAATGACCAAGAAAAGAAAAATATTGGGCTTAGGTGAGGATGGTGTTTGCACCCAACCCCAGACACCACTGTTTTGACGATCTGAGCAAAAGCTCAAGTGCTGCTACTCCTGTTTGTGCATTTAAAAGGTGCCCATAAAAACAAGCTCTCTCTGAAGCCATTTGGCTAATCACATTTAAAATTCAGGGGCTCTGTTCTGGTTCATGTAACACCAAAATCCTACCAAGAGAAAACAAGTTCATACTGGGAGCAATACAGCAACAGGCAAAGTAATTTTCAGAAGCTCTTTCTGTTGAAGTCAGTATCAGGTCGTCCAATGCGCTGACACAGCCAGAGCTGTTATTTTTAAACACAGCCATAGTCTATTTAACTAAAGCATCTTTACTCTGAGCCAGTATTACTTTGATAAGACTCCTTAAGTATCTACACTGAAGCCTGCATATCACATCAAACAATGAAAATAAAAAAACTTTTGAAGGTAATGCTTTACTGCAGCTAGGAAAAAAAAAAAAAAAGGAAAAAGAGAGGAGTCAGGAGAAAGCTGGAAGGACCCAGCACTGAAGACCATAAAGTGCTATCTGCAGGCAGCTCTTCACGCTGTGAATTTGTATCATTCGCCACCTGCACAGAGACTAACTGGAACAATTTCAGTCAACTCAAAACCAGCAAACAGCTTTCTCCTTTTGGAAACTCAGCTTTACACTTCTAAAACAATTCTTCTGCCAACTTTGTTGGTAGCAACATTGTGCTTTCTTACACATCATTTAACCAATGAGAACCTGGATGGAAGGAGACAGTAGTAGCATTTTCAAAGGGATCTAAGAGACTGCAAGTTACAGTTACAAAACATTTTGGAAAGCAGACTGAATTATGCTAAACAACTTATTTGTATACATTTTCCTCAATGTAATTCTTACTTCTTGATATATAAATAATATTGTAAAAATATGCACAAGTTCATTACTAGAACCAAGTAAAATCTCATCTGTTCCTCTCACCAAAGAAATAATTTATTCTATACTTCCTTGAACATCTACACACTATTGCTTACCTGACATGATAGTTTTCCCATACCAATATTTAACCTCCATTTCTTATGCATAACTATGCAAAAGAAAAAAACCAACCAAAACAACTGCAATAGTACACACTGCTCAGTAGTGAAAACCTTTTAATTGTACATTATAAAATTTAGCTGCACATCTTCTGCTGTGCACAGATACTGCAGGCTCTGGAGACAAGCAAAGGGTGTTAGAGACAACAACCCCAAGCACTCAACACCTCCACACCACCCAGGATTGTTACCCCCTGGCAGCTTCATAGAACTGGGATATGGGTGCATGACATGTGAGCCAAAGAGCAGCTCCATCCAGCACACTGGGTTTATTTTAATTAAAATAATTTCAAAATCTATGTACTTCCTCCAAAACACTGAATTTATCACAAAGAGCCTCCCTTTGAACGTGACCATTCATCCTCAGGTTTTGAAAGTACTGGGAGGGTGGGGGGAACCTTGCAACCTAGTGGCTGCCACATCCTATCTCAAAGCCTCAAGAAACATCTTTTTCATTCTTCCAAACAAGTCACCTTGCAGAAGGCTCAACTCACAAACACTTTCCACTCCACATTTGCACTGCCTCCCAGTACTGCAGGCAGGACTCTGCAGAGCTGCCACCAGCCAAGGACTAAGGAACTGCAGGCATCCTGAAGCTTGTTGCTGGCAGTCCCATCTCCCTGTTCCCCCTTCCCCACAGGTTCTCACCCCTGTCTTCAACACCTCGCACCTGCTCTGGCGTTCAACTCAACCCTCTCTTGTGCTAATTCAACCCAAAGAGTTAATGCAGACAGCAGGGAGAGGAAGTATTCTGCTGCAATTCACAGTGAATTGCAGAAGCTCAGCAAGCAGCAGGGCTTACACAAGAGAGGATGGGGCAGGACCACATGGCCAAGAGGGAAGAGCACGATGCCCCCTCTAGCTTGGTTGTTAACGTACAACCCACATACTTTAATCAGATGGAAATCAAGAGTCCTAGAGAGGACTGACTGTATTAAATGGGTGATTATATTTATTGGAACAGAGGCATGCAGAGTTCTTATTTGACTGGATTCTTAAATAGGATTACTGGGCTTTATTTTGTTTCTTTAAATTGGTTTTGGAGAGGGAGAGTAGGGCCCAGAAAAAGTTTAGAGAGAGGGTGGAATAACCTTGGAGGGAGTACTTTACATTATGCTGTGTCAACCATAATAGCTGCCCTGGTACAAATATATGCTAGTACACATTCTTCAAGTTAAATAATAAACAGTCATAAAAAAGGAATTACTTACATTATGCATTTGCACACTGTAACTGGTAATTCTGTAGCTTTAATTTAATCTTTGAATTATCAGTTATATTGACGAGCAGCAGTGGCAGCAGAGTATATTACAAAAGGAATAAACAAATGACCTTTATCTAACTTTATTAAAGTAATAAAGGGCAGACCTCCCCCCCCCCGAGACTAACTGGAACAATTTCAGTCAACTCAAAACCAGCAAACAGCTTTCTCCTTTTGGAAACTCAGCTTTACACTTCTAAAACAATTCTTCTGCCAACTTTGTTGGTAGCAACATTGTGCTTTCTTACACATCATTTAACCAATGAGAACCTGGATGGAAGGAGACAGTAGTAGCATTTTCAAAGGGATCTAAGAGACTGCAAGTTACAGTTACAAAACATTTTGGAAAGCAGACTGAATTATGCTAAACAACTTATTTGTATACATTTTCCTCAATGTAATTCTTACTTCTTGATATATAAATAATATTGTAAAAATATGCACAAGTTCATTACTAGAACCAAGTAAAATCTCATCTGTTCCTCTCACCAAAGAAATAATTTATTCTATACTTCCTTGAACATCTAGACACTATTGCCTACCTGACATGATAGTTTTCCCATACCAATATTTAACCTCCATTTCTTATGCATAACTATGCAAAAGAAAAAAACCAACCAAAACAACTGCAATAGTACACACTGCTCAGTAGTGAAAACCTTTTAATTGTACATTATAAAATTTAGCTGCACGTCTTCTGCTGTGCACAGATACTGCAGGCTCTGGAGACAAGCAAAGGGTGTTAGAGACAACAACCCCAAGCACTCAACACCTCCACACCAACCAGGATTGTTACCCCCTGGCAGCTTCATAGAACTGGGATATGGGTGCATGACATGTGAGCCAAAGAGCAGCTCCATCCAGCACACTGGGTTTATTTTAATTAAAATAATTTCAAAATCTATGTACTTCCTCCAAAACACTGAATTTATCACAAAGAGCCTCCCTTTGAACGTGACCATTCATCCTCAGGTTTTGAAAGTACTGGGAGGGTGGGGGGAACCTTGCAACCTAGTGGCTGCCACATCCTATCTCAAAGCCTCAAGAAACGTCTTTTTCATTCTTCCAAACAAGTCGCCTTGCAGAAGGCTCAACTCACAAACACTTTCCACTCCACATTTGCACTGCCTCCCAGTACTGCAGGCAGGACTCTGCAGAGCTGCCACCAGCCAAGGACTAAGGAACTGCAGGCATCCTGAAGCTTGTTGCTGGCAGTCCCATCTCCCTGTTCCCCCTTCCCCACAGGTTCTCACCCCTGTCTTCAACACCTCGCACCTGCTCTGGCGTTCAACTCAACCCTCTCTTGTGCTAATTCAACCCAAAGAGTTAATGCAGACAGCAGGGAGAGGAAGTATTCTGCTGCAATTCACAGTGAATTGCAGAAGCTCAGCAAGCAGCAGGGCTTACACAAGAGAGGATGGGGCAGGACCACATGGCCAAGAGGGAAGAGCACGATGCCCCCTCTAGCTTGGTTGTTAACGTACAACCCACATACTTTAATCAGATGGAAATCAAGAGTCCTAGAGAGGACTGACTGTATTAAATGGGTGATTATATTTATTGGAACAGAGGCATGCAGAGTTCTTATTTGACTGGATTCTTAAATAGGATTACTGGGCTTTATTTTGTTTCTTTAAATTGGTTTTGGAGAGGGAGAGTAGGGCCCAGAAAAAGTTTAGAGAGAGGGAGGAATAACCTTGGAGGGAGTACTTTACATTATGCTGTGTCAACCATAATAGCTGCCCTGGTACAAATATATGCTAGTACACATTCTTCAAGTTAAATAATAAACAGTCATAAAAAAGGAATTACTTACATTATGCATTTGCACACTGTAACTGGTAATTCTGTAGCTTTAATTTAATCTTTGAATTATCAGTTATATTGACGAGCAGCAGTGGCAGCAGAGTATATTACAAAAGGAATAAACAAATGACCTTTATCTAACTTTATTAAAGTCCCCCCCCCCCAACCTTCTTCAAAGAGAGTTTTATAGCTGCTACCAGCAGGGTGTGGAATCAAGCTAAAAACTTTGAAATAGGTCCCTGTGAAATCTGAAACCAAAATACAGCAAAGGTCACCCCTCTGTGAAGAACCGTCTTGTCTGTAGATACACTATAAGCAAAGCTCTGTTAGCTCAGCCTCGGTAATAATGTAATTCAGCTTACCCTTGGGAATAGCAACAACATCAGGTTTCTACTACAAAGATAAATTTACTGCACACAATACTTGTTACTATACTTTCGCAGAATGTTTGATAGTAGCCAGACACTAGTGTTACATGGTATACCTCAAGCTACTTTTTCTTGTTAAAGGCTAACCCAGGTTATAAAGATGACATTGTTATTCTTACTCCTACCATTAGCTAATTCTTTTGAGTCAACATACAGTAGAGTCTTATCCAACATAATAGCCAATATTAATAGGAAAGGAAGCAATATATCTGTTGTTATTATTATTGTTATTATCATTATCATTATTATTATTATTATTTCCACAACCACCCCCAACATAGGTGAAGACTTCAACCCTTTTCAACAAGGAAACAATTCTTCCAGTGGATAGACAGGATCTCCTAACACAAATATTGGGACAATAAGAACATTATACTTTGTTCTGTCTTGTGGGCTCCTGTGAAACAGTTCACAGAACCAAGCTTAGAGACAAGTGCCATAAAAGAACTGAAGTTCTTGAAAAGGGTTGTCCACACGCACGCTGTTCCGCAGATACACAGGGAATCACAGAATCATTTTGGTTGGAAAAGACCTTTAAGATCATCAAGTCCAACAGTTAACCCGGCACTGCCAAGTCACACGGGCTAGGCAGACTATTTTTCCAGCTATGGGAAAAGACCAAGCAGCTGAAGCTGCTGGCACTGGAACCACTGGGTGAGCCTGGGCTCCTGCTTGCTTTGCTTACAGAGCAGAGTGCTCCTACCTGCTGCATCTCCACTCAGAGCTCTCCCTCTGTTTCACACCGACTTACATCGTATGCATTTGCCAACTGAGGAGAGATTGGGCAATCTTCACATCTAAGCAAAGATTTCACAAAGCATAGGACTGAAATGTTGACCGCCCTTGCTGGACGACATGTTTCTGGTATAGAAAACAACCCCCTTCACTTAGTGGTCTCCATTAGCCACTTTGGGTCTGTCACTGAAGAAAAAGTGTCTTGATCCAGGCAATAGGGAGACTTTCAGACTTAAGATATTTTGAAGCACACAGGATCCCTCTGACAATACATCAAAAGTCACTTGATTTGATTAGAAGCACTGACACACCATAAAACACTTCCATCAGGAATCACAAGAAAAAGAGCCTTTTCTGCTAATCAGACAGCAGAAATTTCCACTTTGAATGGCACAGTGCTTGAGAAGAACTAAACAGTCTTTGAAATCTAGCTCTTAATCAGTTGTCATCTTTGGGCATGTAAAATTAGGGGCACTGCCAT
>NW_009952362.1:2157051-2163734 GCF_000747805.2 Chaetura pelagica | reverse complement strand
GTAAACACTCATTTAAAGAGGAAGCAGTATTTCAGTTTTTCCCAAAGTGTTTGGCCCACAGGAAAATATCTGATGTAAAAAGGGAACCCACACTGCCCCTCTGCCACCTCAGGGCAAATTATGGAGGCACCTATAAAAAAACCCCTCCTGTTGTTTTACAACTTATACATCTTATATAGTTAAACTGAGCTGTCTTGAGTTCAGATGCTTATGTTTTAACTAGGAAGCTACCTGGATTAACTTCAAGATTTTATTTTATTTTTTTTCAACTAACCTGTTTTTGAGCTGACTCACTCATGCTAGCACTGCACAGATGTATTCAATCTCACTGTATGCTGCAAAACAAAGTTTGAAACAGAGTTAAAAAAATAAAAGAAGGGGGAGCCTGGCTGCCAGAGCACTGGGTTTGGTTGCTGTTTTTTTGTTGTATTGTTTTACCTTATTTTTAAAACCCACAAGTTCTTCTGTTCTTTTTTTTTTTTCTTTTTTTTTTCTTTTTTTTCCTTTCCCCCTTTCTCACTACCAGAACCAGGTTGATACGGAACAAGCCAAACATATAAAGTGGATTTTGCTGGCTACAGGCACAGTTTGCTTTATAAAACATTGTAAAAGCCATTATTAAAGCATGTAACACAACTTCATTTTTCTTCCTCAGCTGCTCAGGATTAATTCCTCACAATAAAAATATTTACAAAATTTGACTGAGCAATCTACTTTGGACACTTTGTCTTAGAAGATGGAGTTTTTTGTTCCAAATCATGCACATGCAGAGGTGTCTGCCAAGCTCTCCAACTGTGTCACTCCAGTCCTTAAGCCATTTAACATGAAACATGCACGTGTCCTTTGAATGCCAAGTCAGCTACGCATCAGAGACAAATAGCTCTGGATAGTCAATCCATAACAATCAGCACGCCAGTAAGAAATCTAATTTGTATTCAGTATTATGTCCCTCAATGGGAATGGGTGGAGGGGAAGGGGGGGGAACCCCCACAGATTCTTTTGCAACCTCAGTAATTTCAGGCATAAGAAAATTCTACAACCTTTGGTGCAAAAATAAAAGGGAGTTTGCCTTAAGAGACAAGGGCTTCCATTTAGTAAAATGAGTTAAAGACAATGAACAACTTCTGCTTTCTACCATGACAGCCAACTAAAAAAAAAATACTTGAGTCACCAGAAGTTTTGCCTTTGCATTTACTTTTAGACAAACAGGCATCTAAAGACAACTTCCATTGAAAGCCAGAAATTGTGCAGACTAACTGTGAACACTGAGAAGACAATTTCTGCTTAACTTGGTATTCAGTACCATGTTTCATTTAAGATCTGAAAGATGACGATGGGCTTGTTGTGGGCACTATCACAATTTAATAATAATAGGTATCTATTTGACTAGTTATTCATTTATCGTGGCAGTAATACTACATCAGAAGGGCTAATGTATTCCTGTTAACATGGGAGTGACAGGTATTAATTTCATACACAGCTCCTTGCACCCTAAGTTTCAGCACCATCAAAGAAATTGCAGACAGCAATGCTGAAAACAATCATAAGAAATTACTCGCTCTGACCCTCTGAAGGTTACTATATCATGCAATCTTCAAATAAAGTTTTTATATTCCGAGGGGTTTTTTTTGTTTGGTTTTGATGGTATAGGATGCACAGCGAATAAAGTAGGTTGTCCATTGTGTAGCAACAATTGGTATGTTAAAAGAGAGGTGGCTTAGATTGTGTCTTACTCCTGTTTTAGCATTGACCAGGAGCCTGGAGAAATTGTTATGCAATTCATTAGGACTCCTAAAAATGGCTGCATATCTGAGTCAGGAAAACACAAAGGTACTTGGCCAGGTCACTACTTTTGTGTCATTGTATCCAGTTCTAGACAGAGCTGGATGCACTGCCTCGTATTGTCTGCTGTTTCCGTCCCAAAATCCTATTTTCAATTTCACCTAATTTTTCATACGTTAGGCTGAAGGTTGTCTCTGCTAAGTGCCTGCTAGATCTGAAGCATCTGAGCCAAAACACTCCTACTCTTCCTGACATGAGGGCTCATAAGCATACTTCCCGATGCTATAGTTTAATTTTTATTTTTAAAGTCCTGGGTATTTTCTTTGGAAAGCACTACCCAGCTTTGAAATACTTGATTTAGTGGCCTTACTGATGCACCTTACAAATACAGAGTTTTTTTGTGTATAAATTCAGAAAGACTAAAATGTCATATGGAAGTACTAAGTACTAAGGAAATACTGGGATACTGGATTATACGAAACAACTTTGTTAATATTAGCAATCTGTCTGAATCTAACTAACTTACAATTTTCAGTGATCTAGAAATTATTCGAATCAGACAGACAACTTCAGTACCAAATCACTTCCACAGCATTCCCTCAAAATTTTCTAGAGCTGTCAAAAAAGCCAGTCCATGCTTGGAGGGAGAAGGGAATAGTTCAAATTTTATTTTTCTTTTCTTGTTTTTACTGTATTAAAGCAAGTAAAGCAAGGTTTACCCAATGAGTAAACTTCTCTATTTTGCATTCTGTGTACCATCCAGAAGGACCCGCACAGGAACACTTGGTTGGGTGGTAAGCACCCCACTTCCAGAACACACATCTACCGTGCATCTGCAAACACAAGTTCAGTTCTTGACTGGAGTGCCAGCTACCATGAACACCACACTATGCTAAGTACTCATTCAGGGCAGCACAGCAACAATAAGAGCAGCAGGTAAGCTGCCATCAACTCCAAGGTATTCAAAACTGCCACGTATTAAGCCGGAGAAGAAGCTTCAGGAGGTTCTGACTGCACAAGGGGAAAAAGGATTCACCGTTAGCTGCTGTGTGTCTAGAAAACACAACATGAAAGCCCACAGAGCAAGCTGGAGCTCTCACACCAGTTTGTGATTTACTGATCTTCACCTCAACCTGCTAAGTCACATGAAAACTACCTGCTGCTTTGGTGCCACTAGGATTTTAACAAATTAAACAATACAAGGGCAAGAAAAGAGCTGCTTCCTAGACAAGACCAGAAGAGTTTAAGACAGTGGAACAGTGAATGAGGCTATTATCATACTTCCCTATTTAGCACTTTGTAACAGCTGATTGCATCCTTGTAAAGCAGAACTGACATTGCTACCCTAAGACCCATATAACATTTATTATGCTACCAGAGTCCTAACAAGACATGTACATCAGATTTACCTCACTGTGAAGATCCAGGGGGTGAAAAAAACAACTAGGAGCCATCACCCTAACACTGAGGTTTGAGACTCTCATGTCTTCTTTCACTATCACTATCTTTCAACTTCTTTCACTCAACTTTTCAATCAATCTGAAGATAATCTCAACTTTTTAATAGTCAACATTTTCCAGTTTACTGATGAATTTGAAGATACACCAAACTACCACCCACAGTCTAGATTCAGAGCATGCCATAACTAAAGATGCTTTGATATCTAACTAGATTTATTAAAATTGGTTTGTCTTAACCAAGAATCCAAACCACAAATTATTCTTGAAACAGCCATGTACTTGCTAGGATATCTTTAGAAGAAACACCTCAAAATCTCATTTGCAATGATGTAGAATGACTTGGTGTTATCATGGATATCAAATAGAAACAAGAGTGCTTCCTCATATGACAAGTGATTCAAAGTTTATATGTGAAGGAGAGTAGACTCCATGACAAAGAGATTTAACATTAACACACAATGAGTAAGTTACTGATTGTTCCCTAAGGGTCAAGTAGCTTTTACTCATCTTCATCTGCCAAAAAATGCTACACAAAAAACAACTACCCCCCCAAGAACCCTACCAGAAGCCACATGACCACCTACCATCATCTCTCAAACAGCAACCAGCATTTCAAAACACAGCTTGAAGAAAAGCCTGTGATGTAACAGGAAGCCATGTTATTAAATAATATAGATTGCATTCTTCTAAGTCAATACCAAAACAATGACTGACTCCATTTTTGAAACAGCAGCACTATGAAAATGCAAAATTGATTTACAAGGGAAATAATAGCCAGAGGCTGCTATGGCTGCTGAAGTTACAGGACATCGTTTAAAGAAACAAAAAAATGTATCCAGTTTAAAAAACAAAACAAAAACAAACAAAAAAACCAGCAAAGGCAATTTTATGCAACAGCTCCAAGTCACATAAGTTATTCTCCTAAATTAAAATTGGTGTGTTTTTTTAAGATTTATCATTCCAACACCATCTACAGCGTGGCAAGGACATTTCTTGCAGTCTTATGTAGCAACTATGACTTTAAAGAGTGAAAAATAAGCAGCCTTCTGCCTTCTTTCATTTCAGTTTTTGATCTGTAAACCCTTCCAGTTACAAAAGGAAACAAGCATTTGCTTGTCTTACAGTATTTTTCATTTTTTGTCTCTCGCACATTAATTTCTGATGATTTCATGGCAAATAGTGTCTCATGCCAAGTCATCTGGCCCAAAACAAGTTGAGCTGAACAAAAGCAGCCTGCCCCATGTGCAATGTCACCTCTAACATCACATGCAACAGGGACAGTTCCAGCACAGTTACAGTGAACCCTGCTCGGTCCACCCTGCCTTGTTGAACCACCAACACCCATTTCATAAGCAGCAGAGGACTGACAGAAGAGCTGCACCACACCTCACTGACCAATGGTGAAACACCCTCATTCACCCAGATTGCTCAAGTCCACCTTCTCTGCAGGCAATGCAAAGTCTCTGGCATGAGAGCCACTACACGGACACCCTCTTTGGGTTAGATGATCATGATGTACATGACAGCTTAACTGCACCACCCCAAAATCATCATTTCCTTAAATAAAAATGTCAGCTGCCTCAATCTCCAGGCAAAAGTCAAGGATAATTACTGATTTAACCAAGAGACCATTAAATCCCCAGATATCCTAAAGCACGGCAGCACTCCATCTATTGGTCAAGAATTAAGGACATGCTTAATCATCATCATGCACTAGCCTCAATCATTAAACATTCAGCCCCTGAACAGCCCACCTCTTCCCCCCTGCATAGGGTTTTGAGCTCTCCCAGGAAAAACTAAACACAAGTAATAATGTCTTGTGAAAATAATGTATCACTAAAAGAGTTACTATGAAAATCCCCAAACTTCGAACTGGCATACCCTATTAATCACACCATTACAATTTTGTTTCATTGAGGAATATACACACTCCCTACTCCACGTAGCATTGAGGAGCTTGCTCAATAATGGCCAAAGAGCCCTTGGCATTCCCAGAATTCACACCTTCTTTCCCTGAAAGTACTGAATGCCCCCACAGAGGCTTAAATAAGGAGTTCATGCACTGTTTTCAGCCAGGCCACGTACGTGATGGGGTTTGCAAACGAGAGAACTCCCTGGTACAAAAGATGTGCAGGCAAACCTTGGCAGGGAGACGAAAGGGAGCCTTTCACAGCAGATCTGCTGCCAAAGCAGCCACGCGCAGAACTGCCCCGGCTCGCACTGCTCCCCCAGAGCCACCACCACCCCTTCCCAGTGGATCACACACAGCCATACATCCGCCACACCTCTGCTTTATTCAGTCACCAGCAACTGAACCAGGAGGCAGGTGAGACTGGCTGAAGCTGCCCCAGGCTCGCCAAAACCCTTTATTAAAGGCTAAGGTCACATTTATTAGCTTCATTCCTCTGGTACCAAAGCTTGTATAAGCAACAACTTCCCACACACATCTATTATATATATTATAACCCTTGGCCAATTATTTTTTTGCTCAGATGTTTATTGCTGTTGATTTTACCTATTTGCTTTAAAACTCAACTCCTCCACATAGTGGCACCACACAGATGAGGCATGATCCTACACACCATTCCTTTGCTCAGGATGGCATCGCCATCCTGCAGACACGAGTCCAGGACTCCTGGATGAAAACCAACAGGTTCAGCCTCCGCCCGCCTGTCGCGTAACCATGCTGAGGAGACAGAACGAGGAGCAACCCACCTCCACGACTGGCTGCAGCAGTTCCTGCCTTTGAGGCACGTTCTGCCTTCCCCGCAGAGCCAGTCCAAGGCTCTCCTGCTAAAATCACACGGTTCAGCCACCCGGACCCTGCACGTCTGCCCTGAAGTCTGGGATGAACACCGATGGATAAAACCGCCCTGGATTCCTAAGTTAAGTTTTTTAATGCAAGAAGCAAAATCGCCTCGGGGTGAGACCAAAACCGAGGAACAAACTCCCGAAAAGGCCCGTGATAATTCTCATTTCTGGAGCCTTAAAGTGCAAAGCAGCAACCTCGAGTTTTGTCCTCGCTAAACATAAGCTGAATAAAAACCATTCCAGACTGTTAACCAACCCGCCGAAGGGCAGATGCTGGTCAGGGCGGCAGGTACGCATTCCCGTGACCAGAATGCCTTTGCCTCCACTTGGGAATCGCATTCCTGGGCTCCCCACACCATTATCGGCTGCAAAGCTGGAGCCCTGCACGATTAAACACAGGGGAAAAAAAACCCAAAAACCCTAAAGAATACAATTTTTAAGAACTTTTCAGAGACTCCGGAGTCTCGCGACGCACCGAGGACAGTCCACAATTAACAAATCATCACTTCCCAGGGTTGTTTGTTTTTTTTTGTTAATTCGACGAGCCGGGCTTCCCAAGCGGAGCCGCATCGGTGCAAAGCCCCGTCCTTCCCGGCTCCGGCGCGCGGGCAGCGGGCCACCCCCCGCGCA
>NW_009952362.1:2142985-2156498 GCF_000747805.2 Chaetura pelagica | reverse complement strand
AGATGGCTTGTGCTGCCGAGGGGAAGCAGCAGCCGTGGGGAAAGCTGCCCTGGCTAAAAAAAGCTGCACAAAATGCAAATCTGTCTTTTTTTAATTTATTTTTTTATTATTTTTTTTTCCCCCTTTCTGTGATTGTTCTGCTTTGCAGCTGAAATAATCTCTGTGTCGGTTCCCCACCCAAAGCGACTAGTTTCTTGGTTTTGGGGCTGGTTTGCTTACATCTGAGGGGTTCTGGCCAGTCGTGTGAAATTACAGAAGCACTGGGCGATAGCTGTCCTTTATATGCAAAAGCTCTGTATTTTAATTAGGTTTTTAATTATTTCTGGAACTCAGAAGTTGTCTAAAATACGCTTGAAAGGCTTAAAAGTTCCCTTTGAAATCAGCAATGTTGCTTACAGGCGTAAAATCACTCACATATCTAACTCCCGGCAGGTTAGGGGGACAAAACCTTTTAATTCACTGTTACAGAGCTCCTCTGGGACTGTGATCACAGGGAGATGAGCAGGACTGGAGCAAGGGCAGGGTGAAGACATCGTGTGCTCAGAGCCGTCTTCTGATGGAGTCACCCAAGAGGCTCCAGCCCTGCTGGCAGCTGCCACCACATCAGTGTGGGAGCTGCATGTCCCTCAGAGAAAGACATGCAAGGCCCCTCAGGAGTTAGAGAGGTCCTCAGAGAAAAAGGTATGCGAGGCACCAAACTATCCAGAGGATGCAGAACATGTTTTAACTTTGCAAATTTATACCCAGCACTAAGATGGCTCCACCTGACCAGACCAGGGCTATGGGAACCTGTAGGTACTGGCCAGTAATAATGGGATGACGTGATACAGCATCTGTTATTTAGATGCTATAATGCAAGACCTCTAACTATATGGTGGTTGTAGAAAATTAAAACTTACCTTGGGTGCAGGAAGAATATATCCCTACATGCAGAGTGAAGGTTGAAGCAATTGGCTTTCTCCAGATTGCATATTTATTCAGTGTAACACTGATGCAATTAGTAGGCCTGTTCCTTGCATGTTCATACTTTCTTTTTTATTTCCTTTGAGAAAAAATTGCATCTGTATCATATTTTAATAAACTTTCAACCTGAAAATGCCAATAAATTACAAACTTTAGGTGTGGTTTTGAAGGTGAGGGTGATACTGCAATGAAATTGGTGGACTGGGACTTCTGCACTCTCATCCAGACAACTGCTTAGCTAGAGATGGTGCTGGCACAAGAGCAATTTGGTATGAACTGTCCATGTACATATTTAAGCTTAAATATGGATTGTTAACCATTAGAGCAATCAGATTGTACCTTTTCCGGGGGGGGGGAGGATTTGGAATGGAAAAATCTCACTGCTTTTGAGATGAAATTTATTAAAATCAAGGGGTTCTGGCCAGTCGTGTGAAATTGCAGAAGCACTGGGCGATAGCTGTCCTTTATATGCAAAAGCTCTGTATTTTAATTAGGTTTTTAATTATTTCTGGAACTCAGAAGTTGTCTAAAATACGCTTGAAAGGCTTAAAAGTTCCCTTTGAAATCAGCAATGTTGCTTACAGGCGTAAAATCACTCACACAACTAACTCCCGGCAGGTTAGGGGGACAAAACCTTTTAATTCACTGTTACAGAGCTCCTCTGGGACTGTGATCACAGGGAGATGAGCAGGACTGGAGCAAGGGCAGGGTGAAGACATCGTGTGCTCAGAGCCGTCTTCTGATGGAGTCACCCAAGAGGCTCCAGCCCTGCTGGCAGCTGCCACCACATCAGTGTGGGAGCTGCATGTCCCTCAGAGAAAGACATGCAAGGCCCCTCAGGAGTTAGAGAGGTCCTCAGAGAAAAAGGTATGCGAGGCACCAAACTATCCAGAGGATGCAGAACATGTTTTAACTTTGCAAATTTATACCCAGCACTAAGATGGCTCCACCTGACCAGACCAGGGCTATGGGAACCTGTAGGTACTGGCCAGTAATAATGGGATGACGTGATACAGCATCTGTTATTTAGATGCTATAATGCAAGACCTCTAACTATATGGTGGTTGTAGAAAATTAAAACTTACCTTGGGTGCAGGAAGAATATATCCCTACATGCAGAGTGAAGGTTGAAGCAATTGGCTTTCTCCAGATTGCATATTTATTCAGTGTAACACTGATGCAATTAGTAGGCCTGTTCCTTGCATGTTCATACTTTCTTTTTTATTTCCTTTGAGAAAAAATTGCATCTGTATCATATTTTAATAAACTTTCAACCTGAAAATGCCAATAAATTACAAACTTTAGGTGTGGTTTTGAAGGTGAGGGTGATACTGCAATGAAATTGGTGGACTGGGACTTCTGCACTCTCATCCAGACAACTGCTTAGCTAGAGATGGTGCTGGCACAAGAGCAATTTGGTATGAACTGTCCATGTACATATTTAAGCTTAAATATGGATTGTTAACCATTAGAGCAATCAGATTGTACCTTTTCCGGGGGGGGGGAGGATTTGGAATGGAAAAATCTCACTGCTTTTGAGATGAAATTTATTAAAATCATTATACGATACATTGTCTGCAAAAGCGGGGGACAGACTCAGTGTCTCAGGAGCTTAATTTGAGTGCTAAGGTGCTGCGTGATATGGATCACACACCTTGAGATTTGAATTTCAGAGGCAGCAGTAGCTTATCCCAGCAGAATACTTTCAGGCATGTAAAGATGTCTTTTGTGTTTATTGTAGGGTGAGTTTTCTTCTCCTGGGCATGTGGATAAGTTTTACTTTAGACCTGGAAAGATTATGGACATGACAAGTCCTCCTGATTCAGGCCATAAATGGATTACAAGCAGGATCAAGAACAAACATTCCTGCATGGGAGAGACTTTTTCCAATAGTTATGAAGGTTTTGTTTCTTCCTTCACAACTGCCAGGTGCTGCTGGCCTTGGAACTTGCTAGTTAGACAGGTCTCCTTGCTGCAGCTCCTGTGGATGTTGGAAATGGAGTTCCTGCCTATGCTGTCTTCCTGCACACTCCTGCAGTACCTAGGGGCTCTGCGTAGACACCCTGCTGGAGCAGGAGAGCAGGACAGACAGGGGAACAGCCTGGGCTGTTCTTTTGGGGTCAGATTGTAGGTTAGTATTAAAAAAAAACAGCAAACACTTAATGACTGAAACCAAACCCATAGCAAACTATCACAGCATTTCAGTTTGGAAGAGTGGATCCTCAGACGTACATCTGGCTTCATTGCAATGTCTGGACCTCACAGCGTTGCTCCCTGTCTGCCATGTCAATTAAACTCTCTCTGTGCAGTTCCTGCTAAATACATTTTAAAAAGATCCACACACCAGGTAAAGTGTTTCCTTTCTGGGGACTCGACCTGGCAGAAATACTTGGCCACACAGTACTGCAGCCTTTTCACTCTCCATAAAGCCTTGTGTCTAATCAGTGGACCTAGCTGAGCTACTCATTAGAAACTTGGCCAAACCACAAACATTTGTTTCCTTGCTTTATGCCAAACTCGGAGAAAGAAGAGGGAGTGGCATGCAGCTCATGTTAATGACTTCTTCATTCCCCACAGAGAGATAATCAGAGCACTGCTCAGAGATTCATCAACATTTTTTATTAGCACTTTAATGACCTACATGTTGGGGTTTTTTTTTTAGGAGTTACTTCAGCTAAGAGCTAGATAATTCCTCATGCAGCTGTGGTTTAGGAAGCAGCTCAGAGGACAGGCATGCCAAATTACTTTAGCTCTAGTTAAAAAATGTATATATACCACAAGGTTTCCTGGGTGCCTCCTTTTTCAATCAAGGGCATTATGTCCTCAATCCGTCTCTTCTGGGTTATGTGTGGGGGTTTTGGTTTCTTTTGCAATCTTTGCAGCTTCAAGAGCTGTACAGCAAAATGCCAAACACTAATGGTACTGCACGTTCCCTGTGGACAAAGGACTGTAAGAGCTCCCTGACCCCAGTCACTCCGGGAGGCACGCTCCCTCTGGGACAATGAAAGACATTTCCAGGGACCAGCACTGATCCAGCAGACCACTTCAGATTCAGATGGCTGTATGAGGAACACAGTTTCTAAACTCTGAGAACTAGAGACATCTCCATGCTGCTGTACGGTGAACCTCTAGTGAAGGGATTCCCCAGTGCCTGCTGAACAGTCTGTGACCCCATGCACACGATGGGAGACCTCATCACAGCCAGACATTATGGTGAGACCATTCTCACAGGCTTGGTGGATTCTGCTCAGAAATTACCCAAATGTCCATATTCGCAGCTCTCTTGCAGTAAGAAACAGCCTTGGTGGCAGGCAATATGGCAGCTGCTCCGGAGTTCTTTTGTTTTAGAAGGGAGAGAGCTGCTGGAGTTTTGCTGTCACTTAGGAAGGGCCATTGGCTGGAAATTGCTGCACTCTCTTCCCATGCCTCCCCCACTCCCAAGGGGCCAGATTTCCTTCTGGTCTTCTGGAGACAGCTGTGAGAATATCTATACATTAAAGACAGGGATGTAGTCAAATACTGCGGGATAACAGGGGTTATGAGAGTATTATGAAGGAATACTATTTACTTTTTCCTGAATCAAACCCCAAGTGTTTCCTGTCAGACCTCAGTACAATAGGACACAAATGTACAGTCCATTACGTTTACATTTCCTCCAAACAGCCGTCTCTTTCCTTCAAACGCAAAGGGCAGGAAAGGATGGTTTCTGCCCCCACTTGCATCTCTCAGTTGACTTAATCTCATTTGAAAAGGGAGTTGAGACACTCAGCACTTGTTGTCTTCAGTAGGTTGCCTCCCTTTTAATGCCTACTGCCTCAGGATGGGAGAGGTTGCAAATATGGAGGAATTCCTTTGAAATCAAAGAGAGTTTCACTGGGGTAACATCAGCATAAATGGAAGCAAAATTAGGTCTGTGGGGAATAAAATGCTAAGGATGGGGAGAAAAAAAAAAAAAAGAGATTCACAGTATTAGTCCAGAAGAATAGTAGTTCATATAATACAAAAAACCTCATAGCTCTCATTTCCTCCCTACCCCTTCAGGACAGGAAAGAACATCCTGCTCTTCTAATATGAGCAAAATACAAGTTATTTTTGGAAGTAAAAACTCATGTTCAGAGCCCATTTTTAAAAAGACATCTCTAATCTGTGATTCTGAGGGTGCATTTGGAACACAAGGCATTCTATTGCATCAAGAAACCCATGTTTGCCAGCTCAGCACCATCTACACTAAGACAAAAGGTTTATGTTGGTTGAACAACAAGGTAGGGATTCTTTGTCAGCACCTTAACTGTGACTCGGAGCTAAGTTGGCACCTCTGAGGGGAGTGGGCTGTTGCTAGACCCACAACTGGTGGGAAGCCCAGTACAACTGCAAGGGGGAAAGGAGCACGGAAGTACAGGAGCATAAGGTCATGGGCTGGGGGATGTGAGTGTTGATTCAGTAGCTCTGAAAAAAGCCTTTCTGTACCTATCTGGGACTCCAGGGTAAGGGTCCACTTCTGTCTTTGTTGTCTGAAGACAAATGGGCATAGACAAAGCTAGAGTCACACACACATACACACACACCCCCCCAGCTCAGTGGTGCAGTATTGTTGCACACTGTGTTTGTTGTTCTGACTCTGGACGCACAGAGGAGCATGTGGTGTAATTTCCTGGACAAAAGTTTTGAAGTTTAGAGCATTAAGTCAAATTCAAGGCCTTTTGGGCAAACTGCTGCTTTTCATATTGGATGGGTCACTTGAAAGGACAGCACAGAGATGAAATCAGCCTCAAACTTGTTAAAATGCATAAACAATATTAATTCATGATTGATGTTTGGGTTTGGATTCTCCATAGTTAGCTAAAACCTTTTTTGAAGCAAATGAGATTGAAGAACATACGTTAGCACAATTTGTAATGATAAGGATAAACGAATTGTAGAAGAGTTAATAATTTACCCACTGAAGATTAACAAACAGCTAATCTACTCTAAAGAGTTCCACTTTCCCTTTAAAAAGCATTCATAGAGTGTAAGATTTTAGCTCCTCTCAGTGTCAAGGGCCCCAAATACCTAAGCAGACTCTTGGGAATTACCTCATCTGTAGTTTCTGAGTGTATTCCCAGGGATGTGTAATGCTAGGAATGGCCTGATCGAAAGCTGGGGGGCAGAAGCTCACTAGCCCAGGGTTCCCCAAAGAGCTGCCCGGGCCAGCAGTGCCTACACGGAGCTCCCTGGCACTCCCCTGCAGTGTGCAAGCATGTGCAGTGCCCTTCTGCTGCTGCAGCCATCGAGCACGCTTTAAAAACCCACCCGGAGACGTTCCTATGAAGTCAGTGGATTACTCACATACTTAGAGGACTGATTTCCCTGGCGGGACAAACTGTGTTCAGTGCTTTTCATACAGAGGGACGTGAGGCTGCTTCTGCTGTCTGTTTGTTCTCAGGCAGGAAGCGGGACCGATGATCGGGTCTCTGCAAACAGACACTGGAAACTCAAAACAAATCAGTGGCAGAGGTTATGTGGATACTGTGCAAGGGAAAAGCCTTTGCTTGCCTTTGCCCAGCAAATCGTGGTCATTCTTCAGAATGTGTTTTAACCAGTTCCAAGTCTGTCTCATTCCCTGCTGATGACTTCCCTGCTGATGAGTTACCCTAAATTGCAAAGTCAGTGGTTTTAACTGGGGTATCTGAACTCTCTGGGACTCCACAGGGAAAAGATTAGTGAATCTACACAGCAGACTTCAGTGCCACAGCCATTTTACTAAGGGAGACTGGGAAACTGTGAAGGTGTAAAAGCACAAACTCCCTTTAACAACAGTAATGTATAATTCTATGTACCATCACTTACATACTAGAAAATAATACACAGACCCACTATCTAAATAGAGTTTTGAATGTGTGTGTTATACAGCAGAAGCAGCAGCTCTAAGTACTCTGCAGAGAACAGACCTTGAATTGTCTAAAGATAGATGGTGAAAAGATATCAAGCATAACAAAGAGTTCCCAAAGCTTCACCAGAGCTGGAGATACATCAGGACAAATTGAGTGTCTGGCCCCCTGTAGCTCTGCAAATCATCAAAAAATACATTAATGTCATTAGCAAAACCAACAAATGTCCCCATACTTATTACTTGTTTGTAATAAGATTTTGCTAGTGTATAATTAGCAGGCTGCAGAAATGTTTTATGGCCTCTGAGAACAGTCTCTCTGCCATGCTGATGTTCACCAGAAAATTCCCATTCTTTCCCCATCAGTTTCTACCCCCTAAGATGGACTGACATTAGCATATGCGAAGCGTTGTATAAATCCATGTGAAATATATGTATATATATATATATACATACACACACTCATACATCACTTTAGTTTGATTATTTTTTCTACAAGGATAGTCTTTGATCAGGAATGCTTGTTTCCCAAGAGGTAATAACACTCTTTTGCCAAGCAGGACAGTGAGTTATGTTGTGGATTTGTGGTACATATGCACTTTTACTCAAGGCTTAAGTATGGCTGTAGGAGTTATTTAAACATCAGCCTAACTAAGGGTATGAACAACCCAAGGGAAGTTAGAATGGGATGTGTCCTTGAACAACTGTTGAACTGGGGTCCTGATTTGTATCCCAGTGTCAAAAATATTGAGTGACATCAAATGGCACTGAACAAGACTGTAATTTGTGCTCCCACTCCGCAGAAATCTGGGGAGACATTAATCTTTTGTACAGGCTTGGATGGTGCCAGATGGGAAAATGGCACAGAAATGTTCAGCTGACATTAAAGCAGATGAGAATTGTGGTGTTGGAGTTGCCCTTCCGTCAAACCAAACTGCAGGTATGGATCCAGTTTTGGGTAGGAAACCAGCTCCAGAACTTGCAGTTCTTCTCCATTTTTCTACAACTGGGGGGCTTTTCAAAGCTGTTGAACATATACATGAGAACCAGCTGTTTCACTTCCTTTTCCAACACAAGAGGTGTAGAGAGGCCAGCACAGCCAAGAAACGATTGTGAGTCCACTGGGAGTTTCTGAGTATCTGACTGATCCCCTTACTTGGATCAAGTGCTCCAGCCTCTGGGGTGGGGGCCAGCTGCTGCTGGGGGCCAGCTCTTGGGTTCTTTCACAGTGTCCTCTGTGTTATGCTCTGAAGTTCAGCTCAGTGATACCAGTGCTTTGGGAAGCTGGCATGAAGGGACCTGTTTTGTGATCCTGTCCCTTGCACCAGTGCAGTGCCTGACACACTCTGAGAGGGCTGCTCCTGATTTACAAAACACAGAACTCAGCCCTTGCCTCTCTGACCTGGGAGCAGGTGTCCTGGAGGTGACGTGTTGGGGCTGCAGGAGTGGTTCCTTCCCATCTCATGGACGAACAATATGGTCCCTTCACTTGCGAGGCTGTTATCAATGATTCAAAATGAGATAGCAGAAATACTTTCCATGCTGTGTAACTAGCTTCCTAGCAGAGAGATCCAGCTGCAGATATGATACTCATGCTCTGGTGCTTTCAAGGATTATCAGTGTAATTTTGGCCACTAATGGAAAGATAACACAGTGTTTAAAAAACAACAAAACCAAACAAGAGATATAACAAAATGGGAGTGTTGTTCTGTCACTGCTATGAACTTTGTGCACGAACATGGGCAGATCTTCGAGCAAAAACATCAGATTTGCATTCCCAGAGAGGAGAGTCCAAGTTTTCAGATGTCCTGATGAACTTTATATAATTGTCTTGCAACTCCCAGTGCAGAAGGTGTTGCCATAATTCATAAGCTCTTCCACCTGGGTGTTCTTTTTCCCAGCCCTTGACTGAAGTGTCTACTGATTTCTCTAATTGGATCTGGCACTTCGTGCTTCTGTTTCAAAGCCTGCTAGCAGGCAGGCAGCACCAGCCTGCTTTATTTGCAGAATCCTTCTGGTTTGTGGGGAACTTTAATTTCTCTCAAACAAAGTCAAACTGGTGATTCAAGACTAATGAACTGCTGTGAATACTCTGCTTTATCAGAGGAAATAGTTGGAGGCTGAAGTCTTAGTCCCTAACAAGTATTTGCAAGGATATTAACATGTCTTGCCAAGACCTAGTAATTCCCTTGCAGCCAATGCAGCATTCCTCAGAGGCCATAAGGAAAGACTGGAAAAGGGGATCATGTGGCTTGGTCCAAGCTGAATTAGCTACTCCAGAGAAATACCCTAAGCATGTGACTTATTTGCAGACACAGATCTAAGGGGAAAAAAAACAACAGATTTTGGTGAATCCATTCAAGATATTGATTGTCAAGATGTCTCATGTAATAAAGACAGGAATAGCTTTTCAAAAAGGAAATTAAAAACTGCTCATACAGTGTGATATTCTTAGGAAAACAAGCAGCCCTGATGATGTTGGTTAAAAAAGGAATTGAGGAAGAGGATATTGCACATCTATGACTAGATTTTGTTTACTTGCTCTCATGTAAGGAAAGTCAGGAGAAGATAAACAGAAGTGTTAAGCCTACTCCTTGCAATATAACTGATTATGCAAACTACTGTCCTTCTGGGAGCTGCCTACAGGAGGTTAAACCTGACTTTTAGAAGATGAACAGCAGGTTTTCAATTATGGCATTTGAGATCTCAGGAGTGGGGATTATGAAAAGATGGTAGAAGTCAGACGGCCCTTTTAAGACATGCTTTTTATTCAGCAGCAGGACAAGCCCTCAAACTGGTACTCTTGCAAGCACTCCAGGCATGTACAGTAAAGGGCAGCACAAAGAAGCCCTGAATGGGCTCCAGGAGCAGTGGTGTGTGGCTTGGGCTGTGGGGGGGGGAGCAGTGTCTTGGCTCCCAGGGTGTTACCATTGCTCTGCCCCTGCTAAAATGCCATTCAGCCAATTAGCTGCAGGAGTCGTTCTGCTGCCAGCCAGTCGGTTACCTCTGTGCCAATGCCATTGCTGGGCTATTTCTCCAGCCTGAAGGACAGTGGGAATTTTACCCGCAGTTTCAGTGAAAAGAGGCCAGCAGGCAGTGCTTTGCATCTCCTATGCTAAGGATCTTTACTTGGTTCACCACTCATTGTTCTGACAGTTGTCTCATTTATTCACTTTTTACATCAAAATCCATTCCTCTAAAGCTTATGTTCAGCCTTAAGCTTCAGCATGTGCTAATAGTATTAATCATTCTGGAAATAGCTCTGTCTACTCTGCTATCAGCAGCTATCTTGATGACACACTGTCCTGGCTCTACATTGCTTCCCAGCTCTCTGGGGGTGGCTGTCGAGCAGCTAAATAGGTGCACAACAGGGCAGAGAGGTAGGAGGCAAAAGAAAGCCCTTTGGTTGTGCCTTCATTATTTTGGAGCGTGTGCCAAGGTGTGATTCAGCCATGGTTTCCTCTGGGGGGGTCTGAGCTTCCTCCATGCATCCCATCTGTCTTGGAGGAGACATCACACAACCTGCTTGGGGTGGTAAAGATGATCTAGAAACCTTTCAAAAAAGGTTCTACCATCACAAGCACCAAGGGCAAATGGGACGTGCAGATAGGAGAGCCAAGTCTTGGAAATGCTCTGGGATCCTGCAGATCAAGTAAGTGTCCGTGTTTCCGCATGACCTGCCCATATGGTTTTGCCCTTTTACTAGCCAGATTTCTATGTATGCAACTCTTCAGGAAAAAAAAAAAAAAGAAAAATATTATTTGAAATCTCTCCTGGATATATTAAGAAGTAAAGCCATGTGTGGAATTGCCAGCAGAGAAATTAAACTAAGACTAAATATAGTTTCCTTTTGCTTTCTTATTCAAGGGAATGCTAATGCCCAGGTCTAGGATTCTCACGTTTCTTTATCTAATGGACAGTATGGAGAAAAAAGCATCCTCTGGGGCAATGATATGTTCCTTTCACAATTGCCTGAACCAGGTTTTCTCTGCTTTCTAATCATACAATATCTCACAGCCATCTATGGCGACTGTGGAAAAATGCCAGTAACAGTAGTAAGGTTGCAAATAACATATTGCTAGCTTCTTTGACTGTAATTTAGCTGCTAAAAAACAAATGATGGTTACAAGCATATGACCAGTCACCTGCCTTTTTCTTGGCTCATGGCTTAAGAACTTCAAATTAGTACAAAAATATTTCACAGTCAATTAAAAGACTTACTTTTATGAAGGTCAATAGAGATGGCTCTGCCCATGATTGCAAAATTTCCAGTACAATTGGCAAATCACCTCCTGTGTCTTAGTTTCCCAATTTTAAATAGAACAAAGTACTCCTAGACCTGACTTTTCCATAATGCACAGCAAGTGCCAGGAGAACAAAATCTCCCAATAGGGCATTTGGAGGTCTCAGATATACCACTGTACACTGCTGCTGTACTGAAAGATGCACAAGATGAAATAGTCCTTGAATAGGAAAACATAAGGACACTTTTAGCTAGTGATAGTCCATGAAAATGTAAAATGCATGGGAGATAAGTAGCAGTGGAACAGAATACTGCTATGGTAATTGTTTAAGGAATATTATGGTTTTGCTCATAAATCAATAGACAAGTCAACAACTTCATCTGAGATCATTGTGTATTTGAGGAACTTCAGTAGTACTTGCATTTTAGTACCCTAGTATCCCAAAGCACATGTCAAAATATTTTATTGGTAGTTGAAATCAACTTCATTACCTGACTTCTTCAGCACTGATCATCTATTTTGATTCTGTGGTCCTTGGGGCAGTACTCTTCTTTCAGTGCAGAGCATATTGTCAGCATTAACAGTGAATTATAGTCAGGAGAGCATAATCAACTTGCAGCCTCATATCTTTTCCAGCTAACATTTTGACATGAGGCATGTTTAAAAAGGATGGATATTAACATAAAATCGAAAGTTAACTGAGCTACTTCATGGCTTTTCCTACAGCCAGAACAATTACCCACGTCACTGAACAAATTTACTGAGAAAATTATTTTTTCTGTCAACACCATTAGGAAAAAGCCAAAGTCCCCATTCAAGTTACAGCAATAACAAATCTAAAAAATGATAATTCTGTGATTTTTTTTTTTTCATTTGCTTTCTCCAAAAACGTGGCACATTTTTTTGCACTGCAGGCTAAGACACCTTATTCATCCACACTGCTTCTCTTTACCTGTTGCTTGATATTCACCCACTGCTCCTCCTCTGGATCCTCTCCTCCATCACTGTGCTCCCCTTTCCCTTCTGCTGCTGTGCTGGTTAAGCTAATATTACTTTCAAAAGTTCCCTTTTAATCAGACTGAGCCTGCTGGCACGAGTATTCATTTCTCTAGGCTCTTGCCTTATGTTGCATTGCCTTGGCAACAAGAGTTAGCAGTGAGGCAACAGCCTTGAACTTGTCAGAGTCTGTTGCAACACGCCAAGCATGTATTACTCTCCAGCACCTCGGGTTGCTATAACAACCACTAACAATAAAACTCATCTCCCAGCTTTAAATACAGGAAATTTTACAGCCTGTTTCCTGGCAGAGCTGCAGTAATATGATGTGAATCCTGGCTGTGCTTGTTTTTGCCTTCTTCCTTTTTGCATATGATAGCAGCCTCCAGGAGTGAAGCACAGAGGCACGGGAAGGAGCCTGGCAATGGGCAGCGCAGCCCTCGGCAGCGAGCGTGGGTGCTGCTAGTGCAGACAGCAGGACTAGGGGAACTAAAGGCTGAGTGACCACAGGGACAAGGAGGGGCACAGAACCCCTGCAGGAACCCCTGCACACTTTGGACTGCACACTCTGCCCAGCGATGCTCAGCACCTGCCCGCACCAGGCCTTCAGCTGTGGCATTTTGATTTTTCCCCTGCAGAATGATTTCTCAGGAAAATATATCCTGCATGGCTGGTAACAGCAACCTGGGGAGGAGACTGTGGCCATCAGAGCTGGCATTACTGATGAGAATAAAGGAGCAGTACCAGCCTGGATAAATGTGCAAGGGACTGATTGTCCTCCATGTCATCCAGCCCTGCTTAGCATGGGTCAGCACAACACAAATGTCATAAATTAGGTCTGAATCACTGGTGTTAGTTATTAAAAAAATATCTTAACAGAGGCAAGGCTTTCACTGCCAGAGAAGTGCTTTAATTACTGAGGAACATTTTCAGTCAATGGAAATGCAGGTTGAGGATGTAAATTGAGCCAGTGCAGCATCAGGAATTGTGGAAGTTTCCCAGCAGCTCACCCGCTGCCCTGTCACACCTCCTTCCTGTGGCTTCATTCATGAGGACAGTGCAAAGCTCTCATCCTTTTCCTGTATGTCACAGCCATGAGTATCTCGTGCAGACTTAACATCATTCTCACTTTTCCATAGCACGGGTCATATTTCTTCAAAGGAACAAAATTCATAACCTGTGACTCAAACAATGGGAATGCTTGTTCAAGGGTAACTCAGGATATAGCACATTTCGAGTGTGGTGAGGGATGAAAACAGGAACAGGAAAGAAGCAGCAGATCTTTCCTCCTCAGTGAGTGAAGCTCAGCTCCTGTCAGCCAAGAAGCATCGGTGGTGATACCGCACTTGGTGAGATGTGAGAGGAGGCAAAGCTCTGCCTGAGCAAAGGGCTATTTGTTTAGACAGATTTTAAGATGTAAAAAAGGTTATTTTCATTTTCCTGC
>NW_009952362.1:2141998-2142822 GCF_000747805.2 Chaetura pelagica | reverse complement strand
TCCTGCTGATGGTAAAAGAATTGGTGCATGGCAGAAAAAATGCAGGCAAGGACTGTCTTTCTACAGGAATGCTTTTCATTGCTTCATTTGGTTTTGCAGGCTCATGCTTTCTCCTGCACAGAGTGAGCTGCTAAGAGCCAAGCAGCAAATCTGACAGTGATGTCCCAGCCCCCAAACTTCTCTGGAGCTCCTCCCATTTCATGTTTCCTTTGGAAATAAAAATCAGCCCAGTTTTTCTGACTTCTAATCTAGAGTTTTGGTTTCACAGATATAAACAACTAATCAAAGATAATGAGCCTTTGTTTTATGGAAAACAGCTCATTTGAAAAGCCCAAGGCTCAGTTCTGTAGTTAGATCTCAGGATGGCAGTGTCCAAAGACCTGAAATAAAATCATAGACAGTGTCTCAGATGCTCCCAAACCTCTCATTGACATGGCTATGGATCACCCCCATCTGGGCACGAGAGATGAAAAATGTGGCCAGACACTGAACACCCAGACAGCACATGCCAGCACCCAGCTTTGTGCCTATGTGCTGGTTGCAGCCTGGCAAGTGCAGGGTTCACTCCCACAAGGCCAGTTATGGGACCTGGGGTACATTTTTAAGGTTTACATTTTCTATGTGGCACAGATGTAGAATGTTTAATCCCAACTTTTCTTCTTTGTCCGGATAGCTGAGACAGACAGTAACCCAATACATTGTGTCTGGACTCCTGCACCCACTGGAATAAACATCTGTTTCTTGTACTGTGATTATTTTAATATATAGCACAGTATGGGGCTCCTAATTGTTTCAACACATTCAGGCCCAAGGGATTTTTCAGC
>NW_009952362.1:2135424-2141853 GCF_000747805.2 Chaetura pelagica | reverse complement strand
TCAGCAGGAGAGTGAGTGTCGCTCACAAAGGTGGTGACTTGGGGTAGGAGTTGGGTTTTGCAAAATGTGACCCTTGTATACATATTTACAAATACTATGCTGCAAATTTTAATTAGAAACAAAATCCCTGTCTGGACCTTCACTGGCCATCCCAGATGCAGCTCAAAGGTGTGGTGATGCAAAACAAAATACATGCCTGGTTGGTAACTGCCTTCCTAAGGAAATGAGGTTGGGCATATTGTCCATATCCTTTTGTCCATTGCCATTTCCACAGAGACTCCTCAAACAGCCCCAGGCAAGCCTGGCAGCAGGGCCAAGAGTGGTGAGAGACTCAGGTTAGCATTGTCCAGAGGAGATGTGCTACTAACCCAAGCCCTGGCAGGAGTTCACAGGAGAGCTCCTGTATGTCCCCAGAGCAGATGGAGAGAGGAGTGGGACCTAGCAGCATTAAGGAAGCAGAGGCACTGGATCCAGGCTGCATGTGACACCTGGTTCCATTGGTTTTATTGCCAGAGCAGATAAAGAAACCTTGTGTAATAAAAATGCTTCCCAGGTGTGAGGCCAAAACACAGGCAGGTCTCTGCACTCTGTTAACGTTTGAGCTAGCGAAGACTTGGAGGAAGAATGGCATCATATGAACTGAATAAAAGCCTTTGTTGTGCAATAAGCATGATTTTCATATTTTGTATAATATATTCATAAATACAGCAAATTCATCAGGATATATCTCCTTAGTTGCATGAAGTTTTATCCAAGCTAAACAAATTATTTCCTAAAGTGCTTAACAGGGCACCAGTGACCATCATGGTCTCTTTTGTATGCATTAAAGCTAGCTTTTCCCATATGCTTTCCTGCTAGAGCAGACAAGGGAAAACTAAGAAGTCTTGGAAATTGCCACGAGGCTCATGTTTCAGTTGCAAACAGGCGAGTGCAGGTGAGCAGAGATGTGTGTGCATTGTTTAGTGTGGAAACGGAGCCAGGCAGAAAACTGAGCAAACATTTCATTTTTATCCTTGTTGTTAAAGGTTTACAAGTGAAGTCCTGACATCTGGTATTTAACTGAAATGAGCAGACGTGGAAGTACTCAGATATCTACCTGGCCTCCTGTTACCTCTCTTTCCTTTCCAAGTGCAGCTGCTGGGAACCACCCAACCATGATCAACTTCCAGTGCTGGCTGGAGAAATTGTCCTCCCAAGAAAAACTAAGATAAGATCTCAAGATAGGCTTGTTCCTTCTCTCTTTGCAATCTTTCCCCCCAAACACACAATTTGTTGTTGCACTATCTAGTTTCACTGTTTTCAAACACACAAAATTTATTTTAAACACGATCCAAAAGTGCCACATGTTTGAAACCTCCATTTAGCTCAGAGCTGAGAGCTTAAAATACAAGCAATTTTCTGCAGAATTGTTCTCAGGCCCTTCCTTGGCTTGGCATGTTACAGTGCTGCTGTTTTATACTTCCAAAACACTGGCATTTTTTTCTTTGAAGTAATTTTCTAGGGTGGAAATTGGAAGAAAATTGTATTTAAAATACTTGTTTTCTCCTGCATGGACACAGGTGTGCCTCTGGGCTGGGAGGATGTGACCTTCCTGGGCCAGCATAGTGGCACAACTGTGACCAAACTCACTGTGGGGCTTCCGTGAGTAGAACAATTTGCACGTGATGGTTTGCAGGATAGCCCTTGCAAAACACAAATACAAGGGGGTTGGTTATTGTCTGTGCAATCCAAGTACTGTCACGTGGATGGAAAGGGCTTTTTGGCCATGAGTGCAGGCTCATAAATGTGTGCTTTTCCTCTGCTTCAGGGAAAATCATCCCCCTCCCTGTCTCTATCTCCCATGGATCTCCTAAGATGTTTGCTGGCTTACAAGTGGTGCTGGGACTGCTGAGACCATGGCAATGGGAGAGCCCAACTGTGCTGGCAGCCTCAGTCCCCATGCTGGGGAAGTGCTGAGAGCATCATCTTACCTGTCTGGTGTCCCAGAGATGTCCCAAGTCACTGGCAGGATGCTGTGATCCAAAACTAGGCTTAGCATGAGCCATAGCATCCTGTGTCCTTGGTGAGAGCTCTGCAGATGCTCATGTCCCTGCTACAAATCCCTCTTTCCTATTTCTGTCTCCCACAGCACCCTGCACCATGACCAGTGCTCTGGGGAGAAAAGAGGTATGTCCTGTTTGCAGACTGGTCACTGAGTTGGCCTCTGGCACGGTCTCACTAAGGTGCCAAACATCTCCTGCCATGAAAAGGCTGTGGGCTGGCCCTGCAGACAGGAGGATTAGATTGCAAAACAGGAGTCTACATTTCACAGGTGCCCAACAAGAGAAGGTGAATGAGACGAAAGTTACAACCCTAATAAAGGTATTGCAGGTATAGGGGGGTTGATAAGATAACAGGTGTTCTTTTATGGCTTATTTCCTGGCCTTGATCACTTGATACAGATCAAGATTACAATGGAGCTAATGGCTCTGTCACTCGGCGAGGTTCATCTCAGACAATTTTGCTTGCTACTTGTTGCCCCCCTCTTTTGTAATCTGATGCAAATACAGAGCTATAAGAACATAAAAGATAGCCCAGTTAGGACAATATAATGAAAAGCAAGGTGTATTGAAGTGCTTTCACAAAACATCTTTGCAACAGAACTTGCACCATTTTAGTCAAGATCAAACAGGTGCTCGGAAAGAACAGTTCGTCTCTTTAAGCATTTCAGATTATATATCACAGACAGCACTGCCTGCTAAATTAATTATTAAAGTATTTTACATTATCTACATTGGTAAGTTCATTAGGGCCACTTCAAAGCTTCCCAGAGATCCAAAACACCCAGGAAATGAGCATCAATCATTTTGGCTTAACCGGAAAGCTCATTCCACTCTCTCTTATTTAACTTATTAGTAATGTATTATTCAAATGAAATAAACAGTGCTGTCTCCTGTGCTCATCCGGGCAAAGCCTTTAGCAGCAATCCTCTGCTGGCTCATTCAGCTCAGGACTCCACCAGCCCTCACATGGGCCATGTCTCAGCACCAGTCCCCCATGCATCCCAAACACGCCCAGTGCTCACCCATGGGCTTAATACTGGTCCTGTTGGGTCAGGCCACTGGTGGTACCAGACTGCTTGTGGTGTTTAGACCTGGGTCTCTGCAGACAGGCAGGACACCACCCCATGTGGTGCAGTCATGCATCCACCTGTAAAATGGCTTTTTACTGCAGAGGATTTGTCAAGAGCATAATCAGGAGATGTCTGGAAAATGCTTTCTGGCCTGAACAGATATTTTAGTCGAAGAACATTCTTCTTCTGGAATGAGATTCTTATAGAGAATACTCATCAGTTTGTCATTATTAATTCTACCAGGAAAGGAACGAAATTAGTTTAAATTTAAGTGCTCAGTGAGTCAAAACCAGTTAAAAGTCACCTCTGGGTACAGAAGCCTTCACAACGTGGCTCTGTAATGCCAGGCACTAATAGCAACTAAGAACCTCTTGCAGACATCAATATTTTTCCTTCTATTTTCTGCTTCCTTTAGCATGTTTATGGGAGATTGGAATACAGACTGTTTTTTTAACCTTTGTTAAATCAAGATCTTGATCAGGAAGACAGAATGGGGCCACATTTTGGTCACCAAACAATGTAGTAAGGTGTTTTCAGTGGTTGCTCAATTAATTTTATTTTAAATTACAGAGAGATATTGTGGAGATATCAACATCACATTGATACTCTGTCTGCAGTGGCACTTGTTATTTCTGCCCTGAGCTGGGACAGAAGTAGAGAAAGTTGGTCAAATTCAATCCTCTTGGCTTGCTCCCCTCTTGCCCCAGTGCTGTAGCTGCTCTCCTTGGACTACCTCCTGACAGGCAAGATGGCATCTCCAAACTTGGAGGAATTAATAAGGAATTTAGTTGGATGGAGATGCTGAGCCTTCTCCTGCCCTGTCCTTCCCCTGGTATCCTGGGTGCTATGAGCAGCCTGGTTATTTCATACTGTGGACACTCCCCAAGTCACACTCCCACACAGGAGATGTATTTTCTTTCCTTCTTGTATCTGATTGCTGTTGCTCCCACAGTCTGTTAGCTAGCCCAAACTGATTGAATAATGACTCACTGGCAAAAAAATCATAGAATGGTTTGGGTTGGAATAATGAAACAAATAAGTTCACTAGCACAGGCATTAAGATTACCTTGGGTTTAAAACACTCTCCTAAATTCAGCCAAACTAAAAGCTCTGCACAGCTGGAAGGAAAGAAGCCAGACACCCTTCCCTCTGCCCTGGGAAGCCAGCATAGAGCACATGGACAGGGCCAAGGTGGAGCCAGAGTCTCCTTTTCTTTGGGTACAGCATGCACAAGCAGGAAAGCACAGGGGAGGAAAAGGCATCCCCGCGGTGCAGCACTTCTTGGGGAGCTGGAAAGGCACATGAAGAACATTTGAAATCCCCCCCCACTGAAACCCCCCCCCCCCGAGCCAGCACAGAGCTCCAGCAGGTGCAGCTCTCCAGAACCCTCTACTAAGAGCTGCAGCCAAATACAAAATCTAACCCTGAACTATTATTATGAGCCAGGGGAGGCTGAAAGGACCATTTCACAACCCTGATTGGATTCAGCTGCAGAGTTCGCCATCGGCAAATGATCTCCATGATCATTGTGCTAATGTTGTGGCGCTTTTAAAATGTCCTGACATGTGCTTTAGTGAGAGCATCACTGGATGCTGGCCAGTTTCCAAGAAATGAATCTTCTCAGCAAATATTCTGCAGGGTGAGCACGACGTGGCCCGCAACACAAATGCAGAACACGGCTGTGGTTTACCCTGAGGGGAACACTGATGTGATGATCTAAATGGTCCTTTCCTGCCCAGACTGCCAGGATTGCTTAGATCTCTTATGGGCAGGGTTGGAAGATGGGGTGACAATCGTCAGGAAACAGCAATTAGCTTCACCCAAGGAGATTAATGAGGAAAGAAAACTCATCTTGCTATTACAGTTGTGCTCACCAGCCTTCCCCACGTCTCTCTCCCAACACTGCTCATGGACAGCCTGCAGCCCCAGCTCCACCCAACAACCCTTCACAATGCTGGGATGCTCATTGTAGGACAGACCTTTTCTTGTCTTCTCTCAGACTACAAGTTTCGCTGTGCTGCTTTATGCTCTAAATTTTACTCCAGAGATGTAGGGGACAGAGCTTTGCAGCATGGAGAGAGCCACAGAGGGCAGCAGTTGCAGGACTCAGGGCCGCAGGTGAGCTGGAATTGCTCAGCCTGGAGAATGGTCAGAGAGAAGGAGCCAGACCCTTTCCAGATGTGCACAGTGAAATGGCAAGCAGCAAGCTGCAATGAGGAAATTCTTCTTGGATATCAGAAATAAAACTTTTTGCTTCAGGGTGGTCAGCACTAAGGACAGGCTGCCCAGACAGGCTGTGCTTCCCCTTACTTGAAGATCCTCAAAGCCCAGGGGGAAAGTCCCTAAGCAACCTGCTGTAGCTTTGAAGCTGACCTTGCTTTTAGCAGGGAGTTGGAATAGAAACCTCCGAAAGTCTCTTCTCCCCTGAATGATTCTACATTTTTCTCATCCTGTTTTTGCTCCATGCCTCCCCTGGAAATACATGAATAGCTGGGGAGACACAGATGGTTCAGTAGCAGCCTGGCTCACATTGAGGGGTGCGTGGTTGCGGTTTCTCTTTATTTATTTATTTTTTCTTTTCCCCCCTGGGTGGGCAGTTGGTGATCTTAAGAGGTCTTTCCCAATCCTGATGATTCTGTGATTCTGTGTTTGCTGGCTAGATGCAGCGGCAGTAAACGCTTGGCCAGTTTGTGGGTAAAACTCTGGGCTACAGTACTGGTGCGGACTGGAAGAAGGGCAGAGTGGCTGCTGGCTGCAACTTTTCTTCTTGGGAGAAATGCACACAGACTGAAGCCCAGGGACTGGTTTCACAAACTGGCCTTGTGCCCTGACAGGCTGCTTCACCAGGTGCAGCTCCCGGCCTGTGCATCCTTGAGGCCCTGGGCCCAAGCACCCTGCAGCCAGCAGAGCATCTCTCCTGCAGAGTCCTCAGGACATGTGGGAGGCCCTGAGCTGGGATGGGTCCTCCTGAGCACCCCACCTTCCTCATCTTCCTCCTCTGCCGTGTCAGGGCTCCAAGGGTGCAGTGCTGGAGCCCCTGGCAAAGGGGTGGCTGTGGCACTGTCACAGGGAGCAGGGCAGCCCCCAGGGTGCTCACTGCTGCAGGCAAACCTCTCCAGCCTGGGCAGCGAGAAAGCAGCTTTTTGTTTGTTTGTTTGTTTTTGGCTTTTCTTGGAGCCTCTTTTTGTAGTGATTGTCTCCGCCAGCCTCCTGGTGTCAACAGGGTTGATTTATAGCCCCCCTGTAAAACCCTGCCGGGGGCAGAGCAGCGCACGGGAAGGCGAACGGCCCGGTTTCACAGCAGCTACCGGCGCCCG
>NW_009952362.1:2095364-2134825 GCF_000747805.2 Chaetura pelagica | reverse complement strand
GGTGCAGGCCGGGGAGGCCTGGGGGTTTGGGGTGGTGCTGCTGGTTTCAAGCGGTGCACACGCTTCCGTGCTTATTTTAAACAAGTTTATTCACAGAAGAGAAAATTGAAGGGGAATAATCAGAAGGACGAGCGTATCTGAGCGCACAGGACGTGAACACTGAGTGCGGTCTCACGCAGCATCTCTTGGCAGGCCCAGGTGCAACCTGAGCTCCCTGCCTCGCCTGCTGTGGCACCGGGGCCTGCTGTGCTCGCCCCTCTCTCTCTGGTGCCTGGGGTTGCAGCGGCCCAGCGCTCTGTGCACATGGGAGGCTGGAGGAGGTGTCTGGCTCCTCTGGCAGCGTTTCTGCTCTTTGCCCCATGTGTCTGATGGAGATGTGTTCCAGGCAAGACTTGGCCTGGGCTCTTGTAGAACTGACTTGTGTGTTCTGAGTGGGGTGTAGATCATGTGTGCTTAGACAGTGACAGGTCCTTGGATCCAGCTCTTGACTGCCATCACACTGCAGTGATACTTTGTGTGTTACTTCTGTTCTGCCTTAGTTTCCCCATCTATAAAATGGGGAGTGGCTTTGGAGAGAATGATCATGGAAACAAAATGATGTAAAAATGCACACGCTTGCAAGATTTAATCATAAGTCTTGACCAGCAAATGCCTGGTCCTTGACATGTCCTGCTACTCCAGGGTTCACCATCGGTGCGTCTAATCTTGCTAGTGGAATGCAGTGTTGATACATTTTCAGGTCTCTACTGGGGGATGAGAATGTTTTATGGGGGGCAAAGTTTGTTTCGGTTTTGCCCTTTGCTTTCTCAGGCACAGTGGAGCTTATGAAGGCCAAGCAAAGAGCTGAATGGTATTTTGTGTGAGCAGAGGAAAGAGGTGTCCAGCCGTGGGGAACTACAGAGGCAGGTAACACAACAGTCCAATACCTTTGGAAAGGCTATGGCAAGGAAGGGTTTTGATTCTTGTACTGCTAAATCCACCACCTTTATTTCAGCTGTGTTTGGTTTTAATCACTCAAGTGATGAAATAATGATTGAGGAGCTGGTTTAACTTTGTAGAGACTAATAATTATGGCCAAGAAAGGAAAGGTCGCCTGTTAAAAATTATAGGGGGACCAGAGTAAATGGCTACTGAAGGTCAGGGAGAAGATAGCTTCTCTTTCTCTGGAAATGGAAGACAATTTTGTTGGAAAGTTTGGAGTGGATTTTTTAAAAGTGTTTTTTACATGGTAGGAGTTATCTAAAATATATGTCCTCCTGAATATGGCTTTTGCTGCTAATGTAGCTTACTTGTATTTTTAATATTGCAAGCAAATCTTTCAGCAGTACTTTAAAAATTTTAATATTTTTTTTTTCTTCTTTTTGTCCTTGAGAGACTCTCTTGCTTGCTAAGAAAACCATGGCTTGTCAGCAAGGAGCTTTATTAAAAGGCAAAGTCTTGTCATTCCTTTCCTATTTAAATGAGACTTCCAGGCTTCTGGAGACAAAGCACAGGTCAGGAGAGGAAGCTGTGTCCTTAGGAGTTTGTAGAAAGAGATTCTTTTTTGCTGGCTAGTTGCTATGTTGTTGCCCTCTCCTTTGTGTTTTTCCTCTGTGTGGATATAAACTGGCTGCAACATTATAAAATGTTACAGCAGCTCATTACAGAGGACAGACAGAAACAGTCACAGTATAATGAAGTTCAGTGTAGTTTGCAAACACTATGTAAAACTATAAAATTTGTCCTGGAGAGAAATCCAAGGTGTAATCTAATCCTGACAAAGGCAGCTGGAGTCAGGATACCAATTGGAGGTTTAGTATATGGTGCCTTTTGAGCTTGATTTGCTGCTTGTGGTCAGGGTTTTAACAGACAGTGTGTCTGTGGGCAGCCAGTCAGTCACACACCAGTCTGGTGTGTTCTAAACTTCCTGTGATGAGATGGGTGAATGGTGGTCTTGGGTTGAGAATTTGACACCTGAATGCACCAGATCTTGGCTCAGTTCCTGACTGGGTTATGATGCTACTTTGTGACCTTGCTCAAATCATGTCTACCTATGGCTTGTGAAATGGAGGCAGCTTTCCTGCCTTCTGTATAGATGTCAGACATCACAGGGTGGGGACTGTGCCTTATTGTGTTTTGTCATAAGACCTTAATGTCTCTTGGAGTGCCTGGTAGCTACTGAGGTGTAAATAGAGTAAGTGCCTGGGTAAACAGGAACTGTTTGAGACTTGCATGCAGTTTGCTTCTCCCATCTATGATCTGTTTGTGGATGTGGCTGTGAAATAAGCTGTAAAAGGAACTGGTCAGAATAAAATACTGCATAGCATGGCATTCCAGCAGGACAGAGCCTACTCAGCCTGTACAGCTGTAAGATCCCAGCGTGTTCTTAAAAACATGAAAGGAATGGGTAGAAAACAATGGGGATTATCCCACTTTGGGTACCCTTTGGAGGTGTGAGTGAAGCAAAGATGGAGAGAACCTCTCAAGCTCAAGGTTACTTAATTTTCATGGACTTCCAGAGGTTCAGGTTACTTGATTTTCATAGGCTTTCAGGCCAGGCCTCCCCCACAGCTTGAACATCCTCTGCAGTCATCTGGTGCCTTCCACTGCAGCCTTTGCTTATGCCAACAGCATGGCCTGATGTGTCCCTGCCCATGACGCTCACAGTGAGCCCTGGCTATTGATGGTTTCTGATAGAAAATTGAGAGGCTGGTGTTCACTGCTGTGCCAAAGATACACCCATTGCAAAACCACAGCAAGGGAGGGTGATTGGGCTGTGCCCTTGTTTTCTCCTCTGGTTTGTGGTCTTCACCCAGCCTGTGCCCCACCCCTGCCTGCCTGACACCAGCCAAGAGCTGCAGAGTATTTGTCAAAGTTCTTTAGAGGAGGTTCCTTTAAGACTCCCTAGTTGTCTCCTGACAGTTGTGAGAGCTCAACAGGCAGTTCCTCCTCTTACACATATGTCTTGTAGGTGAACTAACATGCAGCACAGAGGTAAATTTGGCCAGTGAACTCTTCCCTGTCCCTGGGAGAAGATTTCTTTTGTCTGAGTTAATCTGGTCACCAGTCCACTATGAAACCCTGGGCTATATTGAAACTTCTGAAATTGCATTCTTAAGTGGTCTAGTTCTGAGTTCCTGATGTGCATGCCTTGCTCTCCCAGCAACCTGTGCTCCTGTGGCTTGTAAGTCACAGTATCTCTGCCCCTAGAGTGAAAAGACTGAAAGTTTTTCTCTGTGCACATGACAAGTGGGGTTACTTCTCATCTGTGGGTTCTTGGGACCATCAATATCACATGCCAAGACCTTTCCTGGCTGTCATAGGGCATGTCTGAAGCACTCTCATTCTTGGTGCTGTCCAGATGCAAGAAGGGCTGGCAAGTGTGTTAAGCTCTTGTGTATCACCAATGGGAATGCCAGTCCTTCACCAGGCAGGAAAGGTCCTTTGCAGGATAGACCAGCTTTGACTCTCTGGCCTCAGCCTGATCCCTTGTTCTCAAGCAACATGAGTGAAATGACAAGATGAGAAATTCTGGACTGAGAGGGATGATGTTGGCTCATTTTTCCTCATGGGAGTTTCCAGTGGTGATGGCCCCCAGCCTGTGTGTGTGAGTGGCCTGGAACAGCTGGAAAAGCTCTGAAGTCTTATGTTTTCTTTTGGTTGCAGGTAGAAAGATGAGTCCAAAAATTACAACAGAGCTGCTGAAGCAACTGCGGCAGGTGATGAAGAGTCCCAAGTATGTCCAGGAGCCTGTCCAAGCCTACATAGTGCCCTCTGGAGATGCCCACCAGGTACAGATGGATGGATTACAGGAATGATTTCACTTTCCTTCCCTGCAAAAAATAAAAGCCAAGGATAACTAAAATAATCCTTTGTTGACTCGCTTTGATGCTTCTAGCATAAAAGCCTGGGTAACCTGAAAATTAGCACGTTGGAAAAAGTTTCTGGAGTCCCCATCGCGGCTGTCCTCATCCTGGCTGTTGGGAGAAATAGATTTGCTGGAGGGAGAAAAGGCATTATCTGGGCTTTAGTTTCACCATTAGCACTTCCTGATCAATGCAAACTCTGAAGCAAAGTGGCAAAGGATTAGTTGCAGATACTTTACTCTGCTAGGTTCAGTTTTTGCTTGAATATGCTGCCTTAAGCTAAAACCCTGGAGATGCCACGCAGAGGGGCCTTTGGAGAGGAAGGGAACGAGAAGGCCACATAGGCCTTTCCATTTTGATGCTCCTCTCCATCAGGTTGTTCCATGCACTAAATGCAGGAGGGAAGTCTGGGCCCAGGGTGGTAACTGGTGACAGTAACTGTGCTGTGTGCTGCTTCCACTTCTAAGACTTTTTTTAATCTGTGACATGAAGTTGCTGAACTGCCTTTTACGTTCCCTGCCTGCTCATGTGCTAGTTTCACTCTTCTGTTGACTCTATTAGGAGACCCAAGGACTGAGTTTTTCACTCAGCCATTTTCAGGAAACAAAAGACCTGGAGCTTTCCTGGCTCACACCCAAAGCTCCCTTTTACCCCAGGGTGCACAAGAGCAAAATGCAACTGAATCGGAACCTTTGCCCTTGACTTGGCACTGGGTTGAGCTGGGTCCAGACTTGCCTATGCCCTGGGACTGTATGTGCAGCATCATGTTTCCTCTTAGGGAGATCCAAACTTGGGCAGGTAGAGGGAAGGCGTTTTCTGCAGCTGCTATTGTCTGCTGCATTCCTGCCTCAAGCTGCCTCTGTCCATATATAACTCCGGTTTCATTTCACTAGACATTAAATGCTGTCATGTGAGTTGAAGAATGTGACCCTTAGGACTTCTGGGTTTTTCTGTTGCTTTCTTTTCCTTGACAGAGTGCAGTTAAGCAGAGAACCCCATGTTGCTATTTCCTGCTGGGCGAGTTGGTCAGGTTTCTCTGCAGAGTGAATCTATCTGAATGGAAATGATTTCTAAAAGCTCCTGATTCTGGCACCTCCTGACTATCTAGTGCAGAATTTTGTCTCTGAGGTTTGGGAATTGATGCAATTTCAGGCACTGGCGGAAGCCTGTTGATCCCAGAACGGGCTTACTGATTCCAGGTAAATTGTGATGAGCTGACATTTGCAGCTTCCCCACGTTCCAAGCAAGGGTTTGTTTCCTGTACTCAAATAAGAACTTTACAGCCCTGCAGTCAGATTTGGCTCTTTGGCAGCTCTCTCTATGACTCAGAAGGCTGTGGTTTAATGATACCCAAGCTTCTGGTGGCTTGAGCCATTTCCTCCCCAGAGCTCAAGCTACTTATTGCTATCTTTGCCTCTGTCAGTTGTTCCTGAGCCTGTCTTGGGATCCACATCAGAGAACTTGACAACGAAGAGAGATTTCCCTACTATGATGTTGACACTGAGTTTAGATTGGGGGAAACTTTATTCCCTTCTAGGATGCAAAGGAACCCTTGGATTGAACTGATGCTGATACACCCTGATGCTGCAACCTGCTCACTAATTTTTTTTTGTAATGCTGGGTATGTTTGATCTCTGAGCTCCGTAATAATAATACTGGTTTTCCTGCCAAGGCTGGAAGGCTTAGGCTACAATACTGCCAGGAGGCTTGCCACCAGTTTTGAGCTTTGCTTTCCATGTTTAGTTGTGTAAGGAGCTAAAAGACTTGCAGAGCTTCTCAAACACAGCTGGCTCTGACTCTGGCTTAACCAAGGCTGCTAGTACTTTGGATTTGTGGCTCTTCCAGCCAGCCCTGATTGTTGGCTGCTTTGATTTTTGAAACTTTTGGTGCTGGTGATAAGGAGTCAGAAGAAATGGACTGTTTCCTTGGGGACTTGAGTGATCCAAAGGCTGAAGAGAAAGGAGGGCAGACCCAACCAAAATTAAGCTCTGAAGTCCATACAAAGAGCCCTGCTTCCTTTCATGGGTTCTGGCTGTATCTTGTGGTGTATCTGAAGGTGTCAAAGGATCATAAAGGGGTGAAATGCCCTGTTTCCAGGAATGAAGCACCTAAGTCCTTTGTGGTTCAGTTAAAAATGCCTGTCTGAGTTTATGGGGTTTTGCAGTGGTAAATACAGGACCCATTTTTATGTTGAATCACCTACTTTACATTGAATTTGGAGTTTGCCCATATGGGAATATTCAGAGATTGGAAGAGCTTTCTTAATGGGAGGGAATGATGTTTAGATTACAGCTTGGGTTTGGAGCCAGTCACAGTTTAACTGGGGCTGGCTTCTACCCCCAGGCCTTGACTCAGTGAAAACAAATTTGGTCATATCTGGCTGCTCTTCCACATCAAGGAAGCACCTGTCCAGCTCAGGGCCCCATGTTTGGTTTGGCAGAGATGCTGTCTTCTGCTGAGGGCTGGCTTCTCTGGCACATGCTTGTTCTGAGCTGAGGAATCAGTGGAGTTATAAAACAAGAGGCAGCTTGTGCACAGGTTGCACTGACCTGTTCCAGATCTTACCAATGCAGTTAGGTTTTTGGCAGTGAATACCGACCTCCCTCCAAGTACACAGCAGTGTTTGTTCTTTAATGGCATCAGTGTCATAGCTCTGAGGGCAGCAAGCTGCATTCTTGCATTGCTGATCTTGGCTGACATCAGGATAGAATCAGCTTTTACTTGTTAGTGGCCCAACCATACAAGCTCTGGTGATAAGCCCCTCTGATTTTTCAGGGGATTCTTCCTGGCTTAGTTCAGGGTTTCTGTGATGCAGCCCCCAGATTTGTCTGCATGTCGAGGACTGACAGGTGTGGTGGAAAACAGACACGAAAGGCCTGAGGGAGAGCCAGGTTGAGGGCCAGGTTGAAGGCCATTGGAGCTGCAAGACAAGCCTTGGGGAAATACCTCGTTCTGACTGAGCTGTGGCCTGTATTTTGTGTGGCGTACGCAGGTGTTTCCCTTGTAATTTTAGCTTGTGCACAACATGGTCTCATCTTTGCGCAGTGGGGGTTGCTGCATGGAACAGAACAGGTGGGTGTGCAAGAATTCAGACTGACAGATATAAATGAACCATCTTCCCCTCCAGATTCCTCACCGTCCCTTTTAAAGCTCATCTGCCTCATTGTAAACTCCTGAAACATGCCCCACATTTGTCTGTGAATGGGACAGCATGAGGTAGTTCCACACAGTCAAGGTCTTTATTAGTTTAGGTCAGCTTTTACCAGATCTAGATTTTTTTTAAACTGTTTTAATAAATTTCACTGTTCTGTGCTGAGCAGGGAAGAGCAGGAGAAGGGAGGTTGTAGCAGTCAGCAGGCTGAATAGTCATTAGGAAATGGTGAAATCACAGAATCACACAGAATGTTAGGGGTTGGAAGGCACCTCAAAAGATCATCTAATTCTACCCCCCTGTTAGAGCAGGATCCCCTAGAGAAGGTTACACAGGAACATGTCCAGGCGGTTTTTTAATGTCTCCAGAGAAGGAGACTCCACAACCTCTCTGGGCAGCCTGTTCCAGTGCTTTGTCACCCTCACAGTGGAAGTTTTTTCTTATGTTTGTGTGGAACTTCCTATGCTCCACCTTGTACCTGTTGTCACTTGTCTTATTATTGAACATCACTGAGAAGAGCCCGGCTCTGTCCTTGTGACACTCACTCTTTACATATTTATAAACATTAATGAGGTTGCCCCACAATCTCCTCCAAGTTAAAGAGACCTTCAGCCTTTCCTCATAAGGGTAATGAATCCTTCTCAGGTCAAGCATTGCTCTGCCTTCACGTTCCGTCCTGCTGCTGTGAGACAGGCAGCTGGGGAAACCGGCACTTGATTCTATTCCTAAAACGACTTTGTCCTTTCTATCTGCTGGTGCCTCTGCTGTTATTTTAAAGGGGGTTAGTGGTGATGGTGGGCTGAGGTGGATCTACCCCATCAGCTGGAGTTGTGTAGAGGGCAGTCATCCCTTCCCAAGGCTGGACATCCTGAATCCTCTCCTCCCCACAGCTGCTGTGAGCCTATGTCACAGCCCTGTGGGGTCTGTGGGGCTGGACAAGAAGAGACACAGGGAACTGGACTGGCTCAGAGATGAGGGCAATACCTGTCAATCTTCTGCCCTGGCAGTCAGGTGCAAAAGCTGCTGAGACAGATCCTCTTTTGGGCCATGGGTTTTGCTGTCCCAAGGCTCAGTTTCAAAACATTAGTGTTGAGTGGTTGGTAGCTGCTGCCTAGGGCATCTCCCAGGAGGAGAGAGACATGGGTGTTCATGGTGGGGCATTGATTGTGGGGTAATTGGGAGTGTTGGTCCCAGGTGCTGCAATTTGTGCTTATTCCTCACTCACTCCTGTGCTTTGGACTCTCTGCCTTCTTTAGAACAGTGAAGAGTAACATTTGAAGGGAGTATTTTCTAACAATCAGGTGATTTAAAAATAGCCTTGGCCAGATACAGGGCAATGCAGTATCTGTCACTGTAGGAACTAAAACCACCTCAGAATTGGGCTGTGATTTTCAGCTGAGTCCCCAGAGTGTTTCTTTTGCCACAGCACCATTGGGGGCAGAGAAACTTTATGGGCAGAGAAGCAGAGTTTGGTTTCAGACCATTTGTAAGGTACAAATCCAGGGGTTTTGCAGCTCAAACATTGGTGCTGTCAGCCTGGATTAAGCTGATTTGCTGAGTTGTGCTAGTTATTTGACAAGCCTACTCAGCAGTTCTGACCTCCAAACTTGCCAGAGTGGAATTCCATAAAAATGGTGTGTGGACCATTTCAAGGTGCAGTTGCTCTTTTAATTTGGGCAGCTCCTGTGGATGTCAGGTGTTTGTGCATTTTCACGCTCTTCTGTAATGCTGCCAACAAATGTGTCCACAAGCACAAGTTGTGATGGGGTTGGGATGAGGATGGATTAATCTTTGATTTCCAGTTGCCCACCAGACCATAGTCTGTTGGTTTCTTGTGTAGTGGTGTTTTGAGTAGGCAAGGAAGAAGTGAGAGGATCTAACTATGAAAAGTCCTAGGGGTTAAAGCTTTTACAGTTTTACCACCTTGATGATTTTCTTTCAGTGTCATGTTGTGTAAAAGAAAGTCTTAAAAAGAATCCTTACAAATGCCAGTGAGGAGACTTCACTGGAGATAGTGAATTTTACAGATTTTATGCACTGATTACTCTGGTTTCGAAGATCAAGGGGTGCTTCACTGTTTCTCTTTCACATTGCAGCTTCAAAGGCAGCATTTGTTTGTTGCCCAAAGGGGAGGCTGAGTGTGAAATAAACATCTGCAAACTCTGAAGCACTTCAGTGTTTACAGACATTTGTGGGAGAAAAGGGCTGCAGCTTAAATAAAAAAAAAAGACACAGTTGGACATAAATACAATATAATCACAGATGATTAAATGTTCCAGTGGAGTAGAGCCCAGGATTTTTTAACTCATTTATTTGTCTCTGTAGCGTCCTTTAGGAGAAAAAGCTTATCAAAGTATTTGTCATCAGCTGATTCCCACCACCCTCCCCCCTCTGCCCTCTTCATAAATAATTGCTGCTTCTTTTGTTTTCTAGAGTGAGTACATTGCACCCTGTGATTGCAGACGGGCGTTCATCTCTGGATTTGATGGCTCTGCAGGTACCTTTCCAGAACTGGGTTCTTGCTAATGAAACCTACACAGCTTTTTTGGGCCGTTTTCTTCCCATTTCAGCATCTGCAGAATTATGTCTTGGCTACCCGCTAGAATTATGTAATATCAGGGCAATAACAAGTTTTCAGAAAATGTTTGACCCCTGAATGAACCTCCTGTAAAGTAAAATCCTGTTAACTCTTTCATGTGGTGCTTTGTAACCCATGCTCTTTTCTTTTGAAGTGCAGCCAGTACAAACAGATTTTTACATTGCCCATTTGGACTGGGTGAATAGTAGATGGGCTTGAGCTAGCCCTTCTGTTTGAAGAGAGCCAGGGCCAGAAACACTGTATTTGGACTCTGAACGCTGTGGAAAAGTTTGCTTATCTTGCCGAGACAGGATGTTTTCTTGGCTGTAGGATAGGTCTGTGTTTCAAGAGACCTAGTTTTTACCCTAGCTGTACCCTAAGCTCTGCAACTTACTCTGCTGTGTGACTGTTGGAAAGTCACTTTAGTCAATCAAGACCTTTCCCTCCCTGAGTTGTAAATTGGTTTAGTAAATACTGCTACCTATGTGTTTGGAGGGTTCATTCATCAGTTCCTATAAACTTCTCTGGGACCTCCTGTGGAGGGTGATAAATCCAGGGCTGTGGGCTGCTGTTAATGGATAACATGAATCCTGTATTAATTTTGCACCTTCTACATGGCCTCTTCCTAACCTTCTTCTCTGTTTTGGGCCCTTGTTAAATACTTGAAAGGTCTGTGTTCTCAGCCTTGCACTTGGTGAATCAGTGAGGTTTCACACAGGAGCTCACCTTGTGTTTCTTGCTTCATCTTTTCAGGCTGAAGCAGCTTAAAATGGGGTTTGTATTGGGGAAGTTTGGTAGAAGACAGTGAATCTGTATCTGGAAACTGCTTTGCAAATCTGGGCGTCGGTTTCTGGCGACAGAGATGCCGAGACTCAAAAAACTTGGATTCAGTTTCTGTTTGTGCCTTGGTTTTTTTTTTTTTGTTGTTTTTTTTAATTGCCAAGGGCAAGGCAGATATAGTGCCTTGCTTAGATGTCACTGCCCTTCAGCTGTCTGCTTGCATCCCTCCATCTGGAGTCAGTGGAACGGGATAGATGCTGAAACCATCAGAGGTTTATGTTTGTATTTCCTGTTCAGCCGTCTCTGCTAGAGCTTGTAACACTTGGGAAAGGAGTGCAGCTGACAGCTGGGAGTGATACCCATGTCTACTAGTCTAGTAACAGCTGCTTCTTGTGGATGGCCAGGCTTTCTCCCTGTAAGAAGATAGGATGGAGTCTGAGGATGTACAGTATTTGTTACTGTGACAACAGCTAAGTGAACACCACAGTCTTGCAGGTTTGGAAAGCCTCATTTACCCAGTTCCAGACTGGCTGAGATATGCTCAAGTTGAATTAATCTGAGGCAACTCATTAGGCTGCATCCTGTGCATATTGTCTCTGATAAGATTTGGAAGGTTGTAGTGCAAGGGAAACTGAATATCTCCACTGAAACTGAACTAACTTTTGAACAGCGAGCAGAGCTGCTTTTTGGGAAATTGGGGTGCATTTCAAGCACTTTCCTGCTGTCTGTGTCTCTGTGTGGTGGCTGCACACCTCTAGGTGACAACATTTTTCTGCCTTCCTGCCTAGGTACTGCCATAGTAACTGAGCAGCATGCAGCCATGTGGACAGATGGACGCTATTTCCTGCAAGCTGCACATCAAATGGATAACAACTGGACACTCATGAAAATGGGTATGCAGGAGGCTGGGATATTGCTTTGGTGATGAACAGAGAACAATCACAGGCTATTTGGTCACTTTGCGCATGTTACAGCTTGGGCTGTAGGGATACCCTGTCATGCAGGGGATTAGGAACATGTTGGACACAGGGGTGCTCCTCCTTTAGTGTCCTATGACTTGTTTTGCCTGTGGGTCTAGACATTCATTAACATGAATTCAATGTATTAGCTTGGACTTCTTGGGTAGTGTGGGAATGCTTCAGTAGGACTTCTTCTTTGAACCTCTTTTTTTTTTTTTTTTTTTTTTTTAAATCCATGTAGGTCTGAAAGAAACACCAACTCAGGAGGACTGGCTAGTGAGTGTCCTTCCAGAAGGCTCGAAGGTGGGAGTGGACCCTTTCATTATTCCAGCTGGTTGGTGTTACTTTATTTTATAACTCTGGGTCAAGCAACTAGATTTTCCTTCCTTGCTTCCCTGGCTGAGCTGTTGTATGATGGTACACAGCTAACCAGGTGTGGGTAGTAAGGGGCTGGAATAGGTTGCCTGGGGAGGTTGTTGATACCCCCTCCCTGGAGGTGTTGAAGGCCAGGTTGTATGAGGCTTTGTGTAGCCTGGTCTAGTGGGAGGTGTCCCTGCTCATAGCAGGGAGGTTGGAACCTGATTTTTTAAGAACCCTTCCAACCTTAACCATTCTATGAGGCTTCAAGGCTGCAAGGTTCTGTACCTGCTGCTGCCTGTAGCAGCTGTGTTTCTTGATCTGTAATTGCAGTAGTTCTTGCTTTGTTTTTAAAGGGAATGGGAAGCAGGTAAGGCTGGAAGAGGATTCTTAGATTCTTGAGTTTACCTCCTGTGAACAAGGCCATTGTGCAATCTGTGTGTTCTTTAAAAGTATCACTCTTTACTCTTCTGTTTGGCAGACCAGTGGAAGAGGATGTCCAGAGTCTTAAGAAGTGCTGGCCATGACCTTGTGCCTGTCAAAGAAAACCTGATTGATACAATCTGGTCAGACTGTCCTCAGCGTCCCTGCAAGCCTCTTTTTTTTTTTTTTTTTTTTTTTTAAATCCATGTAGGTCTGAAAGAAACACCAACTCAGGAGGACTGGCTAGTGAGTGTCCTTCCAGAAGGCTCGAAGGTGGGAGTGGACCCTTTCATTATTCCAGCTGGTTGGTGTTACTTTATTTTATAACTCTGGGTCAAGCAACTAGATTTTCCTTCCTTGCTTCCCTGGCTGAGCTGTTGTATGATGGTACACAGCTAACCAGGTGTGGGTAGTAAGGGGCTGGAATAGGTTGCCTGGGGAGGTTGTTGATACCCCCTCCCTGGAGGTGTTGAAGGCCAGGTTGTATGAGGCTTTGTGTAGCCTGGTCTAGTGGGAGGTGTCCCTGCTCATAGCAGGGAGGTTGGAACCTGATTTTTTAAGAACCCTTCCAACCTTAACCATTCTATGAGGCTTCAAGGCTGCAAGGTTCTGTACCTGCTGCTGCCTGTAGCAGCTGTGTTTCTTGATCTGTAATTGCAGTAGTTCTTGCTTTGTTTTTAAAGGGAATGGGAAGCAGGTAAGGCTGGAAGAGGATTCTTAGATTCTTGAGTTTACCTCCTGTGAACAAGGCCATTGTGCAATCTGTGTGTTCTTTAAAAGTATCACTCTTTACTCTTCTGTTTGGCAGACCAGTGGAAGAGGATGTCCAGAGTCTTAAGAAGTGCTGGCCATGACCTTGTGCCTGTCAAAGAAAACCTGATTGATACAATCTGGTCAGACTGTCCTCAGCGTCCCTGCAAGCCTCTCATCACGCTTGACCTGAGTTACACAGGTGAGAAGTCCCAATAGAAAGGAACTGTTTCTATTGCCCTATATCCCTTTGCTTTTCTCTTACAAAGTAATGAGAAAAACGCTACTGCAGCACAATATGGTCCACTATGAATTGGGCAAGAAGGTAATTGGACCTCAGCTAATGACCCTGTTGTCCCCAAAACTTCAAATAACTGAATGCTAGATAACTTAAAAACAAATCCATCAACATCTGGAGGGCAGCTTGTTTAAGGTAGTTGGTATCAGTTATTAGAGAGGAGTGAGGAGCACAAGCAGAACTGTGTTTTGGTTACTTCCAAAATCCAATGTTTTGGTCTGTGTTTATGTCATCATCCCCAGTAAAGCTGGTGACTGTAGCTCTTCATATTGTGTTTTGCAGGGGTCAGCTGGAGAGACAAAATTACAGCCCTCCGTTCAAAAATGGCTGAGAGGAAAGTCCTGTGGTTTGTGGTAACTGCCTTGGATGAAGTAGCATGTAAGTTTGCATTTTCATTCTCAGTTCTTCCTACAAATATGTGTCCTTCCTGCTTTGAAAAGGAAGAACCCAGCAGGGTGAGAGGCACTTGTGACAGCCAATGTGTTTGTTAGAGGCCATTTACCTGCATCTAGTGCAGTGGTGAGAACAGGTCATAAATAGTGACCCTGTATTTCTAAACAATGCCTTACTGCACCACTGCAGCTCCTGAACACATTTTTGGCCCAGGAAATGCAGCAAATCACCACCTTTGAAAAACAGTCCAGGCAAAAGGAAAGAAAGGTTATATATAAAGCCTGAGGCAGTTTGAAGAAGAAAAAAAAAAAGCCAACACCTGAGAGATTTTCTGGCTGTAAAATATCCCGATGCTGCCTCTCCCTGTGGGAAGATGGAGACTTTTCTGCTGTGGAGGCTGGGCTAGAAACAAAGCACTGCAGCTTGTGGCTTTGTATGCATAAAGCAAAGGTGGGGCATGCAGCCTTCTCAGTCATCTTCCTAATTGTCATGACTTTTAAAGTCAGTCTCTGCCTCTCCAGTGTTTGCCAAATGCTTTGATTAAAACAAGTAGGTCAGGGTTCAACTTGTGTTTCCAGGTCATTTCAACCCAGGGTCCCACTAGAGGGTCTGCTCCATGTTTGGGGCCCCAGGATCAGTAGGTCTCCACACCCTGGCTCCCAGCCCAGTGCATAGGAAGGGAGAATGGCCAGAAACAGCAGTGGTTCCCCTGGGACTGTTGTTACTAGGGCTCTGTATCCTTTGTGCAGAAATCACCAGTGCACAGACTGGTGCAGTGGAAACACAGCATTGGCAGGGTCTGAGTGCTGCTAGTGCCTGTGCCCCCTGTCTCATCTGGAAGGGGATGTGTTCCTAGCTCCAGCACTGCCAACACTGTGTCTCTGGCGCTGGGAGAAGCCAGCTTGCTGAGATCTGTGGGTTCTTCTGGATCTGGGACACTGAGCAAAGAGCTTGTTTCGTAAAAGAAGTACTTCTGAGAGGGGTGAATATGACTCCTCCCTAGGGAGGTCTGCGTGAGCTGAGATTGTGTGTCTCACCTTTTCAGACGCATCTCCAATTAAATTAATGATAAATTGGTGCCCTGAGGTGGTTTCAGATTAAATGTCTCAGCAAAGCCAAGCTTGGTTATGAATCAAGGGTTTTAAGATGGACTGGAGGAGGTCATAAGGGATGCTTATTGCCAAGTGCCTGGTTGATTTCCTATTCTAAGGAGGGAAAGGGGAGAAATTGTCCTTAATTTTATTTAATTCAATTCAATTCACTGTTTAAACTCCAGGCAAGTTTCTGGGGACAGAAAGAGTGAGCCACAGAGGAGGCTGTAGCCTCTTTACTGCTGTGGGAGTTGACTGAGCAAGGAAGTTTGTACCCTTGCAGTAAAGTTTTTTGTAGCTCCTTCCTGCTTTCAAGTGACCTACTCCTTCCCTGGGGAGAATCAAACTCTATTTTTACTTTTGTGGCAGAATTTGCACAGTTTGATGAATACAGTGCTGGGCTGTGATTTAGGACATGTTGGTTCTTTTCCCAGCTATCCTGCTGGCTGGCCTTACTACCTTGAGTAACTAATTTTGCCTAATTGGATACCCTGGGGTTTCTATTTGACCCTAAAATCAGGAGTTTGGGGATGCTGAAAATCTACTTCCTCTCCTGACTTTTTTTTTTTTGCCTAAAGTTGTGTGGGATAAAATATTTGTGAAAAAAGCTAAGACTATGCAGTCTGAAACTGAGATGTTGGAGGCACCGGAACAAGAGCATTTTAGTCTTGCTTGTTGTGTCTCCCTTCTTTCTTCAAGTATCAAAAGAAGGTTTGGAATGAAAGGATAACTTGTAACTTCAGTCTTCTGGCTGCTGAGAAGTGAGCCTTTATTGCATTGTGCAGACCAGAAAGGGCAAACACTACAATTTTTTTGTGTGTGTCTGTGTCTTTTTTGCCTATACCTGCTTTCTTCCAAGACAGCCCTCCTTTATAAATTAAACCTCAATTTTCTTTTCCCATGAGTGTGTTTAAATTGCACTTCTGGTGCCATCTTCTGGCAAACACTTAGGATTGCTGAAAAACTGGGATGTGGTATAGCTGGGTGGGAGCTGGATTCAGGGCTTGCACCCATGACAACTCATTGGTTGACCATGTTTGCTGAGATTATTTTTGGCTTTCTCTAGTGTTGCAAAAGATGAGCCAGGACTGTTATTCTTCGTGTTCTTTTTTCCAGGGCTTTTCAACCTCCGAGGCTCTGATGTTGAGTACAATCCTGTGTTTTTTGCATATGCTGTCATAGGAATGAACACAATCAGGTGCATGTATTCCCCTCTTCTGTCCCGAAAGATGTATTTTTCTCTGGGAGAGCTGTTCTAGCAAAGTATTTGTCTTTAAACTGCCCAAGTGCAGGCATTTTGAAATGTCCTTTCTGAGCATGTTTATCTTTAACATTAATGACTGTCCTTCCCTGATCAGAGCTAGAGAGGCAGCTCTGCTGTGCTCCTTAGCACCTCAGCTGCCTTGTTGGGTGCCTTGGGCACGTTGACTGACCCTTCTGTCTGTCACCCTGGGATAAGATGGAAGGCTCTCGGAGCCCTGGGTTAAATGTAAGAGCCAAAGCTGGCCTGGACATTGGAAAACTCTGATGTCACTGATGAGTCACTCCAAAAACTGCTGGCACTGTGCAGAAAAGTTCCAGGGCTGGCTTATGAGAGAAGGTTTCTTTCCTGTGACTGCCCCCATATAATGACCCTCAGCAAGCAGAAGTCTTTTAGAGGCATCTCCAAGCTGCTGGCTAAGTGTGTCTGAGGTATAACCTGGCTGGGTGAGTATAGGTTGTATGCAAAGGTTGAGCTGAAGCTTCTAATTTGGTGAAAGCAAGAACAATATGGTACTTAGAACAGCAGTAGCTTTTCCATTTCCAGATGTTGCCCTTAAAAATTAGAGAATGGCCATAATTTGCCTCTGCTACTCTCTCCTCCCTGGAGTGTGGTGATGAGATGCAGCCATTTTGAATGTATCATACAAACAAAAATGCTGTCAGCTCCTTTCCTCTCAGCAGAGTGGTACAAAACAAGATTTAAGCTGTGTGAAGGCCAATGGTTAAAACAATATAGGAGGAAGTATAGCACATAATTAACAAACTCATTTCTCCCTGAAATGTAAGGAGGATGGTTTCTCCTTCCTTCCTTTACTCCAACCACTGCCAGATGTGATCTCACTTATCTGCTCTGTCCCATGTGATTCTCAGGCTCTTCATCGATGGTGACCGGATGATGGACCCAGCTGTGAGGGAGCACTTACAGCTTGACTCCACTCTGGAGCCTGAGTTTAAAATCCAGGTGATGCCTTATGGATCTATCTTGTCAGAGCTGCAGGCTGTTGGTGTGGGCCTCTCACCCAAGGAGAAAGTGTGGCTCAGTGACAAAGCCAGCTATGCTCTGACTGAGGCCATTCCCAAGGTTAGTGTCCCTTGCAAGGGAAAATACTTTTGTCCTCTCTGCTCAGTGTGGTCAGGAATGGTGTTAATGGGAGCTACTGGCCTCAGCTTCCCCTCTACAAAGCATGATACAGGTTGGAGCTTGTATGGAAAGTATCCAGCTATGTTGAAATATCGAGGGGTTGTTAATCCTGGGGTTGCCCTCTGGAGCTGCCCTTACAACTCACTAAGCTGATTTACCCAAAGAATTGTAAGCTTAAGATAAGACAAGTACAGCTAGAGAAGAGTGGGAGAGATGGAGCAGGGTGAACTTGGGTCATTCTTCCCATGGATGGAACATCAGCCTTCTGTGGAGCAGCAGTAAGAGCTGGAAACTTGCAGAAACTGAAGTAGGAAACTTGAGCTGGACTTTTGGAGAGGGCATTAAGCTTCATCTAAGTGTCTGAAGCTGGTTTCCCTTATTTCAGTGGCTTGAGGATATCAATATGTGATGTCTTGTACTGAAGACAGGAGGGGCAGGGAGTTGTTGCAGCAGGGAGCCTTGTGAGAACACAGATAACCTGCTGGTTGTCCATGCAGTGAGTGCATCTGCTGAGAGACAGTTGTAGCATCAGAATTATTTCTGTACAGCTGCATTTGCAAGATCTTAACCTTGTACTTTAACTTGGCTGTCTGGGAGTCCTGCAGTCCACCTAATACTCCAGTAGTCACAGAAGGAGATACTTGGGCAAGGACAAAGCAGCAGCTACGGAAAAATTAACTGGTTTCCATGCATCTTGTGTACATTTCTTGTTTGCTAGAGATCACATTATCTAGAATAACATCCAGTTTGCAGAGGTATCTAGTACCTAACAGGTACTGTGAGTAAATATGGCTGGGAGTCAGGAACCAGTGAGTATTTTTCAGATACTGCCTTGGAAGACCAGACCCACTGAATAGAATCTGTGCATGTGCTGGGTTACCGAACAGTCCAGGCTGCCCACCTGGAATCACATGGCTCAGATGAAGGGGTTGCTGAAGGAAGAACTAAATTGTAAAGTGTTTGCTGCAAGTCTGCATTCACCCACCACCAGGTTTGTCTCTTCCAGGCAGGCATAAATCTCCTGCCTGTGTCATTGATTGTTCTGCACGTGTTTGTCTGTTGTCAGGCTGCCACAGTTTGATGCCAGCATAAGTCTCTGCTTAAACTCTCCAGCTCTCCAAAATAGCAGGAGCCATGCATTATATATCCCCAGGAATAACATTCACTGATATACCTTAATAGCTTCATTGCACTTGGTGCGTCAGGACACAGGGTAAAACCAAACAAGTCTGGAAAGTTTTGTTGCTTTCAGTGTATCCCTTTAGTATAGGATGTGGCTCTCTGTGCCTTTGCACTGACTTGAGGGAAATATGCTGTTTGCCTTGTGTGTTTTTTCTTTTTAATTAAAAAAGCAAACAAACAACAACAAGACATACATAAGCAAGATAGATGTTTTTTGCCCCTGCTTGGGGTTAAATCTTCTGATGCCATCAATCCATTTTTAGGTGCAAATGGCCTCTTCATGCAGAACACTGACATTTTGCCCACTGTCTTTCTTTCAGGGTAGCAGAAAGCATAGAGTCTGTGGAGCATTCAGGATAAGTTGTTGTTGCTCTTTTGACTTTAGAATAGAATACCCCTTGCTGTAGTTGGAGTCAATGGACTAACCCCAGTTTGGGTAAGTTGCTGTAAATGACTTATGCAGAGCATCCACATGGAGAAATACAGCAGGTCTGGCCTAGATTGAGGAATGTAATGAGTTGTAGTGACATTATTTACCATGGTAAGACTGGAAGTTACGGCTGATACTGGGTCATTACAGTGCTACATGCCCTTTGTATGCAGTGGGAGGGTCCCTGCCTCAAGGAGCTCTATGCAATAGAAAGCAGGAGAGGGAGGACTGAAATGTCTTAATTAAAAACCACTTGTAGAACCAGTGAAAGAGCCAAAGGTTCCCATTTCCACATGCTGGGTGTTTTTCTCCAGCTCTACACCACTTTACACCAGCCAAGTGACTGGCCTGGAGTGCTTTGAAAAACCTCAGTGTTGGAAGTCCATCTAGTCTGTCTCCATCAAAGCCAAATATTGACACTGGCAAAAATCCAGTCCATTATTAAACACAGATCTGCAAACCCTGTATAGATTTCCTTACGGCTGCATGTAAATATGCTTTTCACTGAAGATTAAAAAAACCTACCAGTATCTGTAAAAGGCAAACCAGTCTAATAATGTTACCATTGAGAAATTCTGTCTTGACTGGTAAAAGGACTTTCCTGACTTTCTTGTGGCTTCTTCAGTTTCTGTATAATGTAGTGAATTTGTTTTGCTATTTTTAAGAATTTGGAAATTAAGCCTGTAGGATTTATGTGAAATTGTTCTTTGCTGAGGGCCTGTGAATTTGAGTCATGTTTGTTTGTATGCTGGTGCATTGGGAATAGGAAAACAGCATGTTGCTTAGGCTGTGGTTGTGTAGGTGCTTATCCCATGTCCCGATACATAATGGGTAAAGCAGAAAACTGGGAAAAAATATTTCATTTTTATTCCTTCTTCTGATGCTGAGGGTGCTGAAGTTTGAGCAAGTCATCTCAGCCTGTGACTTTCTAAAGATGTGCTCAGAACCAGGCAAGGATTCCTGCTAATCTAAGGACAGCCAATATCTGGGGGAGTGCACAGTGGTAAGGGATTAGTTACTAGTCCTTAATAGAGGCTCACCCAATCCAGGCACAGGAAAGTTTTGTCTCAGAAGTGGGCAGCATATATAGCTCAGCTTTGCAAGGCCTTATATGTTTCTTGGGCTCTTGATGTGTTTGTCAGGGTTGCTGATCATTAGAAGTGGTGATGCTCAGTGCTGGAGGAGCCAGAGCGTTGGAAGGCCCTCCAGGCTCAACTCCAGTTCTTGGTACCTGGGCTGAGTATCCTTTGCTCTCTGTTACTTGAAGGTGTTAATAAGTCCAAGTGACTGTTTAGGTCTTCTGTTTGTACAGCCTGAGTTCTGCCTGAGTCCCTGGGATTGGTGTTTCTCATTGGCTGGTTCTGGACCTTCAGTGTACATCAGCAACGGGAAGACCATAGCTCAGACATTGTTATACATGGTATTTAGGATATCCAAATCTTCACCTTTCTTCATGACAGGCTGTTGAGCCTTTAGTTCCTTGCATTTCTCTGTGGCTGTTCTTCCTTCAGCTGGAGACTGTTTCTCCTCTTTATTCCCCAGTGCACTTAAGCTGACTACTGGCAGCCAATGCCTCATAGTCCTGAAGGGAAGCTGCCACAGTATGAATGGTGGCCGGGCAGGGATATTAAACCTGTAGGATTACGTAGTCTGACTAATCCACAATAATCCCTCTCCTTCTGCTGCAGGCTTACCGGTACCTCACCCCATATACCCCCATTTGCATTGCAAAAGCTGTGAAGAATGCATCAGAAACAGAAGGCATGAGAAGAGCACATGTAAGTGAAGCCTCGAGAGCCTCCTTGCTTGTTGCAAGAGCATTGCTTTATTTTTAGGGAAAAGTGTTACATTTTCCTTTAAATTTTAGTGTTTTGGATTAAAAAAGCAAATAAGAATTTGGGTGGCTGGATAAAAATGGTTCTCTGTCACAAACATCTACTGCTGTTCAAGCAGTTTTTTTGCTTGTTTAGCATTCCCTTGGAGTGAAGAACAACATTTGTAATAGTGTGAGGAACCAACCTTGCCCTGTTGGAAGGCCATGCAGACTTGAGAAGTGTTGTTTAGAATATGGGCCCTCAAAGGGATGTTTTCTCCCTTTTGCTACTTCTGTTGTCTTACTCAGTGGAGCCTTCAAACTGTTATCACTTGAACAAACACAGCCTAAAGAACACAGAAATTCTTCAGCACATGGTGCAAAACACAGGCCAAGATGTTCAAAAGCAGCCACTGTCCTCAAAGCCCTCTGGTTTTGTGTCATAGTCTTGACACTCTGGAAATCAGGCTGATTTCCCAGGAAGCTTCATATTTTCAAGCAAAGAAGCTGCCTGTAAAACAGGTTCATGGCGGGGCTGAAGTTTTCTCATGTTCTCTTTTTTGTGTAAATATTCAAGTAGCAGTTTTCACAATAGGAGAAATGTGCCAGTTAAAGCAGGGCTGGCAATTCTGGGCTTGTCCTGAATTTTCTGCAAGTTTCTTGGCAACTGGTATTTTCTACTTCAAAACTTTTCTTACTCTGTTAGTTAAGGGGAAATAAAAGGACTTGTACTGAGGAGAAACATTTTGTCACCTGCCACCTGAGGACAAAACTGTGCTTTTCTCATGTATGTTTGTCTTCTCCTTGCCCTTGTGTGCTGCAAACATGTAGAAAAAAGGAATAAAAATGGGGATCATCAGGCAAGAGAGAAGCCAGAAGCTGTGTGACAAACTGTGTGGTGCCTCTGTGCCCAAAGGGCATGTTCCCCTGTCACATTGCTGGATGTGTCATGTGGTTACGTTCCATGATCTAAAATGCAAGGTCTTGTGTGTTGAAGCAAAAGAAGCTTGAAAGTCATGTGTAGGGTAAATCTTGTGTTTGCTGAGTCCTGGTAGTTCTTCACAGTAAAATATCTCCCAGAAGTAAACATTTATTAACATTTATTTAATTGTCCAGATACATTTCTGGTGCTTGTATTAATTACAGGATGTAGAGCCTGGAAAGACCTCTTAAGTTATCTTAGTGTGTGTTTCTGAAACGTACAGGTTGGATTCTTTTACACAAAAAACTTTATACTGAGCTGTGATAAATCTTTTTTATCCTCAATTCACTTTTCTTGTGCCTATTTTAACATAGATTAAAGATGCTGTTGCCCTGTGTGAGCTCTTTAACTGGCTGGAGAAAGAGGTAATGTATTATTATTTTTTTTAACTTGGAGATTTTATTGCTGTGTAAAATTTTTCATTAGCATGAACTTTTTTATAGGCTTTATAGTGCCTTATCTATAACTGGGGAAACAGTTGGGGTTTTATCTGTTTTGTGGGGTTTTTTTTGAGGAGGTTCAATCATACTTCTATCCAAGGCTGAATGAGTTTTTTTAAAGAACATACTCCCTTTCATTTTACACAGATCAAAGCCAGAGCAGATGAGAAATTACCTGACCAGGCTTAATATAGTGTTAGTACTGACTTGTGCTGGTTTGTAGTATAAATAATTAAATAGTATCCAGTTTGGTGAAATGTTTTGGAGTTATTCTCATGCTAATCAGTGTTGTCTGGCAGTATGGATGGAGAGGTGCAGTCATGCCTCTGAACAGTGAAAATGGGATAAAGACATTGCTCTGGATTAGAAGTGCACAATGAAGATGCAGTGTGCCACGTGTTACACAGCAGCTTACTAAGCTGTGCTCCTTCTGTACCACAGCATGTCTGAGTCCATTGACTTTACCTATGGAGATGGCTTGATGACTTCCAAAGGGTGCCTTTTTACATGTCTGAGTACCTCAAGGAGTCTGCCGCAGGGGATATGAGATCTTGCTCCCCTTTGCCTGTTGTCCAGTTCTGGAGAGGTTGTCACAGGTTTCAATTTATCAGATGCCTAAAGTAAAATTTAATATCCTTTGTTATTCTTGCAACTGCTTCTATTTCTGATTTGAAATAAAAATTCTGCTAATACCGTGGGCTGTTTGAGAGAACTGTTTAAGCCTAGTGTAACCTGTCTGTGAAGAGATGTTGCCTTGTGAGAACTTACCTTTGCACATATCTCAGTGAAGTTAATACCACACCAAGTGCTCCCTACTCAGGGCTCAGCAATCCTGCTGTGACTGTCTCTGCTTCCTGCTTCTCAAATGCCCTGCACAGTAGTCCTAGGTTCGTGTTTGCCATTACTGAGAAATGAGGACAGAAAACCTGGATACAGGCCACTTCAAGACTGGGTTTCATAATGCACAGATGAGGCAGAGTACATAAGCATTATAGTATTTTATTTGCTTGTTGGTTTAGTAATTCAACCTACATCTTTGTCCACTAGGTTCCAAAGGGAACAGTGACAGAAATAATTGCTGCAGACAAAGCAGAGGAGTTTCGCAGGTAAAAATTAAATCCCCTGTGGGGATGTTTTCTGGGTAGTGTGTTTATCCTTAATTTTTATTTAATTATTTAGCAATCAAACTCACAGATACATTTTGAAGGATTGCTTTGAACACTTGAAAGAGTTGGGGAGGAATGAGGTATCTTGGGAGGTACAAGTCCCAGCCCACTAGATCTTATCTGCTTTTCTTTTGAGATACCAATGAGGAGTGCCACAGGTTAGGACACTTAAATATGAGACAGTTGCTTTCTTAAGACAGAGAAGCTGATGTAAGGGTTAGATTTCTTCTTCTTCTGATGGAGAATGAGCACCATTGGTATTGAGAGATCCTCCCATGTGTACATCAACAGGAACTCTAAAAATGCCTTTTAGTAAATAAGTAGTAAAGAAATAGTTCAAGGCATCTCTTCCCTGGGTGGTCTGCATGGTGAATTTTCTGCTTGTAAGGGAAGAGTAGAGATGGAAAGCAGATTTGTGCATGGTTGGGAGGATAGACCTTCGATCTGTACCATTTTCCTACCCAAGTGTGCTTGCCCAGGTGGCTTTCAAGGCATAAGGGGAAGGCTGAGATGGTGTCAAATTGAGGATGGAGCACTCCAAGTGCCCCCAGGTGCCTGGTGTGCTTCTCTCATTCTGCTGTAGTGATCACAACCTTTTCTTTCAGCCAACAGAAAGACTTTGTTGAACTGAGTTTTGCTACCATATCAAGCACAGGTCCAAATGGAGCCATCATTCACTACAAGTAAGAGAAACAGCTTCTCCTTTCATCCTTCAGCAAACATAGTTGGAATGAGCTGTCTAGCTTATTTGTGGAGTCACAACAGAGTACTCCAGAGAGATGTAGTCACTGTTGATTGCTATCTTGCTTTATTCCGTAAGAGCTTCCACACTTTTTAAATAAAGGTCTCTCTCATAATGCCTGCATGCATTATGATGCTTATCTGCTCAGTGGCCATGGAAAAGAGGTAGAAGTCCGGGACAGATAAGTATGAGTTGCAAACTGTTCTGAAATATGCCCAGTGACACATGTTGAGGGTTGTCTGGAAGAAACAAAGCTATTTTCTACTATTTACTGTAGAAAAATACACTCCTTGGTATGATCCCTGGCTCAGCAGGTGTGGGATTTCCATCACTGCCACAAGAAATCAGAGTTGACACATCCAAGCTTGCATTCAGTATGGTTTCTGGGTGGCAGACATGGGATAGATACCTAAAAACTGTGTTTACCTGAACAGGCCAGTTCCTGAGACCAACAGAACACTGTCTGTGAATGAGATCTACCTCCTGGACTCCGGAGCACAGTACAAGTGAGTGGGATAAATGGTGCTGAACCAATACTTTTTCTGCTCCCAGTGGCCACCTGCAGGGTCAGCTCACAGCTGCTGTGAGAAGCATGACCAAATGTAGTTTTGAGCACAGTGCCATTTCACAGAGAGCCTGCTTGTTGTATACCCTCTGGAGGGAGTGTGTGGGATTCTGAATGTAGCCAAGTGCATCAGTCAATGGGTAACTGGTCTGTGATAGGAGGCCCTGGTCTGGGCTCAGGACAGCAAACTGGGACTGCTGACAAGCCTTGTCTTCTGGGGTAGGGAATGAGATCGAAAGTGCTAGAGTCCCATTACCAGTGTGATGGTAGCTGTGCTCTAGCTGGTGGTGCATGTTTCTGTCTGTTGCAACTCTTCTCACCTGGCCCATTGGTGTTAGAGCTGCAGGAAACAGGCCTGACTGCCCTGGTGTAGCCTTGTGCTGCCTGCACAACTGAGTGAGGCACCTATGCTGCTGGGATGTGGGCAGATTTGACTGATGTTGAGGTCAGAACTAGGTGGAGCAAAGAAGCAGGACAGCACTGCCTCGTGGTGTTCTCTGCCTTTCCAGAGTGAGACTCAGAGACAAGGTTTCTCATCCCAGTGGCCATTTGGGTCTCAGGTGTGTTTTTGGGAAGACATCATGTCTGTTGACTCACTTAGTGCTGTTTTGACAGTGCCATTGAGTTGCCTCAATCTCTGCAGCTGTTTACTGTGGAACTCTGACTCCATGGAAAATGAAAGAAGTGATGTTTTTAACCAGTGTAAATAGATGACAAGTGGCTTGTTCAGAAAGAGGCAGGACAAACCTGGCTGGTCCTTTGAGATGAGCTTTGTCTTCAGAGCTATGCCTTTTTCTTGTGTCAGTCAGGAAGAGCCTTGAAAAAGAAGCATACAAACATCCTTTGAAAAGATTTTTACAAGGAGATCTATTTTCCTTCCCCTCTCATGACCTAATTAATGACTTCCTTAGTGCCCGTCTGAAAAGCAGCCTTCTGAATATAATGTAAGCTGGACATCAATGGCAATTACCACAGCATTGTGACAGGGATGCTCTGCTTGTCCCTGCTGAGACGTTAAACCATGTGTTCTTTGTGACCATGTCTTGTGTGTGCCCGGAAAAGCGTAGGCACAGGAGTGAGTTTTTCAAAGGAAGCTCATTTTTTCAAGAGCCTCTGCTTTTGACAGCAGGCTCAAAATTATATTTGTAGAAGGAAATTGGAGCCAGTTTCTGACGTTTCAAGACTGACCCCTATCCAAATGCTGCATAACTTCTAGAAATCTTAGCAAAAGACATCCTGAGGGTGAAAGGGATTCTGTACGCTCTTACACTTCCCTTTCCTGAGCTGGTGGCTGTCATTTGCGCATAAGTATGTATTGTTAAGCTGCTAATAATTAAGCTTCCATACAGATTGTCTGAATTGGGCTTTCTGTGTTCTCTTCTCAATGGACAGGTACCAGTTGCTAAAACTCAAATTAGCATAATTTTAATGATCATTTTAGATTGTAATTTGCAAAGGGCTTTGGGATTCTTAGAGATGAAAGATAACATTTTGAATTGTAAATCATTATTGCTACATCTGGGACATGTGTATTCAGGAATGTTTGAGATTAGGAGCTATTACATCATCAGTCTTGTGGACTGGAGCAGGTGACTTTACCCAGTTAGGAGTTTGGTTGATTTGCTGCAGTCTGACTCTACGTTCTGTGCATTCTCACTTTGATCTTTCTTTTTTCCCCCATCCGTTTGCTTCCTGCATCTTTATTTGCCTCTGGAAGAGATGGTACAACAGATGTGACTAGGACAATGCATTTTGGGACACCGTCAGCCTATGAAAAGGTAAGTTGGCATATCAGTGTGGTTTGTGATCTGACCCTCATTATTAGAGATACTTATACAAATGAGTAATGTGCCCTATTGCTGTAGAGTCAAAGTGCTTTATCAGGTATAGCTTATTTAATAATGTGACAGCATCTTGATGAAGACAGAAAAGGAGGCTGTCACACTTAAAAAATATAACCTAAATGATTAAGAGAATTACACCTTTCTATCTTAAAATGCCCACCTCTCATCTGCAAAGTGACATGTCTTCTCTAAGAAATAAGAAAAATAGCAGGCTGAGGGTAAGTAAACATTACTGGTTTGTTCAACATGGCAGTTAAGGGGGTGTAATTTAGTGCAAAGCTCAGTGTCTAGTGCAACACTGCAATTGTGGTTTGTGTCTAGTGTACCATATAAAAAAACAGTCTCAGACCTCTCCAAGAAGCTCTGTGTTGGAAATTCAGCAATATAATTTTGTATGTTTTAAATGGCTTCTTTAATTAAAACTAATTTAATCATTATACTTCACTCAGTGATGGAAATATGCTGTAGGCTATGCTCAGGAAGTCAACCTACAGCCACAAAGAAAATCAGTCATGTAGGGCAGGTGAATCTTGCTGCTAAACCTGCAGTCTGCGTTTGTGACGCATTCTCCATAATTAGCAGAGAAAGATCATCAGAGCAACTTAAACTTGTTCTGCTCCTGGTTTGTTTTGGCATTGCCAGCCATAGGAGAGCATAAGCAAGTATTTCCAGATCCTCAGCAATTTGCTACTAGATGGAGTCTTTCTTTCCATTCCTGGGGAAGACAAAGTCCCTGTTTACTTATGACACACATTTCTTTGACAGGAATGCTTCACCTATGTCCTGAAGGGACATATAGCTGTGAGTGCAGCCATCTTCCCAAATGGAACCAAAGGTAGGTTGGTGAGGTGCAGTGTTTTGACCACAGCAGTGACCTCTGAAGACCAGTAAGTGGTCTAAGGGCAACTTTATTCTTGACAAGTCCAGATGTGTTAGGCAGATGCTGGCGTAACTGTGTCTGTTTCCATCACAACATTTTGGATTCTGGATTTCTGATGCCTTCTCTCTCAGCATCAACCAGTGCTGAAAAATACGATGGGGGAAGTCTGAAGGGTGTTCAGAGTGCTCTGGTTCTAGGGTGACAATGACTTTCCTCAGATGGCACGCTTAACACATCTGTGGCCTTTCTGTGCATGGAGGTTGTCTTTATGCTTTATCCAGAGCCCAAGCAAAGCAGGAGGTAATTTTCCATTTTCAGAAGGACTGACTAATTCTCTTCCAGTTAATGTGGAATCTTTTTTTTCTTTTTTCCAGTGATCAGTATGGGGAAAATGACACACAAACGAGCTGTTTTGATTTTGTGCAGGAGAAGCTGTGACATATATTCACCCCTGGTGAATTTGTTGCAGAGCTGTTTTTTCTGTGGTCAGACACCTAGTCCAAAGATGCATCTTTTTAGAGTTTTCTGCAGTTTGCATTCTTGGGTAGGTGAGGAAGAAGCAGCTGTGTAGTGATAGGAGAAATCCTGACTGAAATTGGTTTGTGTCTGAGCTTGGACATACGGGCTTGGTGTTCACATGCAGGCAACAGTAATTATTTGCATTCTAGCTGAAGCAGTTGGAGATAACTGGCCATCCAGACAAGAAGTCTGGCTGATTAGTTCATCAAATACAACTGACAGATCATCATTGAGTTCAGGTAGTGCAGCTACCTTTAAGAAAGGTACAGAATTCTCTGTAGGAAATTTGACTACTAGATTATTTCCTGAAGACTCCAGTGGAGCAAGCAGCAGTGCAATGTTTCTATTACAGACTATCATCTGAAGAGGTAACAGGAGAGGAGGGGAGAGACAGGCAGGGGCTCTGTACTTGAGAAGGCTTGAAGTTTTGAGGGAGTGATGGTGGCTTTGTTTGTTTGGGGTTTTTTTGCATGTTTTCCACGTTTGAGCCTTCAGTGTGATTATCAGCTTCTCTGAGGGACCATGACTTGATCAAATTCTCTCTCCATATTGTCTCTTCCCCTTGGCCTGCAGGTCACCTTCTAGATTCCTTCGCCCGCTCTGCCTTGTGGGATTGTGGTTTGGATTACCTGCATGGGACAGGACATGGAGTTGGCTCTTTCCTAAATGTACATGAGGGTCCTTGTGGCATTAGCTACAAAACCTTTGCAGATGAGCCCTTGGAGGCTGGCATGATCGTGTCCGATGGTATTAAGCATTGGTGATTCTCTGGTTACTGGGGGGGGAGAGATCAAGCTCTTTTAAGATGTAGAGGGAATAAATCTGACAATGGTATAAATGAAAGGTGGGATCAAAGCTCTTAGTCCTGCCTCCTCAGTTTGTTAATTGTCATTAAAGCTTTCTAGGTAAAGACCCTCAGATTTTAGCTCTTTACCTTCCTTAAAGCATAGTTGCAGTCAGGTGCTGTGGGCCTGCTTCCTGCTCTCCACAGGGCAAACCTCAGCAGAGCTATGCTGCTGACCCAGCCCAGCCTTGGCTTGCTGCCTCCTGTTCTGCAATGGAAGAGCTGGCTACAGTACAAGGTGGACACCAAGCTTTCAGGAGCTAATCCTGTCTTTGCTGTGGGCTATTTGAGGCAGCTGTTAAATCTTTATATGCCTTATTCTTCCTGTAGTAAATTAACAGCCTGCTGGGGTTTGCTGAGAGACTTATGTTCCTTCAGGGCTGCAAAGTCCTCTGAGAGAGTCGGGAATAGTGTAAAATTAGTGTTTTGGGGGAAGGTGTTACCCACCTGCCTTTCATAAAGACATTAATATTTTCAGATTGTCTAGTATTTGAAACACATGTACTCTGTGCTTTCTCTTGGTTTGGAAGAAGACTCTGAGCTCGAGGGCTGTCTTGTTTCTCTTATCTTTAAAAACTTTTGCTGTCACCTTGCTCGGAGCTTCTGTGCAGATTAAGTAGAGTCAGAAATTTGTTTGCTTCTGTGGATGCCTGATGCCAAGATAGCTTAGTGACTTCAGTGGACTAAAAGCCATGGAGGGGAAGTTTGGCCATAGGGTATAAGTATTTGCACAGTACAGCTATGTGCTTTAGTTAATTACTGTCTGTTTCTGCAGAGCCTGGTTATTACGAAGATGGGTCCTTTGGGATCCGAATAGAAAATGTGGTCCTTGTGATCCCTGCTGAAACCAAGGTGAATGACTTACTCGAGATGCACCTTTCTCCATGACTCACTGGTTATAAAACTTAAACTACTGCAACTTGAGGTGGAACTGTACTGCAGACAGTTGAATCCTCTTCAAGACTCCTGGTCTCCAAAACCCTGCTTTGGTGAAGACTGATTCTAAGTCTCCCTTGCTAATGGGGGCACAGAAGACAGTTCTGCTTCTGCAGAGTTTCCATAGGTTGAAATGTGTATGTGAGAGTTTTAAAATGTTTTCTGTCTGAATGTCAAAGACCAGAAGCATCTTTATTCAGCCCCTTGGGAATCTCTGCTGTGAAGTTGGTTAATGTTCTCAAGTTGGGATTTTCTTCTCTGATAGAGAATCCTCAGTGTCAATAGAAACAAAAGTACAGACAGATTTTAACATGATAATTGCCAGTCTGTCTGGGTTTTGCTTTTAGAAATGCTGAAGTGAAAATGACTGTATAGTCATTTAGCTGAGTCCTGTATAGTTGTGACCTGGGACATGGCCTTTAAAAAGTGACTGCTGAAATAAATGAGGTTTATATTGAGATTCTTTGCTTGAGCTGTTAGAAAAATGTTACTGTAAATTGCTGCCCTCTCATCTGAATGTTACATGAGTTGTTCTGTAGCGAAGACATGAACCAAGGAGTGTGGTCTGGCTAGAGCTGTTTCTAAAACTTTACAATCCCATTTGTCTTTCTGCTGCAGTACAATTTCAAAAACAGAGGGAGCCTGACTTTTGAACCCTTAACCCTGGTTCCAATCCAGACGAAAATGATTGATGTTAATTTGCTGACACAAAAAGAGGTAAGTGAAACAGTAGGTTTGCACTGCCTTCTTTGCACTAGAACCAGCTTGTCCTGTTCTGCTTACTAGAATCACTGGCTTCTGTTCTGTTTCCTAGATCTGGCAGTTCTTAGCAATCTGACTTAATTTTAAATTTGATCCAGCTTTCAGTGGGAGGGTAGACTAAAATGAGCTTTCCTTTCAACCTAAATTATTCTAAGATGAAGGTAGTGAGGACCCGTCTAATGATGTTTTGGTAGTTCCCTTGAATGTGGTATTTCATAGAATCATTAAGGTTAGAAGGGACCTTAAAGATCAAGTTCCAACTCCCCTCCCATGAGCAGGGAACCCTACCATTAGACCAGGTTGCACAAAACCTCATCCAACCTAGCCTTAAAAATCTCTAGGGATGGGGCACTCTAGGGATTGCCACTATTTTCTCTTTTCCTACTCCTGCCTTAATTTGCTCCTGAGAGACTATCATGCTGCCTCCCCAGAGACTTATACTAGTGACTGTTGCATGATATTGGCTATATCTACTCATGACCAATCCCATTCAAGCCACATCACATTCTGCAGTATATATGGACTCCAGGCATCAGTGATACCTGCTCAGCAGCATTTATTTTTTTAATAGCTTCATACACTAAACTTTCTGTTCAGATCTCCCAGTACCTTCATTGTGGTGTATTTCTTCCTGTTTTTCTATCATACTCTTCATTTTGCCTCAACCCCCATCCTCCTTTTCTGAATGATAATCCCATTTGCGTTCCCTCTTTCTGAATGGGACTGTGAAGAGTACCAAGATCTGCTGTAAGGTTACCTGTTCAGATAATAGAGCAGCTTATCAGGACTGCATTGTTCTGTTACAATTTGCAGAGTTATTTACTAGACTGTGCCAAGGTGGCTATTCTGACTTTTGGGAGGTGGTGATTTGCAGAAACTTTAAATACTGGTCAGCTGAACTGAATCTTGGCTCCTCTGAAAGCCTGGAATGAATTGCTTCAGTTCTAGCCTCATGAAATTTGCAAGTCACTTCCATGTATGAGAGGTCTGTCTCTTTGGGAGAGGATCCTATCCCAGACAAACAGCTCAGTCCCAAAAAGCACAAAGGCCTACAAAGGGCCTTTGGTTGAACATAACTTGTAAGGGCCCCAGCTCTTCTGTGTTAATGCTGAATGTCATATCCCCTCCCTTTCTCTAGTGTAACTGGGTGAACGACTACCATCAGAAGTGCAGGGAAGTAATTGGAGCAGAACTGGAGAGGCAAGGCAGGCATGAAGCTCTTCGGTGGCTGATCCGGGAGACACAGCCTCTCACCAGAGTTGAGTAGCACCACAGTTGTCTGCCGTGTGTGGCACAGCAGAACCACTCAGTGTCACCGTGACCCATGTTGTCCTGGCCCTTGACACCACTGGGCGGATGTTCTTCTGTAAACCTTTGGAAATCAGGAGGGGATTTCATGTAGTGCTTCTCTCCCCCCAACATGTGGGGGCAAGGAGGGTTACTGTGTGAACAGTTGGGGTTTTTTTGGGGGGAGGGGTCAAGAATAGAAAGCAAATAAAAGAAATAAGCATGTTGCCTTTGAAACAAGGGTGTTACTGAAATAATGGTTCTATGACACAATACTGGAATATTTTATACTGTCTGGTTTTTCACTGTGAAAACTCAGTATTTTTGCATATGTGGGTTCCAGTTGCTAAGTTGCTACCAACACAGCAGGACTGATAACTGAATAAAAGATTCCCACCTGCTGCTGGCTCAGTCTGCCTTCTCTTGCAGTCTGTGATGTGCTGGGTTTGACAGCTTGAAGAAGGCAAGAATGAGATAATTCCACCTTTATGTGAGCATCCAGATTAGACAGTGAAGAAATATGTATAGGGCTGCCCTGTGCTAGGCACTGGCCAGATGTTATGGAGAGTCTGACAGGAGCTGTCAGTTCTGCCTGTGTGTTGTAGATCGTGGAAGGGATGTGGTGACACTCTGCAGAGGTTTGTGTGTGCAGGGCACCCAGGCCAGTACTTCTGTCTATTGTTATGACTTACTGAGGACTTGTATAACCCTTGGCTGTGCAGGATGTGTGGGCAGTATCATGGCATTACAGCTCTTCCTGGACACAAAGCAATTATTAAGTTAAAAAAAAATAAATGCATACAATGGACAAAAGAAGGCTGCGGTTCAACTTGGGTTCCAAAGCAGCTTGGCCTTGGCCACAGAGAGCCGAGCTGCAGCGTTCCAGGCAGTGCACAAAGACATCTAGTGGTTAAGCGAGCTGCTGCAAGTTAAACACAGGTAGAGCTTCCCAGCCCGGAGGAGGATTCTCTGCTTTTCCTGCCTCTGAAAATCACTTGTGCAAGTGTGACAAAGCATTGTCCATAATGCTACATGATGAGGTAAGAATATGCTCCCTAAAAAAAGCAGTCGTTCTTAAAATTTATGCTGAAAGTGTTTTGATTATACTCAAGTTCATTTTAGATCTTAAAAGAGCAACTGAGTAACAGAAATTTAAATTCCTGATCTTTTAAAGGAACATTCTGTGCTGCTATTTGTAGATATAATTTTTGTTCCCTCTTCCTCCAAGAAATTCTAGGTGGGAAATATTAATCTGTTTACTGGCATGAAATTAGTATTTCCATGAAGAAGTCTGCAAATCAGAAGCAGTATTGTAGCCAAACAGAAAAGGACTGGGAAGATAAAGTTTCCTGGCTTCCTAGCTGTGTTATTCAAGGTGATAAAAGTACAATCCGTGCTTTAAACAGTAATTTTCACACCCCAGCCTCTGCAGGTAGGTATATGCATTCATAGAATTATGGAGTCATAGAATGGTTTGGGTTGGAAGGGACCTTAAAGATCCAACCCCCCTTGCATTGGCAGGGACACTTCCCATTATATCTGGTTGCTCAGAGACCCGTATAACCTGCCCTTGAATACTCAAGGGCTAGGGCTTCCACAGCTTCCCTAGGCCACTTGTTCCAGTGTCTTATCACCCTCATAGCGAAGCATTTCCTCCTAATGTCAAACCTAAATATCCCCTCTGCAAGTTTTAATCCATTGCCTGTTGTCCTCTCGTTACAAGTCTGTTAAAAGTCCCTCCCCAGCTTTCCTGGAGCCTCTTCAGATACTGGAAGGCTGCTACAGGGTCTCTGGAGCCTTCTCTTCTCCAGGCTGAATCAGCAGAGGGAGACAGGGTGCTTTCTGGCAAGAGTTGGGGCTGGCTGACACGCATTCCTGACTCCAAGGCATTTGTCTCTCTTCCTATTCACTCCTTGAAAACACAACTACATGTTATACCCTTTCCTGTCTGAGCTTCAGGCCTCCAGTTGAAATCAAACTTGGCTTCTTTTTTTCTTCTTCCAGGTTTTGATTTATTCTGTCAGTGCCTGCTTTCCCTGGATGGTCTCTCCCTTCCTCTCTCCTGGTGGAAGGAAAAAACTAAGGAAGAGAGGAGCAGGGAAAAGAATGAATGGAAAACAAATTTCTGTCAGGCTTGGGTTTTATTTTTGTATGAGTGGCATCCACAGAAATGACTATTTCTCATGTGAAAAGTGTAATTTTATTTGATTTTTAAAAAATATTTTCTTTCCATAGAGGCTTTGTTGTTTTTGTTGTGGGAAGAAAGGGGCATTTTTGATAACATGCTTAGTGGTATATTTTCAAGCCATTTAGTTTGGCAGTGTTTTTAACCTAGTGAGTGTTTCTCTGTTTTAGATGATGCTGCAAAGCACATTTCTACTCCTTAAACAGCTTCTCTTACAGGGGTGTTTGCTGGGGTAAGCAAATTCAGTCCTATCACTTCACCCAACCCAGGAGCCTAGCAGCTAGTTGTACCTTACCACTACCACCTGATATGTTTTTCTACCCATGGGACAGGACTTGAGCAAATGCAAACCATACTCAAGGTCCCTGTGGCTACCCTGATGTATATCACCAGAGCACTTTTCTTGCTGGCCCTTGTTCATCTGTCAATGTTTGAGCTAGAAATGTCCAGCTATGCTATTACTATGTGGGCTCTGAAGTTCTTTGTTTCCCTTGGAATAAAAATGTTGTACCAGGAGACAGACCCTATTTTTCAGTGAGGAAAATCCATGTTGTCCTTACCGCTCAACCAGGAAGCATGAGGTGTGCACTGGCACTGTGCCTGCTGGTGTACAAGGCTTTTGAGGCAAACAGACCATTTCTCCTTGAGCAGAGGGGTTCTTATTCATTCATCACCAGCAACAAATGCTCCTTCCCTCCATAAGCCAGGTGGCTGCTTGGTTTCTCCACAGCCACCCCTGCTTCCTCTGTCTCTGGGTATTACTTCAAGTGTGCTGGGCAGCATAAAGAAATGGCTCATAACTCACCTGTAATGGAAACCCTACTGTTGTTCACAAGATTCTTAAACCCATCACTTTCCATGACAGGTACTGGAGCAAGTTTTGATTCAGCCCAGCCTTAGAAAGAAAAAGAAAACTTCTGAAAACATAATTGCTGAGGATCTTCTCAGCAAACCCATCAAACCCACCAGACATTCAGGCTGCACAAAGTGAAGTAGTTGCCCAGTAATAATGAGCAGCTGGGGTGGGTTGTGGGGCATGGATGCTTATTCCTGTGGTTCCGTCAGCAGATCATAACTATGAGAGCCAGGCGGTTGGACCAGCTGAATAGCTCTCCTGGGGATCAGGAGATGACATCTTCTTTCCTTTACTTCTCTGTCACATGGTGTTCTGAGGGGTCCCCTCTGGGCTGACGACAGCATGGAGGACACCTGTATTTTGGAAGATGCTCATGACAAGCTGAATAAGGCTCCCGAATCATCCAGGCAACTGTCCAAAAGACACCTGCTTGTTGGCATCTGGTGCCTAGAGGGGACCTGTCTTTGCCCAACACTGTCTGCTTTTTGCACTCAGTGGGGGTGAGTTGGCTGCTGGAGCTAAGAATTTATTGCCATTAATTTTTGCTGACTTGTAGCAATTCACACCTTGTTCCCAGAGTCCTCTGTGCTTTTTGGGAAAGAAACTGCAAGCCTGGGCATCTGGCAGAGGTGTCTGGAGATCAGGAGCTAAATAAGTTGCCTGGTGTTACTGCCCTCAGCTTGTTTTACATGATTAGGACAAAACTCCCCATGGCTTTGTATGTAATAAGAAAAAAAAATGAAAGAAGAACCTCTGGAGAGTAGAAATATGAACTGGGTTAGTGCTTAATTAAGTTGCCTATTAACATTTGTGTAGTGGTCTGGAAGAATTTTAATGTACCAATTAAAGTAAGGAGCTATCTCCTTGGCTTTCCACCACCTCTGGGGATGCTGTCAAGAATAGGGAGCCTGCAGATCAAGTGCTGTTTATTTTGCTCCTTCCAGCTTGTTAAAAATGATTCTAAATTTGGGATGTGGCAGATGCCCATGGACACATTTGCTTCTGCAAGGCAGTGGAGTGACGTCTGTCTGTTGAATTACCATGGGAATGTGATGCCACCTCACCCTGAAGAACCTCTTCTGTTTCTTTTGGTTTCTCTACATTGCTCCAAGAGAAGGAGGGGGTTTTGGTGGCTGCAGGGTGGCTCCATGCTGATGGTGGGGTGCATTGGTTTGGTGTGTACAGCCCAGCCAGCCTGTGTAGACTCCCAGAAAGCGTTTGGGATGGAAGTGCCGAGTTATCCTGCCTGTTTGTTTGCTGTGCTGTCTCTGTGTTGTGCTACCCTTCAGGAGCTTGCCTTCCATCGATGGTAAGCTGGCAGAGATGGGGAGCAGGTGAGAAAGCATGCTCTGATGACTAGGAACCTTATTTACAGCCAGAAGGTACTTAGGGCTACAGAATCGTAGAATAGAATCATAGAATGGTTAAGGTTGGAAAGCACCTTAAAGATCATCAGGTGCTCCTGGGAGGCAGCAGACCTCTCTAGAGAGCTGGTCTGGTGTGCAACCGGGTGCATCTGAGAAGACAATCACCTACTACTATTGCCTGTTGCTTTTTCTTGAAGGTGCTGGTTGTAACACTTGGAGCAGATGGGGCTACCTTACTCTGCTCCAGCACCAGTGTGGGCTGGTTATTTTCAACCTCTATTGTCTGCAGAGGAGTGACTGGTTCTTCAAGGGCAACTCGGATGTTGAGGGAGAGCCTTTCCTCTTGCTTGTTCTCTTAGTTCTTCTTCCTATTGCCTTTCACTGCTGCACTCCAGCGGCTGCCCTCCCTCCTGTGTGTGCCGGGGGCAAGTACCCGGCTGGCAGGGCACAGCCCGCGTGTCCTCGGCAGCGAGTCTTGCTCGTGTTTTGCCCCCGTGCCACCAAGCAGCCTCCTTGCTGTCCTGCAGCTCAGCTACCTGCTGCAGGAGGCCCTTCACCTGCGCACACCTTTGCAGGCAGCCTTCCTGCCCCCTCAGCTCAGCCACGGGAGCGAGGTCCACGCAGCTTCCGCAGCCTGGGGCCTGCACAGCAGCCTGGGGCCTCTGCAGCCTGGGGTCTGCACAGCAGCCTGGGGCCTCAGCTGCTCTGGCCTCCGGGGCCGGGACGGCCTCTCCCGGCGCTGCTGCGGCCGAAGGGCGGGTCTGCCGGCACCTGCCTTCCCCCCGGAGCCCCTGGGTTGCGTGGGGTCGTGGTACCTTCTCAGACACCTGTCCTGGCACCAGGCGAGCTCTGCAAGTGCCCTGCAAGTAAAAAAAACCCGAACAAACTGGGTAGAAAAGGTGAGTGAAGCCTCGCTGTCTGGTGGAGAAGGGTCTCGAGGAGAGCAGGAGCCTCTTGTCCAAACATCTCATGGTCTGGAGCCCTCCACGGAGTTCCCTACAGGTGGGGAAGGCTACAGGGGAAAGAGGCCAGGAGCAGAAGGGCAGCTGGATCAATTCAGCTCTCAGCAGGGTGGCAGAACACTCCGGGTGGAAAACTTAACAGCTTTCCAGCCACAGCCCTTTGTGGTGGGCTTGGCCAGGGTGACAGAGACACTGGCAGAAGGTCTGAAGAAGATTCGTGTTGAGCAGCACTGCTGATGGCCAAGCCAGCCCGTGGTATCCTCCCTTCTGCCGGTTGCAGAGGCTGCAGGTGGGGGATAGGAGAGGCAATAGCAAGGCTTGGAAACTGGAGTCAGAAAAACGTGAAGGCAGAGGTCTGAACCCCTCTAAAAAGCCACATCAGCCTGATGAAGAGGGGACCTCATGTCTCCCCACTCCCAGCCCGGGGCTTGATCTGGGTATGAATGTTGGTACACGAAACACTGACAGTGATCCTGACCACAAACACACAGGGAGCACAGAGAGCCAGCAGAGAGCAGCCTAAGCTGAATAGACAGAGATAAGCCCTTTTATTAGTAATTTAAATTGCCTCTATTTTGCTGGCCCACCAAAGAATGGGCGAAGGCTGTAGGAGAGTTTCATTCCCTGGGGCTGCCCATTGCCAGCTCTCCCAGGAGCGCAGGCTTCTGGCGTGGGTTGCTGCCTGGCTCCTATGATGCACCTGCAGAGCAATTTCCCTGCTCAGATCTCATCTGAAGAAAAAAAGAACAACACAAAACTATCCAATCCCATCATCAATTTTTCATGTACCTGCCAGTGGCTTGCTCTAGCTCCTGGTGTCACGAGAGCGTTTTTGACCGCAGAGCCTGAAGGTGGGTGTCCTCCCGTGTGTGTGCTCAGTTGCGGGCCCTTCCTCACAGCAGTCCCTGCAGCAGTTTCTATGGGCCAGCAGCCAGGAGAGCACAGAGCCTGGCCCCTGCGAGGGGACCTGCATGGGACTGATCCTGCTTAAAAAGCTCTTGAGGCCAGCATGTTGTAAACTTCTCCCCAGATGAAGCACTACCCAACTGGAGAAGGTCTACCATGAGCCTTTGATATCTCCCCCATCACCCCAGCATCGTGTTGAGCAGCTCTGGCTGGACATCTCTGGAGCAAGCCCCTGCTCCCTGTACCCCATTCCACTGTGCCTGCTCTCTCCCATGCAGATGCTGCTCCCTCGTCTGCAGTGGCAGGGGCTCGGCGTGTGCCCTTCGTTCCCATTTGCATTTGGAGCACGTCTTCTGATAAACACCACCACGTTCCTCTTGAGGCTTGAATAGGAAATGAGCTGGGAAGTTTCTGACAAAGGTAGCATTAGTTTGGAGTGCCGTGGTCTTCTGGGAGTGGGTTTAAGGAGCTCGGAGCAGTTGAGAGAACATCTCTGCTCAAATCCAAACAGGCAGCTTGGTAAGTGCAAAGTTGAGGAAAGTGTCCTCTTCCCCTTGCATGCTATTAATATTTAGGGCTAGGCTTCAATTATTCATTCCTTCAGGGTGTGCTTTTATCATCTCAGTGCTACAGGATTAGCTTCTGCACCTTCTCTGGGCACTCAGAAAAGACTTTTTCATAATATTTGTGAAATTTCATATCTGAGAGGTTTTTGCAAGCAAAATATATGCCATGAGTCAGAAAAAGCAAATCTTCCCTATCCACCATCCAAAATAAGACCATGCAGAATGTAACATTAGTAGATGTACAGGCCCTGGCCTTGGCTGGAGATGGAATAATCCAGCATGGCTTGGTTAGAGGTTGGATCCATTAGTTCATTTTTATACAAGCACAAGGAGATTATCTAATGATATTAGACCCAGACCAGCTTCATATGCATCCATGACCCTTGGCACAGCCAGTTGGTTTGTCTGAGCTGTGGACAAATCAAAGTCAGCTGTGATTAAATACTCCAAATTATTGACATCTGCACTGTAAATACCTGACTTGTTAACAGCCTGTCTTCCTGCTGGCTCGCAAAGCCTGGCAGTCATTTTACTAAAATACAGGTAATCAGATTGTGTGTTTCTGAGCACAGCTTGATCAGTGCAGGGTCTGGGAAGAATTCTAGTTTACTTGCCCAAATACTCTTTTTATTTAACAAAGTAAAGTCAACCATGGAATTAGCATTCCCGTTCTCCCTTCAGGAGCCTGAGTGCCTGTGCGAGCTCAACACTGCACCAATCACTGTGATTGTCTGTCAAAACAAGGGAAAAATTGGAAATCTATTTTTGCTGCCTTTTGAAAATATTTTGTAGAGTTGTTCTGTTCTAGGGCAAGATGATAAGATCATGGTAAGATCATGACAAGTTTTGCTAAACAAAAGCCTGAAAAAAAATTATTGACCTGAAGGAGTGATCACTCAGTTTTTACTGCTTTAGAAGTTGTTTTGTAAATACTGGCAATTCTAATTATATTTAAAAGGTTGGATTAATTTTTGAGGAAAAAAATGTAGAAGTTGTGAGTTTTCCATTTAGAACTTGTTGAAACAAGGCAGTCTGACAATTTTTGAGACTGCATTAAAATATTTTTTGACATAAACCTGATGAAACCTAGCCCTAATCCCCTCTGCAGATTGAGTTTTGAAGCACTTGAGTTTTTTAGGTAAGAAACACAAAAGCATAAAAAAATCCTTGAAGTAAAAAGATTTTGCTGTAATATTCC
>NW_009952362.1:2078292-2095193 GCF_000747805.2 Chaetura pelagica | reverse complement strand
TTCCTGCTGCAGTGATTCCTCTGCTCCTGAGAAACAGAAGCGGCTGCAAGATGCATCAAAGTATGTGTTCATCCTATCAAACAGAAGTAGTACCTTGTCTTTGCTTTCTGTAGGCAGTGCAGGTGAACAGGTGACCTCAGAAATGATGTGGCATACCTGAGAGTTGAAGTATCCTTTTGGTTTTTTGGTCTTCTCCATGAACTTGATAAGCAGACAAGGCTTTGCTATCAGCCAATGAGGCCCATGGTTACAGCTAAGCCTGCATTCAAGTGAGAGGAAGCCCATGCAAACCTCTCCTTTTCTTCAGGCACTGACCCCCCTCTGGGCACAATTCTGTGCTATCACTTCTGAAGGGCTTGCATTGTTTACAAAGTTCTGAACTGTTCAGGTTTAAAAAATGTTTTAAATCCAGACCCGTGCCACTGGGCAGCTCTGAATCAGTCAGATTTTGAACACAGCTGGGTGAGAAATGCTGAGCAGTCTGACGGACCGTGCTTGTGGCCAGCAGCTGATTGAGCATCGTTGCTGGTGCTGAGACCTTCTGTGGCACCCACAGGCTGGCAGCACCGTGCGCAAGCACAGACCAGTGAGAAAACCTCATCCCACCTCTGCAACCCACAGCTGAGCTATGGCAACACGTTTCTTCATAACGTCCTGTCTAGATTAAGACAAAGCAGTTTAACAGGGCTCGCCACCCAGGGCAGAGACGTGAGGCGCTGTGACCATGTTTGGGTGTCCCACAGGGGAACAAGAACAAGGGTTTTCACTTGGCAAAGCAAACGAGCCTGGGCATTGATGCTTTCACATTTCCTGCACTGATGGTGATGGGTAACAGTACCTGCATGCTGTGCTGTGCTTGGGATGTGATCGAGATGTCTCCTGGAGTTAAGTGCTCCCCACTGCTTGCTCATCAGATGACATTGCCCTGCTGCTGCTGCAGAGTGAAGGCAATGGGAAGCAGGTACATGGACTACTGCTTTCCTGATAGCCCCTCTCCACAAGTGCACTGTTCAAAGACACCTTTTATTATTATCAGAGGAGCAAAGGTAGCTGTTTCTGTAACATCCCATCATGTGTTTGCCCCACAGCAACCTGCAGGTCAGCAACACAAGCTCCTTCCTGAACAGGATGCAACAGGAAAGACTGTCACTATTTTGAGATAATCAGCCCATTATGAAGCTGAGTCTGAAACGTAACATCTCCTGCAAAAATCTCCCATGAAAGAATTTTTAGCTGTGATAATGTGAGCAGCCTGATGGAGAGATACCCAGCTCCCTTGCCCTTCCTCCCAGGGTCTTTCCACCAAAAGCTGTAAACCCATTTTATATCAAAGGCTCAGCATAGCTATAAAGAGGCTTAGCAGGATTCAGTTTTTAATTGTGAAATATTATCAGAGACAGCTTCTTTGCATGCTTCCTCTCGCCTGCAGCAGTGGTTGTAATTTCCTAGCAACTCCGGATTCTGCGAGCAGCCCCAGCAGAGCACCAGGGAGGGTCTGGCATTAAAGAGGGGGCACTGCAGGCCCTGAGACACGGGGGGGAGAGCAGGACTGGTGACTGGCAGGAAAACTTGACAACCAGAAATTAATGTTGCTTTTAACTGTCAACTCTCAGTAAAGATAAACCTTGACTCCTACCAGGCCTAGCTGTAAAGTCACACAGATCTTGGTTTAATCACTGGCTGAGCACACCGCACCTTCTGCTGCTGTCTCAAGACAGGATGGCATAATGCCTGTCCAGCTCAGCAAATGTGATGTGGGCTGAGAGATGGTGATTATATTAATCCAACACTCTTGCAAGGGATGTTGGCAATGTCAAAGTGTGGGTGGTCCCCAGGAAACAGCCTTGTCCAGGAGCAACCCCACTCATATCAACATGCTTCTGCCACTCCTGTCTGGAAATGGAACACCTGGGCTCCAGGGCAGGGCTCATCCAGCCTTCTTGACCTGTAATCCTCCTTGTCATCCTTGTGAGCCATGTTAAGAAGAGCTGGGACACCCATCTTTTCCTGAGCCTGAAGATACAAGCTTATCTTGCAACAGGTGTGACCATAGGCTGTTGTGTGTGATTTGGATAAATGGTAAAGCTCCTGAAAAAGTGGGAGGCTGTTCCACCAGGGCAGAAAGTTGAGCTAACAACACAGGACAGTCTTTCTAGAAAAAGGCATTCTGGCTCAGTTTATTCAGTTCTCTGTGTACATGAGGACCATTGCTGACTTGATCACAGGTCAAACAGTCTTTGCAGGCTGAAATATCTGGGACACAGTTACACAAACAGCAGGGGAAGAGGATGGATTCCCAAAGTAGCATGGAAGAATTGCAAAAATCCAGAAAAGATCCAGATGCTGAATTGAGAGAAGATACTTAATGGCACCAGAAAAGCAGCAGGGTCACATTTAACCTGGTAATGACCCTGCAGGAGAGCTGGTTCCCATTACCTTTGAAGAACAAAACAAATGAGCTTTATGCTGCTACTGTCAAGGATTTAAAAGCGCATTTAATAATCATAGAATTATTAATACAGACCTTCCCACCATTAATAACAGTCTGCCTAGCCTTAAAAATTGTACTGCAGATACATGGTTGTGCCAGTTTTGAAACATCAGCAAATTTAGCTTTAATGTAGTGTAGAGCTATAAATAGTCACTGTAAGGGTGGTATTGTTTTTCATTTAGTGCATTTATTGACGTGAGAAAATCAGCAAGCATTAGTTTAAAGTGATTACTTCAGGAGGATCCAAATGTGAAGGCTGGATGGAAGCATATGAACCACATGTTGCAGAACTGGAGTTTGGTTCATCAGCTTCCCTGGGTCCACCACTTCCCAGCAAGCCTTCTGTGCCCAGGGGCAGAGAACTTGGTCTGAAGCAAAAGTGCTGGTATCAGTGAAGCACCCAGGATGGGTTTTGGACTGGCACCCAGCTACCTGGGTGGCAGAAACCCAGAAAGGAGGGAGACTTCCAGACAGTGGTGGGCAGTGGGTTGGATATGAGATCCTGGCCAGATAGGTCAGCGTGGTTCAGAGACTTCACACACAGGAGGCCTGAAACAAATCCTACCCAAAGAGACTGCAGGGAGCTCCTTGTACAAGCAAGGCAGCATGGCCTGTCCCTGCTCTGTACTTTGCATATTGAATATGTCTCTCAGCTGTCCATGACATTTTCACACCATTTGACAGTGTGAAAGTGGTTTTAAAAGAAAGAGTCTAGGGAGAAGAGCCTTTCCATAGCCCTCCTCATCTGCCAGAGAACAGTCGAGGAACATATGTGAGCTCTGCCCTAGTGAATGGGGCAGAAACAGATTAAAACCCAGCAAAAGATTGCTCTTCAATTAGCACCTGTCCCCCAGGCTCAGGATGACTTCTGGGGAGATGACAGCCATAAGATTCCTCCGTCTCACTGAGGAGCTTGCACAACCCTGCAATAAAGAAGCCACTGTAGTGATTTTCTCTCCCCTTTTGAGAACCAAACATTAGCTTAGTCTGTAATACACACATCCCAGCTGGCAAGGACAAACCAGATTATTAAGACAATAGGAAGAGTGAGTGTACAGAGAAATGTGAAAAAATGACTTTGAGATGCATTCACATTTTATGCATTTACTGGGATAAAACCTCGAGTCTATAATATTAAATCAGAATGTCAAAGAGACAGCTTATGCTAATTTAATTAAAGGCAGCATCCTGGTGCTCATGGATAAGGAACCAAAATAATATGTGCACCACCAACTAACTTTTCCTGCCATGAGTATGCTGAGTCTGGGTTGTTCTGATGTGCTCATGGCTCTGTTTTTCCAGGATGAGTATCCTCCCACCACTCTACCAAAGTTAGGCAAGTCAAGTTTTACAATTTTCAGTTCCAAAGCTGACAAACGGTGTGTAGATACCACCTCTGGGCACCAATTAATCTGCCTGTATTAGAGAGGTGGGAGCCCTTGCCTGCCTTGGCTTCTCATGGAGGGAGAAAGAGCAAGGTTTCCCAAGGAGGCCTGAAGTGAAGGGCTATGAACACTGCTTCCACACACCCTTTCGCTAATTATGAAATTGGACTGAGTTCTAGAAAACAAACCAACTTGTTAGTGGAGTTTGAGGCATCATAAAGGTACCACAAGCCTTCAGCTTCACACTTTGTATGTTTATATTTTATTTTTGGTCTGGACGTATTCTCTTCTTTAATGTGTGTGGGGAAATAATCCTCCAAGAGCTCTAGAAGGGTGTGATTTTGAAAAGCTTGAATTTTACGTGGGTGCCACAAAGGACCTTCACCAGCTGGCTGCAGAGCCAGGGGATGGAGAGACCTGTATGCTGTTTGGGTGGAGAGAGGCATCCAGCCACCACTCCCCTCTCTTCCAGCCCTGTCCTCCCATACAAGCAATTAGACATGAGAAGAGTGGATGTTGCTGTTATTTATACAGCAGGAACATCTTAAATCCTCAAAGCAGAAGCAAACGCCTCACCTCGTGACCTGCCGCAACTTGGCAAAAGTTAGTTGACTTTCCAGGTGATTGTCTCTGGGGTCAACTCAAACCTCAGCCAAGATAAAGGGTACATTTTGATGGATCTGACAGGGGTATGACTTGACAATGTTTTGCTTGTCCCAGAGCTGGCTGCATAAAAGAGCTTACTGCTTCCTTGTGCAACACATTGGGATGTGCTGAACTTGGAGAACATGTTGAAGTTTCTCAAAGTTTCTTGGTAGCACCAAAGCTGCCAGACAGCTTCTGAAATGCTAGATCCTCACTTCTTCACCTTGCTGCTGGTGCAACAAACCAGTTCTGCTTTCCCAGCATGGGCTGGGAAGAGAGAAAACAGGCAAGTAAAACATTGTTGGGTAAAATCTGGTATCAGTCCATAATACTGATGTCATGCTTAGATCTTCAAATCTTGTCCCTGCTTATTGTAGGCGGAGTTGGACTAGATGATCTTCATAGGTCACTTCCAACCAAATACATTCTATGATTATATGATCCTTATGCAAGATGCTGTTTGGATGCTTTTGCCCTCTGCAAATCAGGCAAGGATCCTGTCTCCATCACAGAAGGAGCTGCACAGTTTGGGGCTTAACCTATAGCCTAATTGGAGCCCATCAGAATCAAGGACATGAATGAAGCAAGTTAGTAAGTTACTTGCCTGAGGAGTATGTAATTTAAGATCCCCAGAGGGGCTGGAAGGACTTCTCTCACCTTTTGAAATTTCCCACTGGCTACCAAATATGCTTTTATCATCACACTTCAAAGTCTCTACATTTTTCTCTGTGACTGTATTGCAGAACATGACTTGGGAATGACCTGAGTTGGAAGGTCTGACAGATTACTTTTTAGAAAGGCTCTTTAGGGAAGAAAGCAGACATGACTCTTTTCTAAATTACACCTGTGTTAAAGTAATTCGTTGCCACCACTATTGACAGCGTCACACCTGGCTAATTGGGTGTGAATGGAATACTGGGACCAGCATCACCTTCTTTTCCACTTGGCAGGGCTGCTATGGTCTCTCTTGAGCTCAGGGGTGTTAGAAAAACCTCCTTGGATCTGACCCTCTTCCCCCAGGCTTGACAGGTCATTAGAGATATGATTCAGCCATATCTTCATCCTAGTGGTTTGGGGCACTTGAAATGTAAATAGTGGCTGGATTTAAATTTCTTAAGAAGATTTCCTTATTTTGGACAACATCAGTGGGAACGTGCTGGGGGTGGCTTATGAGAAAGGTATTTTAAGCCAATTCATTGAGTATGGGGTGCTGAACTGCAGGGACCAGAAAATCACTTTTGGTCCATCCTCTGCCCATTGCACTGAGATGATCCATTCTTTCCCTGTTTAGTTTAGTTTTGTTTTGTTTCTTTGTTCCCCTTGAAATGCTGCATGTGTGGAAGCTGGGCTAAGCGACTGTGTCCCTACTTTCCACGTTGATGGGAAGGACTATCAGATTCATTTCCTTAAGCCAAGGGAGGAACAGTATTTTTTGTTTCTAAGTGCTCTGACTGTTATAAAACAAATGAGGGGTAATGGTTTTAAATGGAAAGAGGGTAGGTTTAGATTAGACTTTAGGAAGACATTCTTTATTGTGAGGGTGGTGAGACACTGGAACAGGTTGCCTAGGGAAGTTGTGGGTGCCCTACCTCTGGGTGTGTTCAGGGCCAGGTTGGATGGATTTGAGCAACCTGGTCTAGTGGGAGGTGTCCCTGCCCATGCAGGGTGGTTGGAAGTAGATGATCTTTAAGGTCTCTTCCAATCCAAACCATTCTGTGATTATCTGGCAGCCTAAAAAGAAAAAACAAAACAAAACAACAGTGCAAGAAATGCCCCATTTTGCCTTTTGGATGTGGCCAGCTGAACCCCTCCCTGCTCCGAGGTGTCGAGGGCAGGACGCTGCGGGGCTGCACCCCAGCCTGCCCCGCTACAGGGGCCGTGACCCTGCGCCCCGTGCCGCGGGGTGTGTGCGAGCACCGGGCTGGTGCGGAGCTGCCTGGCCCCACGGACCAGCTCCCGGCAGCGGCAGAGCCGAACAGCGGCTGCTCCGCTCCCGGCCGCCGCTTCCCATCAGCAGAGGGACCCCTCGGCCCGGCCATGGGGCCGGCACGGCTCGGCCAGGACGGGGACAGGCAGGGACAGCCCTGCTGGGCTGCCAGCCCCGCTCGAGGCTCCCCCGGCCTTCCCGGAAACCCCGCGACGTTCGGGCTTCATAATAATAAAGCAGAGGATGAGAGCGGCAGGTAGAAAACAGCAGGCTTGGCATGGAGGTCGGAAACAAGCCGGATTTCGCTCCGCTCCTCCGGCCCTGTGCCCGTGTGTGTCCATCAGGAACATCTGCTGGCGGCTGTGCAGAGATGCAGCGTGTCCGGAGCTCTGCAGGGACCCAGCAGGAGCCTCCTGCTCTCCGCTGTGGAGAGTTAGTGTGGGAAACAGCTGCGGCGGGAGGAAAAAGAAGATAGGGAAAAAAGAAGAGAACAGTCAAGTCTTCCCAGTCACTCGTGGTTTGCTTGAGAGTTTTTTGGGTTTTTTTTTGCTGCTGACGAGTATTTGAAATTATCAAAGTAGAGAAACCTCAGTAAAATTAAGGCCTGTTGCTACCACACTTGTTTTGTGAGCACTAAGACACAAATAGGGGGTGATTATGTGTTGTTTTAGGTGAGAGCTGGAATTTGGTCTCTTCCTGGGGGATACAGTGTGCCTCCACCTATGCTGGTGTTTCAGCATTAGAGGGTGAGTGTCTTTCCCCCCCTCCGCCCTCCCCTCCAAAAAGAACAAAATACCCCATGGATTTTTCTTGTCAGGGTAATAAATTAGCAATAAAAAAAAAAAAAAAAAAGAAAAAGCAGAGCACCTAAAAGGAGCCAAGCTATCTGCTACATGTGAAGAAACTGCTGGGCTTATTGATTTAAGAGACAACGGGGGTGATTTGAAACTTTAGCAAAGTCAGGGGTAGCATATTTTTCACCCCTATCAGGGCTAAAATTTGGGTTAGGGTCTTGCAGAGAACAGTTGTTCTCAAAAGCAGGTCCTGGGTTTGAAGGAGGACATGAACTCCTGTGCCAAGAACTTGCCAGGTACCCCTAGGAACTCTGCAACCAAAAATGCTTCAGAAAGTTCTTGTCTTTCTGCTGTCTTTCAGAAACTGCCATCCGGAGGGGGAGGACTTTTTAGTACATTGATGAAGATTTTTTCAGGAAATCTTATATTTTTAAAATTTATCATTCCTTTCTTTTTCCAAAGAGTTTCTTTCATAACTACCAAATGCAGAGCTGTGGGAGTGTCTAAGAGATGCCAAATACAGGTAGACAGACCTTGAGCCAGAAGCTTTATAAACAGCTGAATTGGAAGGATGAATCCCTGCCCGCTCTGCTTCAGTCATCTGTATTCATCTTTGCTGCAACAATCCCTCCTGCAAAGCCAGCTATATGCCTTCAGTACAGCTGCGTGACTAATCCTTAAGTAATCGTTTATTTGGGGAATGTCACCTCTGGGTGTGCTATTTGTTGATCCATAACAGTACATTTTGAAAGGAGCAGGTTGAAATAATCCAATCAGTGTTTCCTGAAGGGGGATATGACCTCTTCCTCTTTTCTTCTTGTCCCGTACAGGGTACAATAAGCACATGGGATGTGTGTGAAGAGATGGCAATGTGAGTCTCAAGGAGATCATGTGTGTCTGAAGGCTGACTGCAGTGTGAAGGGTAGGCTTGGGAGGAAACAGGGTAAGACAATTGGGGAAAAGCTGCTTTGCTTGGCTTTTGGAGCTGCCTGCTGTAGGACAGTGAAGTCCCAGAGTGCTCTTTGAACATATAGTGGAAGCCATAACAATGCACCCCATGATGAGATGCTTTGTGGCTGAAGAACATCTGGGCTTCCATGTCTGAGGCCATGTCACAGCCACGCTATGATGTATGAGTTACAAGCTGCACAACCATTTCTGGCACTCCTGGAATGTCCAGGTTATGATCTTCCAGGATGCAGAGTTCTCTACTGCTTGTCCCTTATGAGCTTTGGTGCCCTGGAGGAGTGTAGTTCAATCCAGATGTGTCTCTTCTGCTACGAGCTGGTGTAGTGAAGGTCACAGCACAGCCAGCTAGTCTTTAAGGGTGCTGGCAAGACTGACAGCTAGGAAGAATGTTGTTTCTGGAGCCAGATCCCATCCCAGCAACCTCTATGGAGTGGAGAACCTGCCTTCTCAATGGCCAGCTCTTGAAAAGAGTGTTTCAACTTTAATGGACAACTTAACTCCAGTGGAAAAAACATTTTTAGTCCAAATTCCTCATGTTTTTTCACTTTATGTCTTTTTTTCCCCTCATGTAATTCAACCTAGGACTTGGCAACTTGAAGAAGAGGGTGCTGGCAGCCCCTGAGACGGGTTCCTTGCTCTGGCCTGCATCCCAAGATGTGGTTTGAGTTGTTGCCATCACTCAGGGAAATTTCAGCCCATTACAGGACTGGTTGCTATGACACTTTGTAGATCACCACATCAGGAACTACTGGTGCAAGAGTAACCTACATTCTGCTTTGTGTCTGATTAAAGCCTTTTTGACAGGAGCTCTGTTTGGCTTGAATATGGATGATTTGGGCTTTGAGAACCAGGAAAATCTCTGTTCCCCCAGCAGTGATAAATGATATGTCCTGTGAGACAGCTCTGGGACCATTATGCCTTTTAAGAGATAAGTTAAAAATAAAGCCATTTTTTCTTCATCTGTTACTTCCTTTGGTGATAATACTCATCACTTGCATCTTGGTATAGACATGAAGAATTTTCTGGGGGACAATTTCTTTTGGAAAGTCAGAGGAAATGCTTCTAAAGAAACTGATTCCTACAAAATGATGAGTGGTGTGGCTTTTTCTGCTAGTGTAAGATAAAGACGTCAAAACTGGGCATTTCCAGGCAAAGCTGAAGAATGTTTCTGCCCTGCTTACTAAAAACTAGAGATGGTCAATGGGCCATTGGTCAGTTGTCCTGAGGGCATTATATGTAGGACATCTTTGATAACTTTTAGTCAATCTCCTTAACACTGCTGCAGTGAAGGAAAAAGAACAACAAACAAAAACAGGTTCAAATGAGGACCAGGATCTGGATATCGCTTCAGAAGGATTTTTAAGGCAATGCAAATGTTTCTTAAGGCTATTTTTTGCATTCTAGTTCAAACTGATGTCTAATCCTGTCTAGCGTCTGGTGCTTCAGTGAAAAGAAAGAATTAAATGAAACCTCCCTGTAGACCCAGAATGTTCAAGTAAACTGCAGTTTTCTTGTCTTAAACAAGATTAACCATCATTAAAAAAAAAAACAACACAGAAAAACAGGGCTAGGTTATGGCCATTTCCATGAACCTATCAATATGTCCTTAGGCTTAAAGTCTTTGTTTTCAGTGCCTTCTGATAAACACTCAACAGGGTCGTCACGGGGTCACTGACATTATGTGAATTGGTTACTTCTCCCAGTTGATGCTACTACCTATTTTTGGCTTTGCCCTTTGGCTTGCCTTTGGCACTTGAACTGTATTAACCAGTAGCAATATGAATCATGACACAGGACAGAGAGTCTTACAGCCACTCAGCCAAGCTGGAGATGTGTCGAATAAATAATCAAAGCTACTAACGAGGCTGCATAATGCTGGGGGCTTGCAGGGAACTTTCTTGTAATGTAGTCATTAGTGTCACAGTTGTTTGAGAAGAAGAGAGAAAATGTAATGGCTGTTACAGCAGAGAGGAAATCCAACTAGAATGTTTTAAGTGAAGTGAGTAGCAGCTACAGTGTTGTTTAGATTTCCTTGCCACATGGTTGAGTATGTTCATTACTTGTGATGGCATTGTTAGAGCTACAGTTTTATGAGGAGAAGGGCAAGATTATTTTTGTAAGGAGAAGTAATACATTTTAGTTGTAACAAAAGCTATTGCTGCTACCTAAAAAACCCTTTTTTTGTTGTTACCACACAGGTGCCCACACTTGGGGAGTGATCACACAAGCTCTGCTTTTTTTGGCTAGAGAGATTGTTCATCAGAGTGTTTGCAAGCTGTAGGCTTAGCTCCTCCAGGAAATTCCATGTGTTAATTCGTTGGGACTTGTGGCAACCTACGGATTGCCAGGTCCACTAAGGAAAATGATGCCCCTGTGCTTTGGGTTTATACATCTATTTCCTCATCTTGCCAGCCAGCTAATCTCTGCTTTTCCTCAGTTTTGTCCAATCTTGCTGTAGGCCACGGCCAGGGGAAGAATGTGTAGAAAGCTTGTCCATTTCTGGCTTGTGTTGTAAGATACAGTTTTAGCCTCTTGGTCTCTCTCTGCCACAGAACTAAAGAGGAGGTTGGAAATCTTTTTTAATAATGATAACTGGGACAGTTTGTCAGGTAAAAGCCTATGGGATCTAAGAGTGAGCAGGAGCACTTCATCAGTTCTCTGCAGGAACTTTTAGTCGTATTTTGAGTATTTCCTTTCCTGCTCCTCTACCTTTCTAAATACTGCATTTGGAATTTTACAGTGTGATATTGTCCCTTCTTTCAACTTCTCTTGTTTTGCAAAATTTTCCTTCAGTCACAAGTGATGTCATCCCTCCTTGCCCATCCTGCTGGGAGCTTCATAGAATCATAGAATCTTAGGGGCTGGAAGGGACCTCGAGAGATCATCTAGTCCAACCCCCCTGCCAGAGCAGAGTCACCTAGAGTACATCACACAGGAACTCATCCAGGTGGGTTTTGAATGTCTCCAGTGAGGGAGACTCCACAACCTCCCTGGGCAGCCTGTTCCAGTGCTCTGTCACTCTTACAGTAAAAAATTTTTTTCGGATATTCACCTTGAACCTCCTATGCTCCAATTTACACCCATTACCCCTTGTCCTATCACTGGTCATCACTGAGAAAAGCCTAACTCCGTCCCCCTGACACTCACCCCTTATATATTTGTAAACATTGATGAGGTCACCCCTCAGTCTCCTTTTCTCCAAGCTAAAGAGACCCAGCTCCCTCAGCCTTTCCTCATAAGGGAGATGTTCCACTCCCTTAATCATCTTCGTATGAAGTAAGCACTGCTTGCTGCAGTGCTGTGACTGCCAAATCCACCTTGACATATCCATGTGTGGAGAGGGCATGTAGGACATGGCAAATGGAACAGCATCCTTGGTCCTTTGCAATCCTGGTCTTGGAGGACATGGATATATTTTGCCTGGCTGCCACAGTACTCATTGCTTTTGAGAACACCTTGCATAGCCCAGACAAGTGAGGCAGAGGTGCCCCTCACTTTAAAATACTCGGGCATCTTATGCAGAACTCAATTCATTATGCCCCAGCTTCAAAAATAATTAGTCAGCAGTGGCCATTTTTTTCAGTTATGGGGCTTAAGGGATTACTGTGAGTCACTACCCTGAAGTCTTAATATCTGCATTGCTTCTGAAACTGTTCAGGTAAGGAGGTGGCAGAACAACTGCACCCAGGATAGCAAGGAGCTGGGAGTGTGACCCTTAATTTCAGTCTACAGAGCAGAACTGAAAGGAAAACATGCCTCAGTGTTAAAAATTCAACTCATTCCACATGCTTTTCACTCTGTCTCTCGAGAGGTCAATTAAAGCTTCATGGCCTTTCCTGCCACACCGGCAAAAAAAGATTTTCATCTTCCCTTCTTTTGATTAACTATGGTGTTATAAACAGACGATGCAGCACAAGCAAGGGAAACTAATATGCTTTCCCCCCTAGCTGAGGTCCTTGTAAATGAATCAATTAATTTGAACCAGTGCACCCCTGTGCTTGAAAAGGTGCAAAGCTGGCACAGAGATAAAATCTTTCTGAAGTCGCAGTGTCGTGGGGGACAAGTGGCCTCACCTGTGGGAAGCCACCCCTGCACACATGGGCTTCACACACATGCATGGGCTCGCTGAAGCTGTTTACTACTTCAGATCCCTCCCCCAGTTTAAGAGATTTTCTTGGTCTCTTAGCTCTGCAAAAAAGATGCTCGTAGCAGGCATTTAAATTTTTATGAAGTGCTCGCTTTATTATCTTAATAAATCCTTGTTTGGTTTGCAGAATGCATCCCCATTGAAGTTAAGAGTTTATATGAAAATTAAAATGACACTATATCTTCTTAATTAGACAAATGTATAGATAAAAAGAAACAAATGTCAGCTAGCAGTGGAATTTAGCTCTGCTGGGAGGGCTCTTTATTTCTATCTCTCTCACGATGCTTGAAGAGGTTAATGCTGGTGCTGCAGGCATTCAAAGAGACAGCAAAACTGTCCCTTATCAGTAGGCAAAACATGGGCACAGGCCTTTTTCCTCGGCTGTGCATCTCATCCTTGCTGAATTATTTACTTCCAAAAATAAGTTACATAATTATTATCACATAAAAATTAAGCATATTTTATTTTTCACAGGTGAACTGCCAAGGCTGAGCCCATGAAGCCTTTGCTCTGGCTAATTTTTTAAGGTACATTAACTTACAGGCTTAATTGGCAAAAAATGGTTGGAGAATATTGATAAATTAATTTTTTATTCAGATTGTCTTTTGGCTTTCAGAAGCAAGACATTTCAGAAGCAGGTCATTATTGTTTCTAGTGTCTCTTAAAGGGTCCACCTGTGAATCAAGAGGAATAATTTGATATTTGCTGCAAGACCTGGCTGCAGCATGGACCTCAGACTGCATTTGCTCTCTTAGCTACACATGGCAGAGGAATTTCTGGTTCTCATAATGCAATATAGTGGGAGAAACTACAGGGTTTTCAAGTAAACTTGCAGTTGCTGGCTGTGATGCCCAGTGTTTTGGTAATGGGTTTTGTTCCACATAATAAGTTGGGATAACTGCTGCTCTGCAGCAGGTTCAGTGCAGCAGAGATGGTGATGGCCCTAGCTTAAAACACCATTGCCAATGAGTTCTGTTTGCAAAAGTTTTCATCTTGAATTCTCATGCTTCTAGTAAAACTTTCTATTAGAACTTTCTTTTAAAGCTTTCACTGTTTCATGAAATATGTTGGTAAAGCATCAGCCTCTTGGGAAGTGATTCCACAAGCATCATGAATGTACAGGCACATCTCATTACTGTGCTTATGTCTGGGTGCCCCTGGCTTTGCTGACCAGAGCAGTCTCTGCTAAGTGGGTGAGCAGGGGTTGGTTCCTGCTGTGAGTGGCACAGTTCTGCTGCAGGACATGCTGCCAGGCTTGACTGTGCCTTTGGGTGACACCAGGGAAGTTTTTGCAGAACAGCCCAGACCAAATTTTGAAGTAGTGAGCTGTGACTGCTTGAGCTGGGGCTGGGCAGGAACAGAATGTATTTGCTGCCTGGGCTATTGGACCTTCATCTCCCCTGGGAAAGGCAGGATGGGACCAACAAGCTTCCTACGCTTCCTAGCCTTTTAGGGGAGAATTTCTTTACTGGGCTCACAGCAGCAACCATCATTAGTTATGTTGTGAGTGTATCTTCCAAATGCAGAAATCAATTTTGAATATTTTATGGCTTTAATTACACCACTCTGCATGTGCTGCAGAGAATGGGTGATTAGGCTGCTAGATGCTAATTTTCTTCCAGGATGAGAGGGTGGTTTGTTTTTTTTTCATGCTTTTCCTGCTTTGGATAGCAAAATATTGCATGCAAGAAGGCAAAAGTTCACTGCAGCATTGAGCTAGCAGTTAGGCTCAAGGCAAAAGCTGGCAGAGCACTCCTCTACTCTTTTCCAGTATGGCTCAAAAGCATATGGATTTCAAAGTGCAGGGAGGGAGCATTTATCAGAATGTAATTAATATCTGCTGCCAGATTCTTCTGCAGTTTGATCAAAAGTTCTTGGCATCACTGGTTTTTGGTCTAACATCCAGGATACATGGGTGATGTTCAAGAGTGGGTAATTCAGGCCAGGGGTATTGCCTGGGCCTTTTAGGTCTGGCTCAAACAAAGGGACCAAACTTACTGCTGTGATGTGTCCCTAGACTCACTCTTGGCAAGCACAAAGTCTGGTTTTTGGAGCTAATTGTAGGGCTTAGTTTCTACCAGTGAAACAACATGAGTGACATGACAGTTTGCATAGACAAGGTCTGGACTATCTCCTCATACTTTCTAAGCTCACCTGCAGGCAGGACTGTTCATGCAGGCTGGTCTGCAGGTCTTTGGAAAGTCTAAGGAAGCAACCGAGATACTATGAATGTAAACCATAGCCAGATAAAGACTTTGGCTCTTCTCATCTAAGCCATCTCTCTGCCTCTCCTCTGGTATCTTTTACCAGTATTGATCTTTCCAAGTAATGTATTTTGATGCTCTGCACAATGACATATGGTGCCCTCGGGTTGTAAGGCCTTGGCCTATCATCACATTAAACCTCATAAATGAAACAGAATTGAGCTGACTCCGTCTTAGGGACTGGGTCTGGTGATTGAAGGAATCTTATAATCTCTGCTGAGATGGAATTCCAGGTCCTGGGCAGCCTGGGAGAGACTATGCAAGCAATGACATTTGTTCTGAGATTGTAAGATGTTGAAATATATCCATACATCTTTGTGCAGTCATGGGCTAGGGGATCAACCACATAATGGTACATGCTCTTAGCTAGTGTGTGAGTGCTTGAGCTGCTCTTGTCTCTAAGGCAGATTGTGCTGCTGTAGCTTGCTGTTCAAAAAAATCCATGTCCTGCTCTGGCAGAGACTGCGTTTCAGAGAATGTTGCTTTCAGCCATGAGTTGCACTTGGCTGAATTCAAAGGAACTGGTTATGGTTGGAAAATAGCTCTCCTCAGTTGCATCATTTATCAACGACAGAAAGTACACACATTGCACTTGTTTCTTTGGGACTGGATTTGTAGTCTCATCAAGTCAATGGCAGCCTCTTCAATGAGTTAAGAGGATTTTTGGGTTAGTTTCTCAGCTAACACCCAATACAGGGAATGTTTACTGTCTTTGCAAGTCAAGGAGAAAGAATCCATGTTACACCAAATTTTACTCTCCTAAATGATCTCCATCCCTGTCATGGCATTATTTCCCATAACTGTGCTGTTTTAGGAAGTCTATTTTGTTATAGTTCAGAAGAGGGAGTCCTCCAAATAACTTTCAAATGCACCTTTGACTTGTTTTTCTCTTCCTTCAGTGCAGCTGAAGGCTTAATGCATGTCAGCCTTCAGCAGATCTGCTTTTTAAAGACTTGTCTGGCTTCCTTTGTGAGTATTATTTGTGGAGCAAGGAAATTACACTTTTCTTACTTCCCCTCCCATAAGAGGAATTTCTCTGAAGTGTGGGGTTCCTTTCCCTTTCCATTAAACCAGTGTGTCGTCATAGATCCCTGTAACCACTGAGAAATTCTGCATGTAAATCAGGCATTTCTCATTTACCTCTTAAAATCCCCAGCATTTTTCTTTTTTCTAAATGGTATTTTTTTGGGTGTTCTTGGCACTTATGTGTGAATTTGCAGTGCATTTGGAAGGTGAGTTAAAAAGCTTTCAGTGAATAAATCTCTAACAGCTCCCAGTCTGAGGTCTCATCATGGTCATATTGTCAGTGGGGGAGAGATTACAAAGAGAGTTAGCAGAAAGCTGGGGAGTTTTCTTAGAAGGAGCCTGAACAAGTCACTTCGTCCCATCCTTCATCTTACCTCCACAGGGCTTGCTACTTTGGTGTCCATGGGAAAACCCTGGTTATTATTTCTTACTAATAGGAAATCAGGGCAAGAGAAGTATCTGGCAGAATTCCTCATCCCTGGAATCATGTGCCTTCTCCTCTGTGAAAAATAAAAGATTGTCTTTCTCTCTAACTCTTCTCCCCGTTCATTGATCTCCTGTTGTCATACAGCCAGGGAGAGGAACAGCTGCATTTGCATTGTTAGACATCATCTTCTCAAAGCTTGAAGATTTTTCCATCCCAGCAAAAGAGATGATCTCCATCTATGTTTATCTTTAATATCATTCTATTGTCTTACATGCTGTCTTGTGTGATTAATTTAAGTGTCCCTTACACTTATCTTGGAGAAATTTAGAAAAGCACAAAAAGATCTTTGTGAGGAGAAGGGGATGAGCAAGTGTGCTTTCAGAGGTCCATGGCAGGTAGAAAGAAATGATGGGTGCAAGATATGTGAATGCTATTGCTATGGGGGTCAGAGTTAAGGTTAATTAAATGTCTTCATTGTGCATTGTCTTCCCCTTAAGGTGTTTGAGAGCCTTCTAAAAGAACCATTAACTCTGAACAGCCAAGGTTTTTAATGAATATTTTTATTGATTTTGCTTGCAACAGGATTGCTCTTAACTCACCTACCTGTACTCTTAATGTATTTGCCTTGAAATTGTGTTTAAATTTTCGCAATTCAGAATTACCAACAGGTACATTTTTAATCAGATATGGCATGTAAATATTCCTACTTTCCAAGACAAAGCCATCAAGGTGCATATAATCAATTTTTTTTTCAGTCTTTCTACAGACATGATATGAATAAAACAGTCTGAGAATGACATGCAGCTAACTAATGCTGCTCCTGCTG
>NW_009952362.1:2069425-2078217 GCF_000747805.2 Chaetura pelagica | reverse complement strand
CTGCTGAACTAGGAAATTAAACCATCTGAACGTGAATAGCTTGGTTATTTGCAAAAGTATATGTTTTACCATTTCATACATTCTACAGGATTCAAGATTAAAAAAGAAAATTCTGGCATCTAGATAAAGATCTGAAAATTGTTAGGTCTCTTGTTTATAACCTGCATGGTAATGTGAGGGATTTAAATGGGTATTAAGTATGAGCATTTATGATTCATTTCTTCTATATGTATGAGTGTTTCCTTTCAACATGCCTGCAGCTCAGCTTGCATGAAAACTACGGTTTCGCTGCCATGGAAATGAGAAATTGTGAGAGTTAATAGAATGATGAATCTCCATTGCTTGAAGACTTTCAATCAAGGCTGACTGTCTTGGAGAATTATTGTTCTCATTGTAGAAGGAACTAGAGGAAGTAGTGACCTATGTCTTTTCCTAAGGCCTTTTTCTGGGCTTAATGTGATGTCTCTGATGCAAATTGCTTTTTTTATGCTCAGTCTAGTCAGGTCTTCCTGGTGAAGATGCTGAATATGTCTTTGGGGATGCTCTTGGCCTAACACTGGTTTGGTTAGAGTTCACTTGGACAATGTTTTAGAGCTCTATGATATTTTGATTTATCACTTCTGTAAATCTTCAAGTAATTGTGGTCTATGTTTGGACTGTGGGGCAGGTGATCTACACAGAGGTCTATAATGTCCTTGTCTCTGATTCTCTAAACTGGGCATCCAGCTGGAGCATCCCTGCTGAGCTGTGTGCCTATTTAGAAGACAACTGGGCTGAGGGAGAGGCAACAGGTGTGTGCTAATACTGAGTTGGGGCATAGGCTGGGAAGCTCTCCTGAGTGCTTCAGATTAGTCACAGTCATGACTTAAACACACTGGCACCATCTCCATGCAGTGATGGCACTGCTTTTCCATGGGAGTCAGGGTGACTGAGGCAGTTGCATGTGTGTTGGAGGCTGAAGTAGTCCAACGAAACCCAGGCAGTTCTGTGCCAACTGAGAGGATTTTACTCAGCCACTGCTTACAAGGAGTGACAGTCCAGTCTCAGGAACAGTCACTGATCTTGCTGTGATTCTTAACCTTTTCATGAGCATCTGCTCCTGGCCACTGGTAGAGACCAGAAACTGAAGGAGACCAAACTGTGGTCTGAACTGTAATAGTGTTTCCTGTATCCATACTGGGAGTCAATTTTGACTGTTCACATTTTACCACTGCTTCTATACAGAAAGATTTAAGCTTTCTGCAGGTCATGACTCATTTCACCTATGTCATGTGATATTAAAATTCCAGCTCTAATATGTATAGTCCAGATGATGTTTAGCAGCAAGGGGGAAATGTCCAGTGGTTTAAATTTATAGCTCAACAGCTTTTTAGGAATCAGTCCCTTTACTTGGAATAATGAGCTATCCTTCACACATACCATATGTGAAGCAGTGAATTGTCCACCTCATATTAATGAACAGCTGGAGATGAAGCAGACACGTTGGAAGAGTTCAGTTTTTTTTTAGCTGGGCGTCCATGCTGTTTTTATATTTTTCCTGCATTAGTTCACAGCTTGCAAGAGCCTTACACTCGTTTGAATTTTTATGTTCCTTACCACTGCTTGTTACTCATCTTACAAAAATCTATTGGATCTTTTATTTTTACAAAGGGAAACATTCAGTTCTGCTCCTGTTCAAACAATCTGTCAGCTCTGCTTTAGAAAATACAACAGCAGAGATCTGAGAGCATTAGTTAAAGACATAAAGAATCACGTCCAAAGTTGTGAACATAAATTTTGATGAATTATTTTTTATTTAAGTATGTTCAGGAAATTTACATAGAGATTAAGCCCTAAATATACCAAATGTCAGTCTGTTCACATCCTGATGCCTTTGTGTCATTTCTGTGCATGGATTGCATTCAGAGCTGGAGCATTCTTCTCATTGCCACTAACTAAAACACTAGAGGGGTGAAGGTTAAAGGATATCCTTATAGGCCACAGATATGCTGGGGAGGTGTTTGAGTTGTCTGAACTTTGTTATGAACTTGTCAGAATATTAATGTAAGCTGCCTGAAAAGCTAATGAGCCTCCATCTGGAGACATGTAACTGATTACAGGCTCAGTTATTTCTCCTACCTGAACAGCTCTGTCCTTTGTTCATACTCACATCTATAAAAACAACAGCAGCAGCCACTTCCTGTCAGAAGCAGGTAATCTTTGTTGAAGGCTGTTATTCCATGAACTTGTGCCACATGCAGGCAAACACCTAATTTCATTTGGGCTTTTTGTCTTTTTTTTCCTCCTCTAAATTTTGTTCTTGGGTATTTTAAATGCTTCCTCCCTCAAGGTGATCTTGTAGCAGTTAGTGGTTCATCAGGATGGATGTATAAATAATGTCAGTATCCTTCTCTTCATGGGTGGGGCATTCTAATCTAATAGTTGAGGCTCCTGAGGGGTCAGAACAGTGAGGTAATGTAGACTGATCGCTTCTAACAAAAATATGATAGCATTAATGGAGAAATAAAAGCTTAAGGAGCAAGAGAAGGCAGAAGGTGTATTTGAATTGTTTGGATAGTGATAAAGCACACCTTCCTGATAAAGCCTGGCTGTCAAGGCAAAGGTTTTGAAATCTGCCATGTAGACTCGCTGTTTCCTGGTGTGATTGCCTGCTTTCATATTTCTGTCTTCATCTGGAAAAAGAGAAATCAGGTTATACTCTGTCTAAATAAAGATTGCTCACTGCACCTGAGTCTGTGTGAATTTGGCACCATTTGGATTTCGAGGTCTCTGACATCAGGTTGAGCAGAAGTGGTCGCTGTACCCTGACTATCTCAAGTGCCTCACTGCAGGATTTGGAAACCAGAGGGAACAGAAGAGGTTCTTAAAAATGGAATAACTCATTTGTCAAGGTCAATTGATGCATTTAGTCCTCCAGCGGTTTGAGGACTCAGTTTTTATGTGCACTTTTCTTTTACGAAGTACCCACTGTAACATTTTTCTTTCTCTCCCTTTTGCTTCATTCCTGTGAACTGAAGCTAGCCTGCTGGGGGAGACCAGGGTCCCCCCCCATTCCATGGAGGCAGAACGAAATAACTTCTGTAATCAATTGGGCAGGGCTTGTGTCAACATGCTCTGCTGGATGGTACCAAGAGCACTGAACCATGGGTGATAGGCTGCAGTTGGCAGCTGCTTTTAAGACACACAGTAAAGATTGGAAGATCTGTGTTAGTGAGGGAGCAGGATCTAAACCCTGATGAGACAATGGATGCAGCCATGGGATGATGAGGGTATTAGGATCTCAATCCTAATTGTTTCCTGGAGGAAACAATTCTCTGCAAACAATAACTACTTTCAAGAGGATGCAAAGAAGTTTTCCTTGCTTGGCTAAAACATTCATCTGAAGTGGTAACTACCTATGCCTGGCTCTTGCAGGCAGTCAGAGAAATGTCCCCAGGTCTTCAAGGCAGCTGTGAAATGAAAAATTTCTCCTAGATGATGATACATTCCCCTTATTAGTTACAGCCTGGTGGCTGCTGTCAAACACATATTAATTATTCCTCTCTTTTTTCCTTTTTAGCACCTGCAAGAAGCTTTTGCCTTCCATAAGCGTCTCTTTATTGACAAGCAGTTTGTTATTGATTTCTGTATTCAATAAAAAGTGTAGTAAATGGGGACATTAAATTACTCTAGAGCTCTCACTTTTAAAAATGCTCTAAATAGGGCACTATGATGTGTTTTGTAGAGGGAGAAACTTGCTGCCTGAAATTTGTCTGTTCTGGTTGCAAATAGGCAAAAATTGGTCTGTTGTATGCACAGACAAGCATGTGTGCACACGGGTCCACACACACGTGTGAAGTGGAGCTCTTCCTCCTGAGGCACTGGGGGTTATTTCTCTTTTGAAGCTCAGGGCCATTCATTCTCATTCACAATTGTAAGGTGATAATATGACAGTCGTTAGGCAGAACTTTGAGAACAGTCCGAACTCAGGAGTAGATTTAGTTTAGGTTTTTGTAGGTTGGTAGGTCTTGCATGACTTGATGGAAAAGCTGGTTTCTCTGCCCGTGACCCCCTCAAAATTAATGCATGTGCACTTAGCTGTCAGCTGAAGGCTTGTGAACCAGATCTTTGGCCACAGAAAAAGTTGTGAGATCTGTGAAGCTGTGGGATATCCAGGTTTTAATACTGAAGTCAATGACCTTAACTTTTGAGAGGCTCCTTGTTTTGGCAGATAGCTTTGGAGTTCTTGCAGACAAATATCTTGAGGTTAAGCATCCTTCCTTGCTCAAAGTAAGTGTATATGATAATTAGCTCACACACAGCTTGCCTTGACCTACAATAAACATGAAGTTACAGTAGCTTTAGAGCAGGTGTATGAGGTTTTAACCCAGTTAGTGAGGGTGAAATCTGGTGCAAGGAAGGAGGCAGAGGGAGGTTAAGTCACTGCGAAAGTAAATATGATACCAGTCCCTTTGTACACTGGGTAAAATCAGGACTCTCTTTTCTTCAAGTTTCCTTTCAATGTAACTCACACTCCAAAGCCTCTCTAAGTGCATCTGGGCTGTACTTGGTTTTCTGTATGATTTTGTTTTCTTCTCAAACAGGGTGATGAAAACTGGGTCAGGTAGTGTAAATGCGACTAAGCAATCTGCTCAGTGAGGGAAGTCAACTGCAGAATTGGGATGTCTCTGGAGGCTTCCTTGAATGCATGTCCTGATAATTCTAGAGCTGAGGAAAGAAAGAAAGAAAAAAAAAAGCCATTGCTTTGCCATCTGTTTGGTATCTTCCCTTTTAGCACTGTAATAAATAGATATGTGACTCCTGATTCTCCTTTCACTCTTATGGAACTCAGGACAAATTGATTTTGAGCTCCGTGGTGTTACATGGGGGTGGAGGAAATAAGACATTACTCTTTCTTCCTACTCTGGTCTTCTGTAACTCTTCCCAGTCACTGGTTTCTTGGGTGAAGCAAGACATAGTGACCTGGTTTTGTTGCTACTGCTATCTTGTCTACAAAGAGCTTGTATGGCTGTTCTGTGAGTACAGTGTGTTGCCTGTTATCCAACAGTATGAGCTTCTTACAGCAACTGACTAACCCTATTGTAGGTATGTGTATTTCTAAAAAGAGCTTAATGGTGACAGTGATCATTTATCCCAGTGGTTGGAAAAGTGACCAGGATGGTGCTATTGGAGTAACGACAACAGCAAGAACCTGTCCAGGCCAGTGCTTCTGAGCACTTCTCTCTTGGTGCTTCATTAACTAGCTACACCTACCCTGTGCTTCAAGGGCATCTTTCCTCTCTAGGCAGCTATATTTCCTCAAAATCTGCAGGTTTCTTGGTGGCAGGCTGTGGAGTAGCTCCTGGTGCTGTATGAGGAGCAGTGGGAACTGTGCCTGCAGACATCTGCCTGTGTTGCCAGTGTCCAGTGGTGCACACTGGGCAGAGCAGAGCAAAAAAATTATTTTTTTTTCCAGGCAACATCTCTCTCCCTGGAGCCACTCTCTGCAATCTTGGGGGTCCTCAGCTCTAGACCTGTGAATGATGCTGAGTTTGTACTGTCATATCCTGTTGGGATTTGAACACATCGAGGTTCAGACCCCCCATTTATCCACAGGTGGAAAATGGGGGTTTGTGCCCCGGGAACTCCACAGGCTGTGCAGCCCCAGCACACTTTAACACCTTCTCCCTCCTTCACCCCCCCTTGCACTGCTTCTGTCTTTCCTGAATGAACAGGGACCTTGAATCTTTTGGGCCATTTGTCATTTTTTATGAACACACCAATTCACTTCAAATTCTCCCACACTATCTTCCTCCCAGCTCTTGCTCGGTCCATTTAGTTGATTGCTGCATACTTGTGTTTGTGCTCTGTTGGGCTGCTGATGTATGTTTAGTAACTCTCCATAGTAGACTAGTTCTAAAAAAATAAAGTGTTAAGAATTTTTGACACAGGGAGCTGAAAGTCAAGCATATGTATTTTAGGGCAAAGCCCTGCTCTTGGCCTCCAGACCTCTCACTAACCTTGCAGGACAGGATTGACAATATAAATTTTTCATTTATGGCCCTGCATTAAAATTAGTTAAACAGGGTTAGGTGTTCTTCCCCCTGCCCCGGCCCCCCTCCCCAGCTCAGTTAATTATAGTTTGGCAATTGTGCTTTGTGATGATTGGAGCAGCTCTGCATATCATAGATGTACTCAGGTAATTACCTCATCTGTTTAAAAAGGCCTCAAGGGCAAATATATTTCCCTTTCTGTTTTTTTTTCCCCCTTTCTGAGCAAGTGAGAGGAGAGGAATGCTGAACAAACTGTGCATGTATTCTGGAAGAGCCCTGCCATAAATCACACACCAACACAGGCAGGCAGGGGAGCAGATCTGGCTCCTCCCACACTAGGGCAGCGTGGCCAGACCTGGAATTCCCACCCTGTGGCATCTTCGTGCTACAACTGTGCTAAGTAATAGCAAAATCTTTTAATGGGTTACGCTCAGTGCTTTCATGATACCAACCCGTCAGGCTCCATTTCCTTCCCACACATGCAGTGCTATGTTACAGCTTTCTCATGCCTTGGGTGAGAAAAAACTTCCTCTTGCTTTCAGCTATGGCTGGATGACTACTTTATCTCTCCCTCCCAGCTGTCCCTGCCCAGGGAAGCTTGACTGTTAGCACAGGGGCAGCCCCACAGCATGGGGGGATGAGACTGCGGCAAGAAATGCTCTTGGCCGCCACTTGACCCACTGCTGCTGAGGGCATGAGCTCAAGGGTCCGGGTCTGTGGAGGCTAAACAGGGTCAAGCTGCATGTGGCTCCCGCTGAGATGATTGCTCCACTGGTGGTGAAGGGGAATTGCTCCAGCTCGGATTTAAAAGCGAGCGAGCTCCTTCCTGCTGTGAGAAGGAGTCAATGCCTCCTTGGCTGAGGTTTCCTTTGAAAGGGCTGACCTCCACGGGCAGGGGCTTGGAGCTGGTCACATCCCTGTTCTTTGGGCAAAAGGCATTGCTGAATGACAGCAGCAGTCATTCACAGAGGATGCTTTACTGCAGCATCTCGTGTGTCTCACACCCATGGCACCATATGTGTGGATTGCCCAGGGGGTGAAGCAACCACAGAAGGCTCCATTAATTAATGTGTTATGGTGTTTTCTACAAACAATATAACCATGGATCCAACATTTTATGTCTGGGGCAAGAAGGAATTTTTAGCTGGATTTTATTTGATTATGATTAAATTTCTTGACTTGAAATCTCTGTAGGAAAAGAAATAATTATGAGATGTCATTTGTCAAAGAGGGCTTATGCATATAATTAATGTATTAGACTTCAGCAATTTACCGTGCATCAGCTGGGTGATGGGCATTGTCCTTGTGTCCCTAGTGCTAAAACATGTATGTGGGGCTAGGTTAACATGTATTTATGTAACAATATATTTCTGTAGGATAAATTTTGAAAGAGTGGCAAAAATGCTAATGATTTTCATGGAATTGCTCATTTTTTTTGCCAAGTTTGTGCTGTTACTGTCCTGTTACTGTATTACAGAGCTCAAGGTGTAACCTGGCAATATTTCCTAAGGGAAGTTAAGTTAAGTTAAGTTAACTCTCTCTGCTTTTCAAGCCATATCTTATTAGCAGATAAGATTTTGCTCCCAGCTGTCAAACATTTCATCCTTGGTTTCATGAAGTCCCCATCCAGAGAAATCCTTCATCATTTATAGAGTAAAATCTTGCCTTGGAGCCAATTAATTTTATTCTCCTAAATGCTATGAGGTCTCAGTAGTCTTCTCAAAGTCTAATATTTAGGAAATGTTTCTCATTTCACTAACTTCCTTTTGATGATTCTTCTTCTCATGTGTCAGATGTACTGAAATGCCTCATGTCTTCTTGTGCAGGGTCATTCTGGGAGAGTTCTGCAGTAAATGAGTGAAGATGTTGCCAGTACAGTCTTGCTGAATTCACAAAGGTTTTCAATCTCTTCCTAACCTTGTGTCCAACTCAATTACTTCAAGGAATTCATGTGCTTCTTTGATTTTAAGAGTTCATTCATTGTTTGCAAGACCTTCTTTTAGATACAGTTTCTTTGCAGAAGGGGAAATTTTAGTGCGTACATACTCACATATATATTATATATGTATGTATGTATGTATACACACACTCAACACAAATTTTCCACAGATATAGTATTTCAGACTGACTGGAAAAATGCAAGGTTAAGATGGAATGCCAGTCCCTCAGATATCTGGCCCTGGTACCTGGTTTTATATCATGTCCTTTTAAAACACTTTTTAGAGACATGATTAATACTCCATTTATCTCCTTGTGTGCAGACAGTTCATCAGATCCATCTTGCAACCCGTGTGAAGTGTTGTGAGGAGCCTGATAAACCACCAGTGTTGTCTTCTTAACAAGACTCAAGCCCCACCTGAGCTCTTCAGGTCAGGGCAGCCCTCAGAGCTGCCAGGATGGGCAGGAGCTGTCAGGCCTAGAGCCACAGGAGGCCTAGAGCCACAGTGATGGCTGGGAATGACAGAGATTATGTGTTTCTAGCAGATTATTATTATTTTTTTTCCCTTTCAGAGTGTTATTTTATTGTTCTTATGACTAAATATCTCTCAGTACTTGGAGATGACCTGAACAATTTACATTCTAATAAGCAAAACAGAGAAAGGGAAATATGTTTATGCATCTCTTACAGACAGTAAACAGTCTTGTAGCAAGTGTAAGTGGCCTTTTCAATATCATGCAGAAAATGGATAAAGAGCAGGGAGTAAACCAAGATATTCAAAGCCTGAGGCTGGAATTTTAAACAGAAGATCATCTTTCCCT
>NW_009952362.1:2064637-2069236 GCF_000747805.2 Chaetura pelagica | reverse complement strand
CCTAGCCCTCTATTGTCTGGTTTGTCCCTGGAGACAAGAAACTTTTGTTTGTATATTTAGAGAGCTCAGGGCAAATTTCTCCTTGCTGTCAGTCTATAAAGAGAAATATTTACACTCAAGGGCTTCCCTTTTATAGGGAGGAAGTGGCATGGATAGTAAGAGGAATCTCAGCCTAGGATTTTTTGCATCAGCCTCCCTGAGTTCCTCATATAGGAAAAGGAAAGAAATCCCTCAGCGCAGCATGTTTTTCCTTTCCATTACAAAGATGAAAAAAGCAGCAGTGTTGGGTCCTTATGAATAGGTGAGGCTTCATCTGCTGGACCTGCCTGCAGCCCTTGCCACCAGCACTTGGAAGCTCCAGCCTGCTTTGGTACAGGTCTCCAAGCTCTTATTGCTCTAGTCGTCTTCCCTGTGTACAAAAGTACTTCTCTGTACAAAAGTACTTCTCAGTATAAAAGTACTTACTCTGCCTTAAGCCAAGATATTGTACCTGTACTGAAATGTCACCAATGAGACATGGGTCAGAAGATCCCTGTTAGAGAGGTTATTCTGTAATTTTCCACTTCACCTTCTTCATAAATGACTATTACTGGATAAGGTAAAAGGCAGTTGAGGCTCTCCTGTCACCTTTGCTCCTTTTGCCACTTTCCCTCAGGAACCAGGAGAGTAAAGTGAGACAGCTTTATTCACTAACAAGCAAGAAGATGGGCAAACCTCAGGTAAAAACCTTTTTGGACCCAGAGCAGCTGTACCTTTTCGAGCAGGGCGGTAAGGTGTGGCTCACCTTCTTTTGAGCTTCTTCAAGCTTGGCTAAGATAGAAATAATTTAAAGTGTGCTAAGGAGTTTTTCACTGTCCCTCTGACTGTGCTTATACTACTTTTTATCATGAAATAGTTTTATACCATTTCTGAGTTGATCAGAGTTAAGACAGAACACTCAGTGAGAAGGTTTTATGATTTGATCCTGATTGATTAAATAAATTTCCAAGTCTTGCAGTGTCAGAAATCACTTGAATAAAAAGGGCTGAAATGCCAAGAAAAAGCATGCAGACCTCTGTGTGTGTGAGGGGCTTAGCAGAGTCAGGGTTGAGCCCTGTCATGGTAAAGGCTCCCAAGGACTTTCTTGCCAGGGTAGTTATCATTTCCCTTTTAGTCAAGTTGGTAAGGAATGCTCAGATGACAGTGGCCATTTCTGCTGTAGGAAATGAATGCTTCCCTGTTAATTGCTTTTCCTTTTTTTTTATTATTTTTTTTTTAAATGAAGCAGGAGCCAGGTCAATTAGTTGGAGAAGGTCAGCAGCCTGCTGGGAAATCTGCAAGGCTAAAAACTGTTCAGACAATACGTAGACAAATTGCTGAATCTGCACTCATTAACACGTAACAAAAATGCTTAAGCATGAGTTTAGGCATGATGAGCTTAAGGGACTTGTTAAATAACGTAAACTCTAGGATTTCACAAGCACTCTCTCTCTCTCTCTCTCTCTCTGCAACTAAGATAACTGTGAGGATACCAAGTAGACAATATTGTTAAAGTTAATTCGTTGCTTAGCCTAGCTTGTATCAGTCAGACTATTTCATAGAATCATAGAATCATAGAATGGTGAGGGTTGGAAGGGACCTCTGGAGATCATCAAGCCCAGCCCCTCTGCCAGAGCAGAGTCACCAAGGACAGGTCACACAGAAATGCATCCAGACAGCTATTGAAAGTCTCCAGAGAAGGAGACTCCACTACTGCTCTGGGCAGCCTGTTCCAGTGCTCTGTCACCCTTACAGTAAAGAACTTTTTCCTCCTATTGAGGTGGAACTCTCTGTGTTCCAATTTTTGACCATTGCCTCGTGTCCTATCACAGGACACCTCTGAAAAGTGACTGGCCCACTCTTCTTAACACCCATCCTTCAGATACTTGTAAACAATAGTAAGATCCTCTCTCAGTCTTCTCCAGACTAAACAGCCCCAGGTCAGTCTTACCTAAGACAGATGTTCCAGTCCCTTAACCATCCTCGTAGCCCAGTGTTGGACTCTAGTTTATCCCTGTTTCTTGAAATGAAAAAGAGCAAGAAATTTGGGAACTTATGATTTATATTTTTCACACTTCAGAAGCTCAATATTGATTTACCAAACTCAATTTTTGTCTTTTGAAGCAAAATAGGTGAACAAAAGGAGATATTTTTCGGGATTTGTAAAACATCTTTTGAGGACACTGTAGAGCTAATGACAGGCTTGATGGTTCTCAATTTCTGGTGCATTTTTTGCAGACTGAGGAAACAGGAATAGTTCAGGGATGTCTAAAGTCCCTGTATTATAGCATTATTATTTCACCTAATGCAAACCCAAGACTGCTGTAAACCTCTTTTATCTCTTTTCTGAACAAACAGGAAAAACAGACAGGGATGGTCTGAGCTGTGAATTTATGAGCAGATACAGAGCAGCAGAGCTGGATATCAGGTGGCTCTGTCAGCATAAGTCTGTATTCAGTGCAATAAGCCCAAACTTTTTTCCTTTTTCCTGGGAAAGAATATGCTCTTCTGACTATGAGCAAGTGGATCAGTGCATTATTGTCCAGGACACTTCACAGATGAAGTAGTCAACCTGCTACTGTGGTTCCCAGGTGTGTGTTAACCACCATGGCTTTGTCTGGGCTGACCAGTCCCAGGGTGGGCTGTTCACTGTGCTAGCTTTTTTTCAGGCCAGCAGATGCAGGGACATTGACTGGATTAAGGATAAAGCAGGAAGGATCACTAGGAACAGCACATAGGGACTGTCTACAGGTTCAGGGGACTCCTTAGCACTAGCATCTACCTTCCTGACAATATTGCAAAAATAAAAGAAAAAAGAAAAAAGAGGGTTTTTAAATTAAGAAAAAGGGACAGCAGAACTCATTTTCCAAAACACAGTGAAACAGCCTCAAAACATAATAAACCAGCAAATATTTTTGTGCATATCTTCCAGGATTAACTAATGTTCTCTTGTGCCCTTATTTCTTTCATAGTCTCATCTCTACTACTTAGAAGATTATACAAGATCTCATCAGCTGTTGGAAGTCACCATCAGTGTCTCTTCACTGCTATAGATTACAGTTCTGAATGGCATGGTATAACAGGTATGTGCCTTCATTTTTATCTTGAAAGTAAATATTTATGGACTAATATTTATAGGCTTGTGATTTTATCTTAGTTTGATTACCTGTGGTTCAGGAACAACCCACTGCCCTCTATGTTAACCACAAGGAGTGATGACATACCTGCTCATCAGAAGACACATTTGCCTGTGTTATTTCCCAATAAACTCTCAACACAGCAAATATTTTGGTCTGCCTGTTGTGTCTCTATGTAAAGACATGTGTGCATATTTGTTTTTAGAGCTGAGTAAATAAATGGAAACAAATAATTTATTTAACATGTTTTCCTTCAGCTGAGTCTACAAAGAAATGTAGTGTAATTGGGAAAGCAGTTACATGCTTCTCAGTGCAGGGAGTCTTCGATTGATATAAAAGTTGTCACCAAGCAATTTATGAAGCAAATGTCCTGCTGCATTTAAAAGTCAGGGGAAAAAAAGTTTTCTGTTTTTCTTCCATTCAAGAAAAATACTTCTAAATTTTTAAAATGTATCTATTTATCGACAAAAGCATTAAGGACAGAGGAGAGGGAAGGATCTTTTCTCAAACAATTCCTTTTCAAAGGCTGGGGCAAGGATCTCTGAGAAAAAGATCTTTTTTAATTTAAAACTCGGGGGAAAAAAGTGTTTTCTGTAACAGCAGTTAACAACCTGCCAGCCCACATCAGAGATCCTCATACATGTATGGTGGGGATGTGGCATTTGGCTCAGAATAATGCTTTTCTCTGGTAATCACAACCCAGAAAAACACCTCCCCAAATACTAAATTAATTACAGAGCTGCGGAGGAATATGTTTGAAAAGAAGTCACTTCATATCATTGGTGCCTACTGGCACAACAAAACCAGCTACTTTTTGCAGCTCTTCTCAGCTCCAGTGGATCAATTTAGGTTGGGAATTAAAACCCTCCATCTCACACCAAATAATATCTGCCATTCTTTGGTGGCAGGGCCACTCTCCAGTTTTCCTGTGAAAAGCTGATGCAGGAACAATTCCCTGTGTGGTCTTAATGAGACATTAGTTGTGGAGTTCCACAGCAAGCACACTGGCTAAATGTGATTGCTAACTCAGTGTATCTCCCTGTTTTGAGCTTCCTCCTTGTTGTCTTTACCTGGTCATGGTGCTTTTCATCTAAACTGGATCAATTTATTACAACAAGACAAAATATTCATATGTTTACAACATATTCATATGTTTAGGAAGTAGCTTAGCATTGAGTGTGTTTTCTTCATCTCACTGAATGTTAATGGCCATGAACTCCATTGTCTGAAAGATTTATTTGGAGTGATGATTATGATAATGTCTCTTGGGGTGCATTTATCATTCATGCTTCTGAAGTGAGTCCTGTGGAAAACAAAGGTTGACATATCTGTTTCCTTGTTCAATTAGCAGAATTAGCTGCTTTTAAAATATTAATCTTCTGAGCTAAATTGCAACAGAATTTGTGGAAAGAAGACAGCCCAGGGCTACAGGGATGCAGGAATG
>NW_009952362.1:2054132-2064468 GCF_000747805.2 Chaetura pelagica | reverse complement strand
AGGAATGCAAGATCTCTTTGCAGGACGCTATAATCTGGAATTAAAACACTTTTAACAAAAAGTATGCTGCAGTTCTTTGATACCTTCTGTTTTAGGATTACAAAGCATCTCACAAGCCTCAAACCAGTGCTTATGTTCTCTTTAATGTTACAAGGCTGCATAGAGACAAATGATTGATTCCAGATGGTCAGGAGGATTAGAAGAGCTAGAGAGTGAGTCTGGTCTCCTTCATCAGACTCACTTTTCTTGCACTCCCTGCTCTATATATTACTTGAAAATATGCCTGCTCCCTCATTTCATCCTAACTTGTTCTTTATCTGTTCATGTATAGGACTTTCTGGGTAGCCATTCAGTTGACCTTCCAAAGGGTATTCAGGGACCATGGCCCCCCTGTGTGGCTGCCTGTAGGTGGGACATCAAACATAAAGTTTGCAACATGGGCTGTTTAGGCTTCAGAATGTGGAACTTTGAAAATCCAGTTGTTTACTTATGAGACCCAATATAGAAACACATTGCTTGAATGTATTCTGCCAGCCCCAGATATGCAGGAGCTGCAGTCTTCTTGGATGCACACACTCAGCTGGTCGGTGGCAGCAATGTTAAGGGACTCATGCCTTCTGAATCCCCATGCTCATGTCTGCTGGAAGAACATCCTCACTCCAGGAGCCATTGGCAGTGGCATCCTCAGCATCTGAAGACACAGATGCAAGCAGTGAAATTAGGTATCATTCTTTCATTTTGTTTTGGTGGGAAGCATTGGGATACTCAGGCTTCAGATGTGTTGAAAGCAATGTCTCAGTGCTGACCCAGATGAGCCCTTTATTTGCTTGAATTCCTCCAACTTTTATCTGTTGTTTTACCAAGGAAAACTCTAAGGGCAAGAAACATTTTTTTATTCTGCAGTTACAGATGGTCCAATAAGGGCACTGCTTATGAGTGAGCCCTCAAAGCACTGCTGCAGTAACATAAGTGATAAATAATAATAATTATGATAATAACAGAGATGGCATCTATTAGCAAAGACACTAATAGAGTTCTAATAAGAATCACAACTGGGTGATGCTTTTTAATCAGAATTAATTATGTGTATTGAAATATGTTATAGCAGGATTCAGCAGCTGTGTAGCTAACAGAATCTCAGACCTTTCTCTAAGTAGGTTCAGGCCAAAGGTAATTAGCTGGAATACAGATAAGGAAATTCTTTAAAGCTGCTCTTTACTTTGGGGAAAACATTTATTTATGTATCTATCTGTTTATTGATTTATCTATTTATGTATTTATTTTTTTATTTGAGTATTAGAATGGACATTTGAATGCATTATTTGCTATTAGGGCCACTGAAAGATGCTAATGTATGTGCCACTTTTCCAAATTTGTACATATCTATCAAGCACAAAATACTTAGGCAATTACCACAGCATCATCCTCCACTTAAAACACTGAAACACAGGTTGCCCTCAAAGCATTGCTAAGAGAAGCCATGCTCTAAGCAGATAACTGTCAGGACCTTCTATGTCAAAGCAATCACCTCTAATTAGTAAAAGTAACAGTAATGAATGCAAAACTCCATTTTACTACAAGCTGACCTCCAACTTACACTTAGTACATGGCTAGGGAGATAAGAGAAGCTTTGGTCTTGTTCTAAAATCTCCAGTATTTTGTGAAATTACTCTGTTTGGGGATGATCAGCTTCCAGCTCCTCTCTCCTCATATAAAAGGGAGTGCAACTCCATCTTCACCTGTCCTAGAAAAAATCACTCCTTAATTGCTTTAAACTGGAAGAGGGTAGATTTAGATTAGATTCAAATTTAGGGAGAAATTTTTCACTGTGAGGGTGCTGAGACACTGGAACAGATTGCCCAGGGAGGTTGTGGATGCCTCACACCTGGAGAGGTTCAATGCCAGGTCAGATGGGGCTTTGAGCAACCTGCTCTAGTGGGAGGTGTCCCTGCCTAAGCAGGATGGTTGGAACTAGGTGAGCTTTAAGGTCCCTTCCAACCCAAACCAATCTATGATTCTGTGGTGCCTACCAGAGCTGGAGAGCGTTGGGGACATTGGTGAGGTCAGAAGGACTCATGCCTCTCACTCCCTTTGGACAGCCTGCTGTACATGGGTGTCAACTGAGGTCTGGCCACAGGACTCTGTCTCAGAGATGCTTTCTTCACTGTTGTGGTGCATGTTCCTGCTCCATATGCTGGTGGCTGCAGCCCCTGCTTTGCTCCAGGGCTTGCTGCCTCCCACACTGGGAGGATGTTAGAAGCTGGTGGATGTGGGTCATGTTGCTCATTTGCATGATGCTCACTTGGAAGCACAGTGCTGGAATGGATGAAGGAGAGGTTCATAGTTCAAAACCAGTCATTGCTGAAACAATTTGCTTCAGCAGTCATCAAGAGTTTCCTGGAAGTGGAGGATTTCAGGGAACTGACAACAGCCCAAAAGTAATGATGAGGTGTGTTTCTCTGGTGGACAGATCTTCACAGTTCATCTGGAAAGGTCTAAGAGCAAGGGACATGTATGGAAAAAAGAGAGAACTACCTCACAGCAATATGAGAGTCAAGATTTTATGTTTTCTTTTGAATTTCACTGCTCACTCACTCCAGTAGCCTATCAGTACCACTCATCTGTATTGTACAATACCATTAAGTAGTAGTATCAACATCAGTGGAAGTTGATAGAGAAGGGACTGCCCATGACTGATTCAGCATGCCCTTCTCAGGGATCTGTCTTCTGGTCTTGAGTGCAAAACACAAGGACTTCCCACTCAGTACAGAAACAGTGTCATCAATGGATCACAATGCCTCTCTGCTGTCTCTCTGCTAATGAGCAATCATGAGTTTCTTGATGTAAATCTCCTTGCATCTCTCCTTAATGATGCTGAGTTTATGATGATCATTGTTCTCCTGACATCCCATCTATTATGGCACCATTTATTTAGTGAGGGCTTAAAAAAAAGAAAAAAGGAAAAAGAAAAAAAGAAAATAATTATTCCACTCTGTTCTGGTTCCAGATGGCTTCTGTAATTAGTTTATTACTTTTGCAGATGTTGTATAAAAACTTCAGGATGTGAGCCAACAATGGGGAGATGAAGCTAATGAAAGTGATTTTTCAGTTGATTATTCACAATGTGAAAATAAATATATTTTGTGTGTCAACTAACTGCAATGCAGAATGCAAAGCGTGTACCTGGAGGATTTGATCCCAAGTGATGTATGTTGCATCAGTGCCTCTGGCTACAAGTCATGCTCTTGTCCCCTCCTTCTATGGGCAAGAGGCAGGGAAAGGCCAATGTCTTTTGTGCCCAAGAGACCAGGGTATAGTGATCAAGAATAAGACTGCAGAGTCCCATTTCAAACCCCTGAATACTAACTGCTTTTCAGCCTTATGTGGATCCTTTCTCTCCTTGCTTTAGTCCCCAGAAAGGAGGATGTACCTGTTTGGTTTTCATGTCTCCTTTCTCATACTTCACTGGTTTTTACAGCAGCTGCACTGCAGAAACAGACCTCCTGCCCTCCGTTCATACGGTAATGAGATATCACATATTTGCTAATTTTCTGGGATGGTAGTTATTTCATTAAGAGCAATTATTCATTCCCCTTTTGGATTTAGATTGCAATTTTAAAAAAAGGGAAAAAAAGAGACTTGAGAGAACCTCCCTTGCATTGGAAAACAGCATTTCCCTCCAAAGAACACCAGTACACGTTTAAAGTCCTCTTGGATAGGTTTCAGTGTTAATATCCTTGGCTGAAAATGCTTGGTGATTAATAGCATCGACTGGCTAGTTAAATACATGATCAACCTGGGAGCAGTCAGGCTTCTCAAGTAACAACAGTAATTGACAGAATGTTCAGCAAATAAAACTAGCTTAATGCTGTACTAATATATAATTAAAATACCTGTAACTCTTTCTCCCTCTGGAGATATAACGCCGACACAGAAATGTCAAGTGTTTCAGTTTTTAAAAAAAAGTATCACGTTTAAGAAGACTGATTTTTCTTTTTGAAACCTCCCTCCCCCTCCATGTCATAAATAGCCACAGTGATAATTTTGCATTCAGATGTGCCAGCAAACACAAGACCATTTTGGTTTATAGTTGCTCCCACACATTGTGCCTGCAAACAGGAGGTGATGTATATTTAAAGAGTTGCTCACTGGCATCCTCCCTTTCTGCCTGGAACATATCCCATCTACAGCTTGGGGACACACATGATTACCTGCCAAACACAAAGCTAGGGTGTCCCCAGAGGTGTGAGTGGAGGTGAGCACATTCAGCCTCTCATATATGGCTTCTCACCCTCCTGCTGGCCAGGTCCATGCTGGCCAACCCAGCCATGAACACCATGGATTGTCCTGTGTGCTCTGTCAGTGCCAGGCAGGGATCCTCCTGCTCGAGTGCAAGATGATGGCTTAATTTTCTTCAGACTTACAGTCCTGCCTTTACTCTCCCCCATCCCCTCTTCAGACCCATCCCAGAAGGGATTTACTGACAGTGAACATTGAAATGTAGAACACGTCTTGAGCTTCAAGTGCTCTGCAGCGTCGCAGTCCAGATCTTTCACTGTCCCTGAAATGGAGAGGGGAGGGGAGACATTGACCCTAGAGCTGTGTGTTAGACTGAGCTGCCAGACACAACTAGGAAACAAAGCAGTCTCATAATCTCCTTTCCCCTTCCGTTGGCAACACATCTTCAGTTATAACTGAATTACGATGTGTGGTCCCCCCAGCTTTGCTGGCACTGCAGCAGATATTAATCAATGTGTGCTATCCGTGGCACTATTTGTTTTATCCAGATATGCTATTAACCTCCTTTCCATCAATCGAGTGAGGGCCAGAACTGTTTGGAAGCATGTGTGTGTTCACTGCTTTTACAAAGGGTATAATAAAAAAATTAAACCTCCATAAAACATCAGGTCAGGTTCATACCAGTGTAATTCTTCTGCAGCTCATGCAAAGGCCAAAGGAGGGCTGGAGCCCAGCACTTCCTAGAGAAAAACACTAAATAAGTGGATTCAATTTCGAGGTCTATTAGAATATGAAAAAAGAAGACATTAAAATAATTACCTTTATTTATTAATTATTAATTAGGGCAAAAACATAGCTAGAATGAAAGCACAGTGCTATCAATAGCAATATTTGTAGTACTGAAGTAGGTAGTGCAAACAGGAGCAAGAAATAGGAGTATCAGAAATCTAGATGCTGTGCAAAAATATAATAAAACATGAATCCTGTCCTAAAGACCTGCCAGTCCCTGTATAGAAAAAGATGGATTTCTCTAATATTTTTTCAAATTGGGAGACATGATTGGGATGAAGTGACTTATTAGAAGTTAGACAGAGAGTCTGTAGGATGCCCATGACTTATCTCCAAATGTTGGGAATTGTCTGCTATTTTAGTAGATTGGCCCTCACTTTCTCTGGAGGGAAAACATGCTCAAACAGAAATAGCTGTCAGCTCCTTAAATGGAGAGCACTGGGAGGACAGGGATAGATAAAATGAAGATAAATCATTGTAATAATGGAAAGTGAGAAATATGATTGATTTTATGCAGAGATCAGTTTAATAAGACTTTGGTTTGCTGTTAAATCTATACTACACAAAAAGTGAAAAATATTTTATTTAGATATGTATTTACTCACAAATACATTACATTAAATCGCAATTACAAAATCTTCTCAATTTTATAGCAAAACCTATCTCAAACCAGCTCCCATCCTCTCTTTTTATTATCATCATTCTCTGGCTGCTGCTTGGAAGCTTTGTGCAGCACCATTGCAGAGCTGATGTCTTGCTGTGATGTATCTATTCTTATGAAGAGGTCTTTCTCCAGTACCAGGCTGTGACTATTTTTTCCTCATATGGTTGCTCATGTTGTTGCTTTCTATTGTTTTTAGTATTAAAGTTAGCAAAAGGGAAGAAAAAAAAAAGTCACCAAGAAACCGCAGTCAGTTTGCAGAGTTACATTACTATGAGTGTGTTGGTTTGGGTGGGGAGAGTGGAAAAGGACTTTTTGCTCCAGATACAGGTGTGATACAGAAGTTGAAGCATTTCTCAGGAAATTTTTCTTCATGATCTAAATCAAAATCAGTAGGACAGAAAAGGCTTAGGGGGACATCATACCAAGACACTTACAGCAATGCTTTTTGTGAGTTCAGAGTGTGGTTTATCTTGTTTAGTCTTCCGTGCTGTGGATCTAATGCTTCCTAGCTCTCATCCCAGTCCAGAGCCATTGCCTTTAAATAGCCTTCTGGAGTTACTTTATTAACAGTCTTTCCAGGATGACAAATCTTTCATGGCCTTGAACTGGGCTGATCAGCTTGTTTGTATCCACCTTCTAGTTCAGATCTTATTGAAAACTGATTCTCTAGCATTTTCATGTGTTGGCAGCAGAGACCTTTCACTTGCCTCTATCATCCAGATGAAGAATTGTCCCAGAGTGACATGCTGAAGCATCTGTGGAATGGTTTCAAATTTAGAGAACACATTTAAAACATGTCAGGAGGTGAAAATAGCAGGGGTCACTGCTGTCACTCAAGTTCAAGACTGAAAACTTGTTGAAGTTTAGTCTGAAAATCCACCCCTTGGCTCAGTATCACCTCACTGATAAAATCTGGAGTGTGATACTGAAGGATTGGTGCCAAGGAATCCTTTTCAATATCATTCTAGGGTCAGTGTACAGCCTTGCAAACCATCTGATTTACTATCATTAACTGTACAGGAGGCTACCTTTTTAGACAGGCATTTCCAGCACTAAAATCCTTAGGACTCCTTACCTGCATAGAGGACTTTTCAAGCACCAGATAAGAGCTGATTATAAGGCAGCTCCACGGCATGTCATTAGCAATTTCAATCTTGAATTATCTTAATGGTTGAACTACTTTTAATGGTAGAGAGGGCGCTTCTCTAACGGGTTAGGTCAAGGCTGATCCTAAACCTTGAGGAAAACTGCACTCACGTCTACATTTCATGGTTTCAGTATTGACTTTATGGGCCATATGATGGCCCCTATGATGCATTGTTCTCTCTTTTGCATTGAACTTGTTTTACAGTTAATGGCTTAACGCTTTTGATTTGGCACTTTGAGTGTAGGAGGTTGTATTTTTCCTCACATGGCTCATAGGCAGATAATCAGAGCACTGAAAAATACAGCTCATCTTCTATAGGCATTATCTTTCTAAGGGAAAAAGGCTGTGGCTTGTTAAACTATCCTAGCTTTTGGGATAGTCTCTCTTAATACGATATGGTGTTTTGTTAAGAGTGATCTACATCCACAGAGGACTGTTTGGAATTTTTTTTCATTGTATAACTAACCTTGGTCAAAAGCCTGAACAATTCAGGAACAAGTGTATCTGGATCTAAGTGTGACAAATGGCCACTAGAACCAACAAAAAGCCCAAGATACTCCAGGTCAAACCAAAGTGACACAACTGAAGAGAAACTAAGGATAGAAATACCAACATGTTTCTCTGCTGATCTGAATTCACCACATGAGATGAATGAGCAAATGGAGGGACCTAGAGCAAAGGAGCCAGTTTCTGGTATTTGGGAATTTTACATTTTGGGGAGGTTGTTTTAGAACCTAGAAGAGGGATTTGGTTGTGGACTGATTAAAAGCTGAGGCTCAAAAACTGGTTAGTGTTATGTATAATTACTTTTTAAAATGATACTGGAAAATTATTTAAATGCAAATTCAACCATGCTGCCAGAAGATAGATGTGGAGCACTGAAAAGAGCTGTTTTAGAAAACATCCTAATTTTAGGAAAATTACCTCCTTTTCCTGAGAAAAAACCAAAACAACTAACAATGGCTGTGGAATTAGTAGTACCAGTATTGTTGTGTCACTAAGATCAGTTAAACATTGGCATTCTCCAGGACTTAAGCTGCTATAAAACTCTTAAAAAATGAGTAACAATGGTTGCTTAAGTACGTTTGAAAAGAGACTTTTGAAGTGAAACAATTTTCCCAGCTTTCTTGTGAAACAAAGCATATATTACTTGACACCAGCTGGTTGGGAGGCTGAGTCCAAAGTTGAGAAGGTTATAAAGCTTAAAATCCTGTCCTTTTGGTTCCCAAAACCATAGGGTTTGTATGTGCCAGCCAGATTTGTCTAACTCTGTAACAATACCGAGGAACTGCCTGTCATTTTAATGGGAGGATTTGTAGGAACTACCAGGTCCCACACTGTGCCTCTCTGAACCACTTTGTGAAAGCCACAGGAGGTCTTTCCAGGACTTCAAAGTGAGCAAAAAAAAAAAAAAAAAAAAGCCACACCTGAAAAAAAGAAAATAAATAAACTAAGATTAATGTAGAGAGAGTACCACTGTGTACTGGAGGTGGGGAAGTAATTTGTTTGGCTCTCATGAGAGGACTGAACTCTATTGACTCTCCCTTTCCATCTGTCAGGCTTTCCTGCACGACTATCGCAGGCTACACCACTAGTCCCACAAGAGTGTTGAGCTTGTTTGATAAGTCAGGAATTTAAATTTTCTGTTCCACATCCAGACCTTCCTTTACTTTCCCCTGGGAGGTTAAAAAGAAAAGAAGAGCATTTTGCTGTAAAAAGACACATTTAGGGAAATAAGACGCAGCAATTCTGGCTGGCTTGTTCAGCCTGATTTTATTCCAGCTTGCGCTGAGTGCGGTTGGGTAACTCTTAGTGTCACAAAGTGGGGTTTACCCATACAGATAGGCTTGCGAAAGAAAGAGCTAAATGATTAAGCAGAAATGGTACAAGCACGTGCAGAGAGATGATGGTGTTAGCCCCTGCTCTGTAGGGCTTTCTGTCAACCTTGCTGGGACAGATCTTGGTAACAGCTCAGAATGGGATTTCCATGTGTCAAGCATCCAATATCAAGGACAAATTTTGAAAGAGACTTTAAATCCTCTTGGTATACTGGTTGATCTCAATTTAAAAAAACCCAACAAAACGACAAACCCAAAAAACATAATGCTGAACAGAAGTAATTTTTTAGCTACAAGCACTTTTCCCAAGGAATGCTGGAAACTGGTACACCCACAGCCCTTTTGATGATGCTCTGAAAAGGGGGACATGGTGACAAAACCAGTCTTCCTTGAAAGCTGTCCTACAGACACCAGAGCTCAGTGAGCTTCCAGGACAGCCGGTGATTTATCACTGCTTCTAACACACTTGCACTCAATGTCTAGGAGTCAGTCACAGGTACAGGATGTGGGCAGAGAGCCCAGCTCCCAGCTGCTCCAAATGTCTGAGGAGAGTTGAGATACAGCCCCTAGGAAGGGGTATTCAGCTGGCTATAGGGATGGCACAAGGAAGGAAGCAGCAAGATGCAAGGCAAGGAAAAAACAGAGTTAGAAACAGAGTTAGAGTTACAACTGTTATTTCCACCCCCTTAATCTTTGAGGGAGCAGTCAGGTCCATCAGAGACAGGCAGAGAGGTGAAAGGGAAAGAAATTCTGTTATGTTGGCAGGAGGCAGCATGGAACCACTGGTTATGTGCATCCTTGTGCAAGTACATGTGGCCAAATGTTTCTCTGGGGCTTGTCATGAAGCACATAATTGCAAGAAGTTTCCCACACCTCCCAGGGATCCTGCTGTGGCAGCTGCTGAAAGACAAATGCCACTAGCAACCAACGCCTGGCTAGCAATATTTCAAGCAACTGTGTACCCAGGAAAAAGGTTCCCCTGTTTCCTGTGGTGCCACTGACTTTTAAAAGCAAAAGAATATCTGAGGTGAGATCCGTACCCTGACACCTGAGGTGTGTGTCTTTCATCAGTGTAAGGGGGATCTGGGATGCATCTGCCTTCTCTCTTTTTCTTATTTCCCCACTTCTACCAGCCTGCACCTGTGTCTCCCTGGCATGTGAGTGCCCAGGGGGTGTGGGAAAGTGGCTAACTTCTTGTGCATTTGGAAAACTTCCCATTCCTGATTTCTATGGCTTTTGGGGAACTCTTGCAGGCTCATTGCATTAAAGATGTCTTTACTGAGGGGACTAAAAACCATTGTAAACAAACAAAGCAATAAATGTTGATCAGGTTAGATGGGCCAGGTGTACACCACATGCAAAGAGCTCTTACTGGGGACAAAAGTTTAAATGGTTATATTGCATATACATCAGCCTCGCAGTACACTGAGGCCTCTTTATGTCACCCTGGCAGCAAAAAGAAGTTTAAAACCATTATTTTGCCTGAAGAGCCTCCTTGAATAGGCCACAAGTGGATGAATGCTTATTCATGGTTGAAATTACTGCCTAAACAGTAAGGGTTTTGCTTTCCAGAGTCTGTGGGAAGTAAAGAGTGAGAGTAAAGGCTTCTTGAAGGAATGTGAATTTACTTGGGAGGGGGGGGGGGGGGGTGGGGGGGGC
>NW_009952362.1:2028527-2053693 GCF_000747805.2 Chaetura pelagica | reverse complement strand
GGGGGGGGGGGGGGGGGGCTGAGGAGGCTCCCACTGCACTTTGAGGCAGGCTGTAAGGCAGGGTTTTCACAGAAGCATTGCTCTTCCCTATTGTTCTTGAAGGATTGTGCTTAAAATTAGACTTTCTTACCCTCCAAGGAGGGTTATGTGGGAAATAAAAGGCTATAATGTGAGGAGACAAGATTGATTCGCAAAAATCTGTCAGAAATTTGGCCAGGGGGAGAGAGATGCAGGAATCGAGCTCCCTGTGAAAATGGTGACTTCTGTTGACAAATCAGCTCTTTGTTGGAGATTTTTGACAGCTTGACACTGGATGCCTGTTCTCACAAGATTCTGGGTTTTTTTTGGCTTCTGGCTCTACCCTGAAAGAATAGTCAGAGGAAGGTCATGTTTACCTAGCAAAATATAATTTATATAATTTGAATTTGAGGAGGACTGTTTTGATATGAAATATGGAATGTGCTGCAAAGTTTGACAAGCTGTCATGGTAGAGGAAGGAACCTTGTCCCTTGTTTAGCTCTACAAAAAAATACAGCAGTGCTGGGCAGGATGGTGATAAACATAAGATACATGCTGCCTTGGGCAGAGGGCTAGATGAAGTAATTCAAAGGTGTTCCCCAGGATATTACAGCTGTGCTGATAACTTTCTGCCTACACAACTAGGACACCTTGGTACCTCCAAAGTTCTCTTTGACTCCAGCTGTAGGCTTCTTGCTTTGATTTTACAGTGGTCAGATATTTGGTTTTAGGCTGCTAATTTAAGAGAGAGTAAAAAAGCCCAAACCAGCCTGACCATGGAGGAATTTGTATCTGGGGAGAAGATATGATTCAGCTTTCTTGACATCTCCTTTCTTTCCAAGTAACCAGAAATAAAGGACATAGACTTTCAGGCAGTATTTTGCACTGAGCCAGGCACAGTAAGTAAGTGCTGCTCATGTACTCATCAGTGATAATGTGTGAAGCTCAGGTGTGAGGTAGTATCCACATTATGTAAGACATTTGCTATGGTAGTTGGTGAAATTATTGTTACTATTGCTTAATCAGTGAAGATAATCTTTAATGACCTTCATATCTGAGACGAAAAATGGAAAAAAAAATCAGAGCAATGAAATAAGTTCTCTTAAAAGCTTAATTAAAATATGAAGCCTTTGATTTCAGGCAATTAAATGAGACATTTTCTGCCTTTAAATTAAGTATTCTGATATACTCTAAGCAGAATATGCTTATGGCTGGAGCTGTCTTCAAAACTGTAATAATGCAGATTAGCAGTGCTTCAGGTGTGCACCTCAAAGCAAAGCTGACAGCAGAACAGAGGCAGAGATTGCTTCCCATACACTAATGAGAGCTAATGATGCTCTGCTGGTGGCTGCCAGCATTGGCAGCTGCTTATGAAGCTGAAGGACATCGGTCAAAAACCCATGGAAAGTTTGGAGAAGGTAGTACTTCTCTTGAGTCAGTACTTCTCTGGAGTTAGACAGTCAAGCACAGATGCCCATAAACTGGCCACTGTATGTCTGGGAAGAACTTAAACAGACACTGTATGTTTGGGAGCAACTTGAAAAAGATGCCTTTTTTCCAGCTGAGCTGTTCATCTGTTCAGCCTAAGGCATCCCTCAACATTTGGGTGACGGCAGAGGGAGAAGGTGGCCTTGGTTGTCAGCCAAGTCTCAGATTCTGAAGGTAGCTTTTACCTGCCTAAATTCACTCCAATTGCACATGGCTGGAGCTTTTGCTGTTACACCCTGCCCTAAAATATTGAAGAGCAGCATTCTAGGCAATTAAATAGCTGTCATGCCTTCTCCCAGACCTAGTAGCACTTTGGGAATATATATGACACATGATTTGTGCAATCAGTTAGTAAAAACTTTGTAAAGCACTTAGGGATTCATCTGAATGAAAGGTACCACCATAAATGTAAGATCATTCTCATTATCATTAATATTCTTTTATGAGGGACCTTATCAAAATCATTTTGAAAATTCAAGTAAATTATATCTACCAGGTCACCTTTATGTACTATTTTATTAACTTTTCAGATGAGGAATTGCTTTGAAAGAATGATATTTCCTTATGGAGTCTGGAGTGGGTTTGCTCCCTGTTGTCATTTATTTGCCTGCGTTATGGTGACATTACAGGCTGCAGCTGAGGCTGAGGTGCACTGTGCTTGGGAAGGCACAAATATGACAGGAGAGGCTGGTGACATTTTGAAGAATATAACATTTAAATAAACTTGCTGGTTTTGTCCAGGCTGAGATCTGTGCCCTCATGCCCTGTGTGGCACCAGCTTGAGGGTTGTTCCCAGGGATGGGGGATCATCTCCCAGCCAGGACGTCTCTACCAGCCAGGATGTCTCTACCAGCCAGCCCCAGAGCCCTGTGCCCTTCCCCATGGGGTTGCCATCAGTACCTTGCCTGCCCTGCCACCGGGACCCACAGCTTTTCTGCCAGAATTACAGAGAACTGCTCCTTCATCAGCTGCCAGTGAGTCTTTCCTTGCTGTTGCTGTGCAATAGGAACTCTGAATCCCTTCCTTAGTTTTCAAGGGGGCGTTTCACCCTGTAAGGTGAGATGGGCACCTTGTTTGGCAGGTTCACTATTGCGTACTTCATTTTCTCTACAGCCTGGGCTAGGAACTAGGTAGTCTGGGTGATTTACTGCCCTGGTGAACTGGCAGGCACATAACTCCTTCAGGTCTTGTTCACCTTCCACAGTTAAAGTAAATCACTGCTGAAGTCACTCTCTCATTTCCCACAAAAAGCAGCACAGACAAGGAACCTCTTTAGTTACATCCGTTCAAATAACTCAGGCCAAAGTTTTTTTCCCCTGCTTCAGCATCCGCTGATTTTCTACCTCCACCTCTCCCACAAAGATACAGGGTTCTGCAGAAGTAAAATGCTTTTTGTACATCTTACAGTGAGTTATCACAGAGAGTGGTGTCTTCCTGCAGATACATAGATTTGAGTTAATTAGGTGGAATAAAGCTGTCACATAACAACAACACTTTCTAAGCTTCACTCATTGCATGCCTGGTCGGGGGTTTAATTTTATTCTTCTCTAATGTATAAGAAATATCTTGCATTATTATTTTTTTAATAGTCTTTTGTCTCTGTGTCTGTTTTCTTTCTAACTTTTCTGTGTTTAGCCTCTTATTCTGCTCTTTAGTCAGATATCCCTTTTAATTTTTAGAAGCATATTTATTTTCAATAAACTCTGTTCAGCCGTGCAGATTTTATCCTTTTTGTTCTTATTGTCAACTCAAAGGTCCAATCACCATCTGCTTCTCAAGCACAGGTTTTTAAATAGCCTCCGGACTGATTACATTAGCCAAACTCACCCTTGGTACCACTCCTGGGGCTGCCCGGAGGAGTTACTCTAGGAACAAATTTGCTGTAAGTTGTTAAAGAGTTTCACTTTGCCCTTGAGCCTTCTGTTAATAATTTTTCTCATAGTTGCAAAATCTGGCCTTTGAAAGTTCACCCTCACTGCATTACCCCTAGGAGAGTAACCTTCTATTATGATATCAAACCTAATTGCACAGTGATTATGATTACCCAGTGGATTTCTTACTCTCACCTCCCTTAACTCCTGTGCATAATTTAGCACAGAGCTGAGATTCAGTTCTTCCTACAAGGGCTCCCTTGAAAAGCAGTCTTTAAATAATGTCAATTAGCTTGCTTTTCAGACCATGGGTTTTTCAACTGGTAGGAGCAGAAGCATGGAAGTCAAAGCTCTTCCACTATTGAGTCAGTGCCCCCAAAGGGTCTTACCCCACAGTGTCCCAGTGGTGTTCCTAAGAGACATCCAGAGCTGATCTCTAATGCCTTATACTGTCCCAATGGTCCCTGGAGAATAGTGACATGGAGAGAAAGAATGCCCCCCAAACACAGAAAACCAAAAAGCATAAGGTTTGGAGATGAAAAATATCTTTGTGTGATAATGGGCAGAGGATGAGAAAAAGGAGTGAGGTGGTGGAGTTCCGTGGACATTTGGAATGGCTGTTTGGTGACATCCATTAGTACAGCTGCCTTCCCCACTATAGCCTCTTGGAGCCTGTGCTCACTCTTCTGTTCTTCCCATGACCCTTTATAACTAGCTCAATAGCAGATCAGATCAATGTGTTTGATGTTTCCATGAACTAAGAACAAATGGGGCAATCTGGAGAGAGCGTGCAACTAATTTCGGGATGCAATAGCTCCTGGTGACTGCACTGGGTCATTGCAGAAATGTTTACCCTTCAAGGGCTTCTGAAAATTTGGTGGAAATATTTAGGACTAAGTACATGTCAGAAGTAAATATTCTGGTCTTTTTAGATTTCTGAGCTGGAGTGCTTTAGCTGAGGATCAGATACCCCTTTTATAAACAGGTGTAAGCAGAAAATGCAATTCGCCTAACAAAAAAAATTAACAGTCATTTCCTCTTTAAAAAAAACAACAAACAACAAACAACATGGTAGCTGTGAAGAAATGAAGGAAATGAGAACCAGCTCATAAAGATTAATTCCTCACAGGAGAAATTTCCTCTATGAGAGGTGAAGTGTGGTAGGATTTTAACTGTCTGTGATAAACGCAAAGGAATATTTTCTGTTTGCCCCAGCGGCTGCTAATACACGTATTTATCTTAATGCATTTAGAAAAAAAATAAGTAAAATAAAAATAAAGCTCAATGGCTGGCTCTAAATGGATTCCCAACGCTGGCAGAAAAAAGATGTACAAGGCACTAAACATGCCTTTGCTAAATGCCATATGAGTGTGCACCAATGGTGCTGAAAACAGCCTAATGGGCTATTGCCTTTCAGCTTTGTAATTGCAGCTACACTGTGTTGTTGGGAAATCTCCTGCTTTATGAGTGGGATGTGCTGAGCAGAGGCTGGTGCTGGCACTGAGCTGAGCAGTAGCTGTGCTTAGATTTGCACCAATCCTACATTTTCGTGCCTTTCACCTGTCCCTGATGTGAAGTCCTCCCAGCTGATGGTTCATCTTTGCCTTAGAGATGTGAGGTGGTATGACAAGCTAAAGCACTCACAGAAACATTTGGAACCTGCAAGCCTTTGTTTTTACATGGAGCCAACACACCACTTGAGTGTCCTCTCTGTTGTCTCTGACTGACAGCACAGTATCACCCTGGTCATTTTCTTCAGCTGTACTTTGCAGCACTTTGCTTTTTGGAGGTGGTCATGCAAATATTCTTACCTGTTCAGACAATCAATTCAGCCACTCAGTGGCTACTCAGGCTTTCTCTGTGCTCCTTTTCTTTTTGAATAAATTCTTTACCAAGATACATCCAACACATTTACACAGGAATGTTGGGCACAATTCAGCTGGGATTTGATCTCTGATAAATCAGGAAAACATATTCTCATTTTAAAGGACTTATGTTGTTGAGTGCTATGCAGTAAACTTAGGAATAAATATCACAGAGATATTTAAGTCCAGAATAAAAAAAATCCCAGTGATTTAATGGACCTAAAGGCCTCATTTCACTGCAGTGGGTTTTCTTACTAGAATGCAAAGAGAAATCCAGCCTGGCACTGTCCAATTAGATCTTCATTTCACTGTGCTCAGAGCATCCCTACCACCAGTGTCTCAGTGCAGGATGACATGAAAGGAAATTTATAGTGGATAGGCACCTGTGATAAGCCACATCACACCCTGCCCATGCTGCCAGGTTGCTCCAGGCTCTGCTTGGTATGGGTCCCACACTGGGATGGAGGGATTACACAGGCCTGTGACCAGGTGGTACTAATGCTTCAGCTATGTCCCCACTAGGGAGCTAATGCACTCCTCACAAACCTTCCTCTCCTGAGGTAGCACTAGCCAAACCTGGATGGACTTATAAAATCAATTGAAGAGCTTTCTTAAGGACTTAAGAGTGTACCCAGCCTATGCAGCAGGGGGTAATTTGTACAATCAGCGGAACAGAGGGCAGAACGTTGTCTGAACCAGGAAGCCAAAGGCAATAATAACTAACATGTATCCATAAAAAATTCATGGGAAATTTCCTCTTGAGTAAAAGAGAGTGAATAACTATGTTGATTAAGTATTAAAAGTTCATTTTATTTTTAGAATTACTCACAAAATTGAAAACATCTGGGAACATTATGCAATTCTTTTTACATAGTATCTTCCATTTACATTTCATTAATGCCATCAATTTAACCCTTACTTGTATGGAGGCAACCCACATGACCCAGTCCACTTTCTTGCTGGGCTACAAGAATTCCAATCTGCACTTCTGACTTTTAGCATCCTACTAGCAAAATGTGACAAGTCTGAGGTGTGGGTGGCAGAAAAATGTCTTAAACTGAGTGTTTTGATTGATCTGTTTAAATGTTGAATCCCTGGGAATCTGCCCTGGGACATCCCTTAAGGCAAGCTGTGGATCCTGTTAAATCACAAGCAAGAAATTTCCAGAGAAATCTTAGATCCTCAAAGATATTTTAATAGGCAATACCAGAGTGTAGAAACTTAAGTGCCTTTAAAGGTCTCTACTGTCATTCCTGCAGTGACAAGCCCAGGTCTGTTTAACTGCAAGATATTTTACTCAGGAAGGGCTGTGATCTTATTCTGTTCATGTTTCTTTAAGGAGAGGAGGCAGAGAGCCTTTTAAGACTGGGCAGGCAGGGTTGTGCATCCCCTGCAGGAGTGACTCCCCCTGGAAGCAGCTGGAAGCAGGCAGGTGGGCAGTGTGGAGCATCTCCAGCCACTCCAAAGCAGAAAGGCTCCACTGCAGATCTTTGGCAGAGGGTGGATCAAAAGGACAGCAACCTTTTTGGATGGCCTTCCACCTCCAGCAGCATTTCTGATATGGCAATTTCCATCAGAGCAAATGTTGTTTGTCCATTGTTGAAGGGCTAATGCACAGGTGTTGCTGCACCTCTGCATGGGGACAGGGCCTTGTGCTGTAGGGAGTTCTATTCTACATTCCACAGAGGAATCACCTTTCAAGGACAAGGCTCATAATTCCCTCTCATGCAGAGAAGCTGCTGGCAGTGGGGACCTGGTTTCATTTATGTGTGTTTGTGAGATTGTGGCATGAGGTTAACTCATGTAGGATTTACCATATGTCTCTCTGTGGAGTGGGCTGCTTTGGAGAGCAAAAGAATTTTCAGTCTATGCCTAATGGGAGGAATGAGTCATACACCTGCACACCCTCCTTTCTTTCAAGGACACAGTGTCCTGTGGAGCTGGGGTTGTTCCTTTCTTGCCTGGAGATTCTCTCATCATCACAGGCAGAATATCAGAGGAATGGGGAAGAGACAAGGCATTGACTTTGCTTTATAGCCTGCCTTCTTCTTAGTCTCTCTGGTGGGTCAGATAAGCCATGTCTAATCTTGCATTAAAAAGTTTCACTAGTGCTTGCCTTCTTTTTCTTTTTTCCTTGTTTTAGCTTCCTTTGCCACTTGCTCAGCTTACAGAAGGTATTGTGCCCTTGCAAAAATGTGCTTCTCTGGCTGATTTACGGGCAAAGGGAAGGAGAAGGGATGAACTGAGAACTATCTGACTTGGAGCAGGGACTTCTTAGAAAGTCTGATTGCAGGGGGGGCAGTTCAGCTGCTCAGATGAGCCCTACTGCTTGGCTCTTCATCAACATTGGTGGGATGACTCTTCACAGCTGGCTGAGATGTCGCCTGGGAGCTGTGCAGGGTACCTGGGGCATGAAACTGTGTGCAGGGACCGGGGTCTTTGCAGGGTGTCTCAGGAACTGTGGGCTGCAGTGAAGTGTGGGGATCCATCTTGCCCAGCAAGTGCTGAGCAGTGTCTGGAGCTCATGGTGACAGATGGGTTGGGTGGGTAATGAGGTCTGGTCTTTCTCATTGCCATCAAGGACTCTGATTGATTTGTCCAGCTTGCCATGATGAAGTCATTAATCTTGATGACACTTGCTGCAGCCCAGCCTTTGGCACACCAGAGTAATTCTTTAAAGGCCTGCCAACAGACAGGTCAGATAGCAGGGTTTTCACTACTTGTGAAAGTTGCAGACCTGATTCTAAGAAAGGCCTAATAGATAGAAAGGCCTCTAAAGGAAAAAGATCAGGAGATGACCTGCCTCTGGTATAGACTGGAGCCAAGCATCTTGGTTCTTGTAGTGAAAGGTAAGCAAAGGATGGACTGTGTTTTCAAAAGTCCATATAATTCCCATGACAATCCAAGACTATCACCACTATCAGTGTTATCTACTATAGAATGATACAATGAATCCCAAAGGAAGGTACTCAGCAGGACAAAAATCTGGCTGGCACAAACCACCAGTGCAGGTCCTGCTGTTATTCAATATAGTCAGTAAACCTCCCCCCAGCATGTAGGCACTAGTCCAGAACACAGGTGTCTCATTGCAACACAGCTCCTATTTTGGAATAAGAGGATGATATTAAATTGTAATGGCATAAGACACTTCCCAGTGACCTGACATAGCCCTTCTTGAATGTGGCATTAGATACTTTGGCTTTCTCAATGTTCAGGCAATGCCTAAGCATGGCAAGAATGCTTCCTAGGAGTTTTTTTTTTTGTACCAATGACCCCTTGTTTCTTTGTCATTTCCTGCCATCCCCCTGAGTCAATACTGAACAAAATGAAACATGAGTCAATAATTTTTAAAACTTGAGGTACAAATCCTGTCAGACTGTGACATGGAAGGGAAAGGATAGATGCATTGGATGAAGTTTAATATTAAACCTTCTTGGTTTAATTATTGGGGAATGTAAATTAATATGATTGACCATAAGTAGTGGTACAGTCAACTGCTAGCAAGGTTAGCGTTAATAGATTATCGATCTGTGTAATGGTAAGGGGCAAATTAATTTTTTCCCATCAACTCTCTTACTGGGTAGTTCTTTTCTGGAGGCCAAGGATGTTACAGAGCTCTGTATTGAATTGGCCTCTTTGTATTGAATAGTAGGTACATTTGGTAGGTTCAACCCAGGATACTAGCAGAGTCCTCTGAGATTCCTGTAATGATGCTAGAATGAGACATTTCAAAGCTGTTTTTTTTCTTTACCAGTGAGACTGGTAAATCCTTTGTTGTGAGCTGGGAAAGGTTTGCAAAGACTGAGATAAGAGGATTGTATCTCCTTGTACCATCACCCACTGACACCTGTTTGCACTTGACTCATTTTCCAATTATATGGAAACTTTTCAGTAGTGTGAGAGTGTCCCTGGATGAGAGATTGCTGGTAGTCTTGTTGCAGCTAAGATATCTGAATATGTGATGGAGAGCAGCTTTTGAAGCATCAACTGCTGCAAATGTTGTGCTTATAAAGAGGATATTGGTACTATTGGAAAAATTGTTTGTTGTGTGCACTTCAAAGAACTGAGTAACAGAAAAAATCCTTACTCCTCCAAAATAACCCCTTGGACATTACGAATGTCTTTGATTTACCCTGCTGTGTTTGTATGGCACAATGTCATTTACAGCTTTCAGTTTTTAAGGTGAAGAACCTTAAGCTTGCTAAAGGGTGCAGGAGGAGGGGCACTCAGAAGGGTTGGGGGGGGGCTGCCTGGGTGCCACACAGCACAGTTAACTTGTGACAAAGCATCTGGCGCTTTTTTGGGACGTCAGAATTTGAGCTGGGTACCAAAGGTGGAGTTGTTGTCCAGTGAGATCACAGCTTGCAAGTCCACTGTAGAATAAAATAATTTATTCCTTATACTAAGGTGTCAATATCAGATCCTGATTTGCAAAAGCTTACTCTGCTGACTGCAGACACACAGAACACTAAAATGACCTGCACTTTCCAGAGCTTGCTATGCCATCCATAGCAGAGGATGAATGTGAGATATATTAATGGAAAGAATCCATGGAAAGTAGCATGGGAAATCAGCAATGACTGTTGCTCAGCCAAAGCTCAGAAAGAAATGTGTTTTCATCCTTGGAGAATTGCTGAGATTAGAACAATTTTTTCCCTGTTCTAAGATGGAATGAAAAAATCAAAATCTTGATGTGTTTTTTTCCTCATCAAACCAATGAGCTGTAAATAAACACATAAAAAGATAATTTCAAACATTCAGTTTTAAGCTCTTGACATTTTCCAACCTTTAATTTCTCTAAACTACAATCTTCAATGCAATAAAACTTCATCCCCTCTCCCTTACCCCCAACTCTTCAAATTATATTTTGTTGGGGACTTCTTGCCTGGCTCTGTAAAAAAGAGATGCTAATTAGCAACCTCAGACTTAATCAGCAGACAGAAAGCAGCCATCTTCTTTTGGTAGTATGTAATATTTTTAGTGTAAACAGGTGTCTTATACATACAGATGCACATACAGAAACAAAAAATCTGTGTTTATGCTTGTATGGAAGCAAAAGGTTAATGTGTGTTTTGTAAAGACAGGGGACACTTGTTTTTTCATGAGGAGAGAAGGAGGAATCAATATGTTTAGATAGGGGAAATGGATTAAATTAAACACTCTGTTGAAGACAAAAAAGTTGCTATTTTCTGTTGATGAGAGTCTTCTCTATAGATCAGTCCCATCAAACTAGCTGGGCTGTAGCCAGCACAGTGAAATGCTGCTCTCAGAACTTCAGAAATATGTATATATTTTTCTGCATCTTCCTGATTTAAAGGCAAGTTTACTGTGTACAAGTGGGTAGGTGCATGTGGCATTTCTGAATACAGATGAATACTTCTTGTTGCATCTTCCTATTATTTATTTCCTTTAAAGAGTTCTCTTCTGATTATTCCATGTCCCATATTGCATGTTCCTAGACAATAAAAATCCACTCTACCATCATGCAGGGGCAATGTCAGATTTTTGGACCTAATGTTTTTCATTCTTTTAAACCCTTCTTTAGACTATGTAGCATGTGGGGAAAAAAAAGTTGGGGTCGGGGGCGGGGAGTGTGTGTGCACATGTGTGTTTTTTTCTATGGCAATTCTTTCACTGGGAGCTGGTCCAGATTTAAACCCTAGTCCTCTGCTAGTGCAGATACCTATTCAAATAAATCAGTGCCTACATGGAATAACTATTAGCAGAAAGCAAGTTTTGACTCAGATCTTCCTTCAAATAACAGTGAAGGGGAACATGAGATGTGTTTGAGATTGCAGACAAGTTGGCTTTCCCATGCCAGATTATTTTTTGAAATTGAATCATTTTCCCAGAGTAATTTCTGATAAAGAGTTAAGTTCTTGAGCATTTTAGTGAACAGATAAAATCAATTATTCCTTCATGGCAATTGAAAAATTTCATTTTTCAGCATTTTTTTCTTCTAAATTTCTGCCCCCAACATGTAAATACTTTTATAAACAAACCTTTGTTTAACACTACCCAAGAGAGAAAAGAAATCTTCACAGCAAAATTTGGCCTGTGAAATTATCACAAATACCACAGAATTGGAGATGGGCTGCAAATGGCCTTTTCCTGGCACCCTTTGCAATTTTGACAAATTCAGCAAGTGTGCTGAGCAGCATACGCAGGGATGAGCATATCTGTAGAAGTGATGGTGTTGTGCATTAAATCAGCACCATGTACAATTCCTTCCGTTCCTTATTTATTCTTTTGAAGTGCAGGCAAAGGTGCTGCAGGCTTTTAGGGCCCCTTGCTGCACAGCACCACAACGTGGCCATGGCATCCCTAGCATTGGCTTCCATAAAATATATCCAATGCTTTCCTTGTGGCAAGGGTGGGAGCAGGCTGGAGCAGCAGTGAAATAAATTCTGTAAATAATAAAAGACATAATACCTTGTTCCTTTCTTCAGTCTCAATTGTTTCATTGTTTGCTTTGCTTGACTTGAGGCTGCAAGAAGGAAGCCCAAAAGGAGATTTTTTTGATGAAATACCCAAAATTAATACCACAGCCTTGACACAGCACCAGCAGTGACATAAAAAAGAAGTGATGCTTAGCTATGGAGTTTTGTTTTGTGACAGATAATCAAAAGGGAACTTGAAGAGATATTCAATTACAAGGAGAGCTGGTGGTTTGAGCAGCAGCACAGTAGGATGTGCTTCTGCTGCAGGTGAAGGCACATGAGATTGGAAAGCATTGGTGGGGAGGATGGACAGTTCCTGGGGGATGCTGGCTTCAGCAGCATCCATCAACATCTCTGTTCCCGGCACAGCCCGGTGAGGTGGGAGGAGAGGACAGAATGTACAGGGATTCGCCACCACTGGGTGCTTGCCCTTCTCCATGCTCCTTTGCTTGTGTCATGGGGACCTGCTCCTGCCACAGGGACTAAGGTAGCATTTTCTGAGTGCCTCACAGGAACTCTTAAAGCTGTCTGAAGTGACAGAGATGCCTCCAAGCACCTCCCCCTGACAGGTATCAGATGAAGGTGCCCAGATATATGGTTGGATGCCAGTGGAGGTGAGGTGCTGCAGAGCAGCTGATGCAGATGTCTCACTTGGAAATCCCTTATCACTAACACTCAGCCTGTTATCACATCTTTACAGGGAGGCTGTGTTTATTTGAGGGAAATCGGGGAGCAACAGCAGTAGGAATCTTTAAGGTTTTCATCTGGTAATGTTCATGCACCAGAAGTAAGGAGGCTGCAGGAACTGCAACCCACTTTTCCTACTTGGCTTGGGAAGAGTCTTCAGGGTGAAAACTCAAGTAAACGCTCCTCCAGGGGGTCTCTGATGGCCTCCTGAATGCATTCTGGAAACACTAGAGAAAAATTCAGTGTTTCTGGGGAGAAACTCACCCTTAGGGGAGACCTCACTGCTGGCTTCAGCTGCCTAATGGAGGATATATAGAAGGCAGAACCAGACTCTTTTCAGCAGTGAACAGCAATGACAGTGTGTGGATATAAGTTGAAGTAAGGGAGAAACTCAGATTTTTTTTTCCCCAGTGAGAGTAGTCAATCATGGGAACAAGGCCCCAAGGAGGTTGTGAAGTCTCCATCCTCAGAGATATTCAAACCTTGACTAGACATAATGCTGAACAACCAGCTCTGAGCTGGCCCTGTCCTCTGCAGCAGTTTGCAATGGAGACCTCACAGCTCTACCAATTAGGCTTTGAAACTGTCACAATTCAGGTGAGGTTTGCAGCAAGCAAGAATGGCAACATGACCTTTTTCCTTAGCCAAATTTCATGTGGGAAGAAATTCCATAAACTTTATCTAAAGAGGCCAGGACAGGCTACATATGTAGCTTTTTGTTCTTTATTCTATACAGGTTGTATTCTGCCTTCATTGCCTGGAAACCATTGGCTTAATCTGCAGCTCTTTGGTGACTGTTCCTGGTATCACCAACTCAATCCTTGCTGAATTAACCAAGACAATATCCACCACAAAACCACCACCTGAGCCTCCCTCTTCCAGTTTTTCTGGTTATTAGCAGGGAGCTGACATTCATACATATTCTGCAGAATCATTATGTTATTTAGTTACATTAAAGTAATCTCTTTAGAAAGGACTTATTGGTGACTTATACTCAAATGTGCAAATAATATGCTTGTAGAACATTAAAATGAGTCTAATAGGGTGGTAATAAATTTCTTTTTTTCAATATAGATGATTAGAAACTTCAGTAGTTAGAAGCTATTAATATACTCGCAATAAAGCATGAAAGTCCATCCTCATGAAACCCTAAATGACAGTCCTGCTTATAAATTTTACTGGAGGTGGAAAGACTTGCAATTATGTGGCTGGTATTAGATGTAGAACTTTCTGCAGAGATACTAGTGGCAGACCTTTGCCTCCTGTTTTTAAGCACTATTTTTGGACACAGCCGGTAGCCAGAAGTATACTGTAAATAATACTGTGTTCCTTGATGGATTTCTGCACAAACAGGAAGAGGTGTGTTGTGGTTTTTTTTTCCTGTTTGTTTTTGTGTATTTTTGTTTTTTTTTAATTAAAAGAGAAATTGGCAAGCAGTCAAATGTGGATGGTTTGGAGAGCAGCAATGCAATAAAGAGCCCTGAGCATCTGGTTCAGTGTTGTCTGACTGGTCTATGTGAGTGGTGATGACTGAAAAAACCATTAGCTGCTGGCAGAGAAGTGAGTCTGAGATTATCATCTGGGCACTAGCAGGGATGTATTGCATTCTCATTGGCATTCTCACTAGCAGGAGTAGTGGACCAGCCAGGGAGTGGGTAGTCTTGCAGGAAGACTAGTTTGCATCCAAACAAGTCTTCAAACTTTCATCTGAAACACCAGATAAATTGAAAAAACTTTTTGAGGTTTTTTTTCCTGCTTATCCAAAATGGGCAGTAAAATGAGATGCAGGTACAACAATTATTTTGGAGTACCAATGGCACACGCCTTCCTCTTCCTTAGCCCTCCTCTGAGGCTCCCATCCAAACCAAGACTGCCTCATATTCAGTAAAACACTTCACAGTAATATTTGTGTCCTTCCCCCAGATTTATTACTGTAGTGTACTTCTTTCTGACACAATGTATGTTTTTACTTTCAGCTCTTGAAAGAAATTCATTGGTACAAGGCAAACTATTGTACTTCTTTGTAGGATTCTTAGGGTAATAGGACTTCATTCTCAGGCTGACAACTTCAAGTGTTTGCAACATGGATTATATTGCAAAGCAGCTAACTGACAATGCCTTCTGATTTCTCGTCAAATAAATGGAAAATATTCAACACAATGTCATATGTTTCTGCTACAGCTAAAAATATCTATGAACACACACCTCTTCTACCTTCTGGGCCACCTTTCTGGTAGCCTTTGATCATGTACATGGAGCAAAACAAACAGAAAACAGTCATTATCAGGAACACAAATAGTCGACTAATGTGATTTAGAAACAAATTTGTTTTTGCATCCCAATCTTACAAGCTGTTAAAGTATGAATTTCTCAATTGGAAAAAAGGTTTTTTAGGATAAATTTAAATTGTGAAGATCATGACAGTTTGAATAGAACTGTCTCTGCATATGATATTTCTTCAGCTATATGATTTTTTAAATAAATGCTGAGTCCTCATTCAGCACAGACATCAGGAGAGCTGCTCTTGGGCACAAAAGTAATTTTTGAAGGAAGATGGAGCATCATCTTCTAATGTTCAGAACCTCTTGAAATCTTGTACTCCAAAACTTTCCCTGTGACATAATTATAACATCAAACCCGAGTGGTGAAACATTTGAAAGGATTTAGGTCTTCTGGTAAATAGAATGACACAAAGGAAACCTCAATAATTTCCACTTGGAAGGTCTTTTGCAGAAAGCACAGATGTGGGCATGGTTCACTAACCCAGGGTATCTTTTCCTCTGTCTTCTGCATCACTACTTCAACAACCAAGTTATATGGTGCAGACCTTAACAATAAATGTTTCGCTCAGAATTATTCAAGCATATAACAGGGAGAACGTGCAAAAACTCATCTCAGAGAAATTTGATTTAGGCTCTTGATTCCCCTATTCTAGAAGAAAACTCTCCAGTGAGTGGTGAGAACTGGCAGATTCAGAAGACAGATGAGTAGGCAGATGTTTGGGGGATCAAACTCAAATGCTGCTAAGACTTTATCAGAGTTTAGAAACATGGAAACCTGCTCAGGGTGAAGGAGACAATACTGATGCCTATGGGTAGATACCTGTTTGTGATTTACGGCTTATATCTGCCTGGAAAAGTGGCTTGCCCTAACTCTTACCAGCAAGAAGGCTTCCTGTGAGCCTTCACACTACTGTAAATGGATGTGATGTATGCTGGCACAGCAGAATCCCTTTGCTTCTGATAAGCACTTTCCCCTTTATGGTGAAATATCCTTCTCAAGGGCTGCTTCTGACATGAGAAGTACAATTCATGTTGATTTCCAAGCTGAAAATACCTTTTCTCCTCTCCACTTTGTCCCTCACCTGATAGGTTTCTCTTTTAACCTGCAGTTGTGTTTGTCTACAGAGCATACAGAGGGGCAATTTGTGTAATGACACCTTGAGCCAGATGAAGTTGGATGCTGCCTGTCAAACACAGTGAAAAACATGCCAGATGCCTTCATGGGATGTTTGGTGAAGAAATGGGTAGCTGCTCTCAGTGGTATGAAACAACACATTCTCCATGACCTCAGAGCCCTTGTGTCACAAAATGTCATAGCATACAATATGATTAAACACATGCAGCAGCCAACATGTGAAGGTCTTAATAAAATTAAAAGAAAGCACCCAGTCTTTTCAGTAAATTGCTGCCTTGGAATATGTTGTACAGGGTCATGTTCAAAAGACCTGATTCTTCATCTGTTTTTGCAAATCCATCAATACCAGCCTGGCTGGAATTTAATAACATGGAAAATGTCCTCTTACCACTGCACTGTGGATATTGCAAGCTGTAATTAGTAAATGATCCTAATGTTTTGAGTCTCTTTGGATGAATAATTTCCTTGTGGAAAACTGAAACTTCATGTTAACCAAATTATTCCTATTTGGCTAAGGCTTGCTTTTGGAAAAAAGCCCCCAAAATGTTTGTTTTATTATGCACAGAAGGCATAAAATTTTTAATTTGATGGGAACAACTCTGACGGTTCTTAACTTAAAAACAAATAAAAGTAAAGCAAATAACATGAAACAAATTATTCATTTCTGGGTAAACAAAATATTGTACTTCACTAGACAGCTTGTGAAGAAAAACAAAGTCTGGGATAAAACAAAGGAATATTCTGATTTGATTTTTTAGTATGGTTAGAATGAAAAAAAAATTGCTCTCAACACTGTCTGCTGCATCTTTAGAGGGTTCTCTGAAAGGTGGGGGCTCTCCTCATTACTTTAGCTGCTGTCTCTGTCCAGGCTCCCTGAGATGAGCTCACCATGGATGCTGAATGGCTGAAACACTGTGTCATAGTGAAGTTGAATATTTGCAGCCTTACAGGTCCTTAACAAACACAGAGATCAACAATGGAATTGGTGTAAATTTATTTTTCAAGCCTCAGCTATTAATGCAGATTTCCTTTATGGTCAATGGAAGGAGGGAGAAACAATTCAGTGTAGATTTATCTTCTTCCAAAAGAGTTACCTAAAAGAGATTGGATCCTTTGTGGACATCCCTCTCTGTAGCTACTATATAAAGTGGGTAGAAATGTCTGAGATGAACCTCATCTTTATGTATTACTCATGCCAGGGAAATTTTGTGCCAGGTATTCCTTCTCTTTATTTCTGTACTAAAAATGAATACCATTAACAACCTGACATTTCCACTAAGAGGGTCTGGTTCTCTTTTTACTTACACAGATATTACAAAAGGTGTATCTTCATTAAAGCCAACGGATTTTATCTAGTGTGAAGTTGGTGGAAGCCAGCAGAGGTATTTATGTTCACTGTACACATAGTATGAAGAATGTGTCAGCATAGGTCTGGAAGATGTTAAGCATAAAGAGCAATACATCCAGATATTTTTGCAGACTACTGAAAAGAATTGTTTCCATTGAACACTTTGAATCATTTTGTATAAGGAAAGATTTGGAGTTAGTGGAGCATCTCTTACCATACACTGCATGGTATCTACAATGCAGCTACATCATTTTTTTATCCCATATGGACCAGAACTTCTTTTTGCCAACCAGAAACTGAGTTTCTTACTTTAACAGATGGTTGAGGAGAAAATCAGATGGCCACTGTACCACTCCCTAACCTTTGCAACCAGTTAATATGAGCCTGAGAAAAGTTACAAGATGCTTCCTACAGCACCTTGCCCTTAACAAGTGTGGATGCTGTGAATGTGGTGGCACTTTCAGATTCCCTGCTCCTTAACTGTGAGGAGTGTAGTGAAATGGATGAGTGAATTTGCTCCATGTTTGTGAGAGAACTGCCTGCCTGCACAGCCAGGAAAACACCAATGCCATGGTGAAGATGAGTGATTCACCAAGTCAGGAGGGGAAAGCTCTATCTTCTCTCATTGCTTCTCTCTGCCCACTCATCCTTTTATTTTGTTTCCTCTTGCTCTTTGGGGGGAGGATCTGGTTCTGCTCATGTATCTGCATGGGGCAGTAATGGCCTCATGTCTGCTGGGCTTTTGTTACAACAGAGGAACCTCAATGAACAGCAATAATGATAATGCAGGGCAGAAATGGAAAATTATAGCCAGTTAGGGCTGCATCCCTGAAGGCTCAAAGTTTTCATTCTTTGAGGACCTACCTTGCAGTCCTGTCTTTCAAACAGTTTGACACAGCTGTGCATCACATTGTGTTTATGCAATGATTAAGAACTGAGGTGTACACCAGGCTAATTATACTGCTGGTTGTGTTCCAATTATGATTTGAATTTGCAACTTATTAGAAAGTTTATTGGATTGCCAGCCCAAGCATTTCTTAGAATAAACAGTTTTGCCTTAATTTTGCTAAAACTTCATGTACGTACAATATGATGGTTTAAGGCAATGAAATTTCAGCATTAGCTGTCATAAGCTTTGGGTGTTCAGTAAAGCAGAACTAATCTAGTTTTAAAGCAGAAGGCTTTTCTCTAACACATGGAGTTTGCTGAGGAAACCAGCCCTTAGTTCGGCTGGAAGCAGAGAACATGATGGTTTTGGTCATAGTGCAACACTCAGATGATGCTGGGGACCTTGACAGCTGGGACAACACCTCTTCCTGCAGCAGATCCTCTGCAGCAGTGCTCAGGTTTGCAAGAGGGATGAAACCAAGCATTTGGAAACCTCTGCTCCTCCTGTATCTGAGACCCAGTTTTAACCCCAACTGGGTTCAAGCTTAGTTGAAAAGACTAATCTGGGATTGGTTGTAAACCTGTGAAATTTTATGGGTATGTAATCAGATTTCTAGTTGAGGAACAGAAAGTAAATTCTGATCCTGTCTGCATATCTGCAGCTTTCTGTAGTTCAGGGAGAAAGTTTGGTCTCATTTTTAGAGAGGACTGAAAAATGGAGCTTCCCTTGAGGAATTCTGATATTTAGACACTTGTTTTCATCAAAAATTGGCTTGAAAAATTAAAAGATCAAAACTTTAAGAAAACAAAATTTCAACCTTGTATTGATCTGCAAATGTCAAGTTGCATTGTTTCAACATTTTTTATTCAAGATGCTTTGACTGTCTCTCACTGACTGTATTTGTTTGAGTGTATTGAAATATTGGAACTTGGTTCTTGGTAATCTTTGTGCCTGTGCTGGCACCATGCCATTTTGAGATGTAAGTGCATACTCCAGTTATGAAGAGCTGGATCTCAGGGCCTCATGATGCTTATAGTCCAGTGAGGACAAAAAACCTGTAATGAATGAGGAAAAAGTAATGGGGTGCAATCTGATCGCTAAGCCAGATGCAGAGCTTTAGGCTGACTTGGTTTACTCAAACATTTTTTCATTTCTTTTTATAAAATACTTTAAAAATTATTTTTCTCCAGAATATTTATACAAGGAACCTTTATAAGGAAAGCAAGGTTTGGTCTGTAGGCCACTCAGTAAGATGTCAGATGCCATCCTGACTCATTGCAGACTGTACAGCAAAGATCATTATGGCAGTGGGAGATTTAGGATATCCCCTTCTGTTGTCCCAAAATAAAAGTGTCATCAACAAAATACCATCTTTCTCTAAATAAGATTACCTTCTGGTTCAGACATCTATAGCTCCTACCTCTCTTTGGGCTGGTTTCCAAAAAAAAAGATCTGTGTTGACTGCTTAGGTCGGTCTCAGCTGGATTACAGGGGGGATGAGGATATCTTACTTCCATATTTTCCAGGGATGCAGGTAGATAAGCAGAGGAAGAGAGTCTGCAGAACTCACCCATGGTAAATGGCAGAGAAAGACAACACAACTGTTGTGAGGCCTCTCTCCCCTGGCAGGTTATTTGGGGTCCTCCCTGGGGTCAAATGGGAGCTATACGGGTCTCACTCTTGGAGATGCCTGCTGCTGCAGGTTGCACCAACCAGCCTCACCTTCTCTGCTGCTTGAAGACCCTCTGGGGTCAGCTGGGCTGAGATATGCAAACATTGGACAGATAACAGGCAGAGAGATGCAGAGAGATATTTATCAACAAAAATCTAGTCAGGACTTAGGTTTTTCTCTGAAGAAGGAAATATTGCTCCCCTGCATCTTTCACTGAATGGGGAACTTGCCCTGACCCTGCTGGCACATGTGACCCCTCTTCAGGGCATCAGAACTTGAGGGCTGTGCTGTGGCCAAGGCTGAATCATCACTCTTGGCTCTGCTCCTGCATCTTGATGCTCTGTGCTTGCTGTCATATTCTAGAATACATTTCTTATTCAGAGTTAAAATTCTTGAGTGCAAGTGATCTGTTCTTATTGATTTGAAAAGGCTGATCTTTAAATAGCTCTTGTTTAACGTCCTGGAACATTAATATTAGATTAGAAAGATGTCCCTGACTTGTTGCCCTGAACATTGGAAAAATATGTATCAAACAAGATCATTTGTGACAATACTATCCTGCAATAATGAATTACACTGTGGTAAGGATTCCTTTTGCTTGGCTAGACAGGACTGGAGAGGACAATCTGATCATTCATCCCAGTTCTCCTCAGTCTCTGTGGAAAGACTGATTCTCAGCAATCTTGGCAAAGACTAAAGTCAGAGGCACCCACAAGAGCAAACTCCCTGTACCCCAGCCTAACACAGGCCAGAAAATGCTTGTCAGCATCCCATGGAATTGGAAACATTAAACTGAAGCCCTCAAAGACTCCTTTACATCACAGAATAGAGCAGGAAACATCATAAACTGCTGGTACAGTTTGTTATTTTCCTTCTCTTAGCAGTTTTCTTAAATAAGTCTGACCTATATGTTAACTATTATCACCCTTTTTTTGGTCTAGTAATTGCTTATGTATATGCACTATATCTATAATACATAACCAAGTCTGTGCACTACCTTTGAGTGCCTATATCTGTGTGATTTATGTTCATGCAAACTCACATACCTTTTAACTGCTCTCACTTTTCAGTTAAGACAAGTTGGTTTTTTTTAGTCAGTAAACCTTCTGATAGTAGGAGTGAGGCTTTTAGATTTTATTGTGAAATGCTCTTAAGTGGTTTAAAATCTCCATTTTCCACTGCCCCCCATTTCAGATGCTCCCTTCTGGCTCATTTGGCATATAACCATTTTCAGTGCACAGCAATTAATTATATTACTTTTTAAAGCAGCAGGTAGATGGACTCCTGGTTTGGGCTGTGTGTATTCTCTGCATATGGCAAATGTGATCAAATTAGAGTTACTGCATTGTGCCACTAGCTAACTTTCAGGTGCTTGAGGGGTTTGTATTTAACTGCTGCAAAGAGGTTTTATATTCGCTTCTCATCTGTGCAATCCCTTATGAGTTTTCCTTTTCAAACAGCATATTTTCCTATTCACTAGATGGTAACTGTTCCAGCAGTCACCATATCTCACATGAACTCTTCCTTTCCAAATGTCATTGGTGACTGCAATCATCAAATGAAAGTAAATTGTGCTACAGAAGGACTTGGCAATTAAAAAAGCGTGACAACAAACACCTCCCAGCCAAGCAGAACTGCAAACAACTCATTATAATTATTCCAGCCTGTTTGAACCTGCCTTCCGCTCGCACACTCCGGCAGAGCTGCAAGGCACTTCTTCTCCATCAGGACTGAATCAGTCTTTTGCTGACTTCTTATAATACAGTGTAGATAAGAGCTCTTCAGTGGTAATTTTCTTGAGTTCTTAATAACGAGAGATTTTAGAAAGTACAGACTAGTGTATGCAAGAAGCTAAATGTGTCTGTATCTGTGAGTAAGCATTTCAGAGTGCTGTTTTTGACTCCCTTTTCATTCTTTGTGCTTTAGAGACTGAAGCAATTAGAGGGTTTGAAAGCATTTTTTTTTCTCTCGGTTGTTTAAGCTACACGCTTGTACAGTTTGCAAGGTTCTGATTTCACAGCTGTTCTCCAGGATTTGTGATTGTGAACCAGGTGGCAAAGCTAGAGCCTGGGGTGGCACAATGTCAGCACCATGAGCTGTGCTGCTCCAATGGACCACAGCGGCTGACTGAGGGCAGGGCTTGGACACCGCCCAGGCAGAGTAACCCAAGGGATTTATAGTTTTCAGAGGATGTTTGACATGGAATTTATGTTTGGAGGGTGTGGATAGATTATTTCAGTGTACTGGAGTGCTATGTTCAGCTTGAAGGCTTTCCAGAGGGATGAATAGGAGCTGCTCCATCAGGGAGCTCTAGACATGGGTTTCAGGTTGGATTGGAGAAAGGGGTACTTTGAGGTCAAAGATGATGAATAAGGTGATACCATAGTCCCCATCTCCTCTCCTGCGTTAAGAGAGAGTTTAGGTATCAAGGGACTCATAAAAAACAAGAGGGGCACTTTGAGGGCAATGTCTTGGCTCCATTGCTCTATTCATTCCTCTGTATTGAAAATCAATGGTGTTACATCATGACAACAAAATTGGAATGTGAGCCCAGTGTTGCTGAGGTACAGCAGAGACATGCCTGCAGTTTGCTTTGTAAACAGCACGAAAGGCAGTTTGACACTGATATTTACAAGTCAGAGCCAGGAATGGAAATATTTAAGGAACATCTTCTCAAATGGAGGTTACTAAATTGTGGAGTTAGGATGCACAGTTAGGAACTCAGTTGTTCATGAAGGGGGCATGCCTATTTTAACAGGCACAGTTAGGAACTCAGTTGTTCATGAAGGGGTCTGCATGCCCATTTTAACAGAGACAACTGGGAAGGATGGTTTAGGCTGTGCACATTCACAGTTTGTGCTGAGATGAGCCGAGGAGAAGGATGGGTTGGTTTTGCAATGAACTATGCAGTATTTAATGTCCATCCATTTATTTGGAAACTGCAGCTGAAATTCATCAGAAGGCCAGATAGGATCTGTGCACCAACTACATCCCACTCAAATCCTTATGCACAAGAATGAATTTCACCTTGTCTGACCCACGAAGATGTGTGAGTATTGTCTCCCTTTCCTTAAGACTTCATTTTTATAGTTTCAAATAGCTAGATTTTTCTTTGTCAACACTACCCTTCCTTGATGCACATCTGTTTCCAGCTTAATACCTATCAGTAACATGAAATGAATGGCAGAGAAATCTTCTGTCTGCAGTCTAACATGGAAGCAATGGAATAATTTACCTTTATAAAATGAAATCTATTTCTTCTTAAGTCTCTTGCAACTGAGTTTGCAAAATGATTTGAAGATTAAAAGCACTACAGTATATAAATATTAAGTATCTTCATCATCTCAGCTTTTAAAATTGATATGAAAAATCTCTATGAATACCCCAATGCCCAGGAAAATGCATATCCTTCTTCTAATCTTAATGCCTTATTTTCATCTATGAATCCTCTTAATCTTTGAAATTAATTACCATGATTAAAAATGGGAGATGTGTTTTCCCAGAACAATCAAATTGTTCTATTGCAAAATTTTCATATTAATTTCACATCATTAGCTTAATTTCTTTTGATATTAAAACACACACACACATTCACAGTCCTGGATATGAAATCTCTCTCTTTAGAGTAAGAGGGAGTCTTATTTTGCTACTTGGTGGCTACAGCCTGAAGCGACCCTGCTCAGGGGTAACCCCAGAAGGAGGAGGGGGTCTACCTTGTTGGCCTCAGGGTGTGCTGTATGGGCAAAGGCCAAAGCTGCTGGCTCATCAGCCAGAGCTCAGGAGAGTGCACTCATCCACCCGGCCAAAAGAACCCACTTGTAAAAATGAGACCTTCAAAAGACAGGGTATATTCACACTGTGAAGACCTTCAAAAGACAGGGTATATTCACACTGCTGAGTATGTGCCCATGGAAGGGAATTGTTACAGTTACAACATGACTTACACAAATGACACTTTGAGTTAATCCCAAAGTCCTGTTTCTTCTAGTCTGTGTGAACTGTCTGATTTCTACTCCAGTGTCAGAAACCTGAATGTAAGAGTACTTTTATTGCATTAGGGAAGCAAAATGGAACAAAGACTGATATTTCAGTAGCTGACTGGTGAGCAGAACCAACACACATTTCCTGACAATGAAAGTGAGGGAAAATTCTCACTGCAGTTGGGTTTTGATCCAGTCTTCTCCAGATATGGCTGATTGGTGGATGCAGGTTTGTGTCTCGTTTCTGTTCAGTGCCCACTGTGGGTTTGCACACCTGGGCCCTATTCCTTATTAACAGCTTAGAAAGAGAAGAGAGAAACTATCCGAGACCTTACAGTGTCCAGATTCCCTGACCAGAACCAGTGGGACAGAAGAGGAGAGGGAGCTCTCTTGAAACACTAGTGTCAGTAGATATTTCGAAAAGCCTCTACATGCAGCACTCGTGTGAGGTATTAAGGAAGTCAATTGAATGGTTCCCTGGGAAGATCTTGCTTTGATATAACACAGAAAGTTCCTTTTGTTGCAAAAGATGGCAAGAAGAGAGAGGACAAAATGTGTGAGCTGAAAAGGAAGAGAGACTGAAATAGTCACATCACAGGTGCTGAAAATGGCTCTTTTATTATAGATCACAACAATATACAATTTCTAATGCAGAAAAGATTTGAGAATAGAAGAGAAGGCAACCACAGTGTGCAAGAAAGGCACAAGAAGGTATGTCTTTAATTTTTTTCTGCCCCTCTCATCAGAACAAAGAGAAAGGTCAGGCATGAGATGTGGAGATTATATTGGCAATACAGGGACTGTTGTAGTGATGTGTGATTGACAAAGCAAAGAGTTATTTCTGTGGAAACCTCACAGAATTCATTGTTGGTTCAGAAAATGGCTGGTTGGCTGCGGAAAGAAGTGTGTGTGTGGGGAGAGAGAAGGTAAGGCAGCTTAGCCAAAAATGGAAAGGAAACCAGTCATGAAAAGAAACAAGAGCCGAAACAGGAGAAGCCTGCAAAGGGGTTACATTGAAGGGACACAGAGTGTGGAGCCATGAGGCTGAATGGGATGGGGATGGCTGGGTTCCTGTGGGTTGCGCAGGAACATCCTTACAGAGAATCAAATAGCTGTGTGTTTGTGGTCCGGGTGATCTGGTCTGACGGACCAAAACGGGCAGGAAATTGTTTGGTCTTGAAGAGTCATTGAAGGAATGAAAATCACCTTCATCTACAACTTGCCATTAAATTTTATTACTGAATCTCGAGTGCGGACTCCAGAGGCACACGGTTTTGAACTTAAAAAACGAACAAAAATTTGAATTCCAGAGGGAGGAGGATGCGCGGGGAGCGGGGGCAGCAGGGAGGGGCAGGCAGAGCCCCGGCCAGGGAGCCATTTTATAGAGAGCGCTGGGGGCAGGAGCGCTGTGATTGGTCCGTTGGGGTCACCTGACCCACCCTCTGCTCCCCACAGGCTGACCCTGGGACTGGCGATGTGGGGGGGCCTGGC
>NW_009952362.1:2018299-2028514 GCF_000747805.2 Chaetura pelagica | reverse complement strand
AGGGTGACACCTGGGCCTGGTGGCACGTGGGAGCGCCCAGCAGGAGCGCGGGAAGAGGGAGCCCTGGCACGCAGGGGCGTTGCTGTGTGTCCCTGGGCACGGATGGAGGTGTCGAGGGCAGCTGGGCAAAGCCTGAAGGCCCACATGACAGGTACGTGATGAGAGACCTACCCTTCCAAGTAAGGGTGGTGCCAAGGGACACAGAGAGGGCGAAGGACCGGAGTCTGCAGAGCCATGGCCAGATTCTGCTTAGTCACAGAGAGGGAAGGAAAAAGAAAGTCGGAATAATCTGGCATTTCCACATTTTCCGGAGCAGAAAGTTCCATGTTATCACTCAAATTAAAATGACAGAGGGAGTGATTACAGAACTGCATCTTGACCTCCCTTTCTCCCCCCTCGTAGTGCCAAGAGAGGATTAGATGTAAGGTCTTGTTGAACGGTCAGGGCCTGTACTCACTTCATTGCTTTGCCTCTTCCCTGTTGTGGCTGTGGAAAGTACAGAAAAGCTTTTATGTAATGAAAGTTAGTCCAGGAAAAGGATCTATTCTGATGAGATTCCCCAGAAGACAATACTAGCTCTAATTCCTCCAGTTTGACTTTCTACTTCCGGAGGATTTGCCAAGGAAGGGATGTAATTTTTTTTCCCTAGATGAATGTATGAATACTTAATAAAAAGCAAAGCCAGATGACGCTTCTAGAGAAAATAACGAATTTACATAAGCCTTTTGCTGTATTTGAACGGAACAAGATAAATCAAAGGGGTTTAAGCCAGGTATTTTTTGTCTTTTCTAAAAAATAATAACAAAGAAAAACAAAACGTGAAAGGCTTCAACTTCATAAAATGGGTTTTTGTATTATTCACATTGAATAATCCTGGGACTTGCAGAATGTATTGCATCCTCTTCCCCTCTAATTTATCTCCTGATTCTGGCTTTCCTTTGTACCCTCTGCTTGCCCCCAGTACCAGACACTGGGAGATGGATTACCAAGCAAGCACTGACTCAAAGGATATTTTTCCACCTCAGACTGTCTCCTCATACTCTGCCTGTGTGACTGAGGCTAAGGCTTCTACTTAGCTATTTCTCAGCATTTTCACTCATGAATGTTTTACAAGAGACTCCCTAGAACCTGTGTCATTTTTTTGAGCTTGTTCTAAGGGAAGTCTGGAAGCTTCATGTTTTTATAGACTATTTTGAATGAGCTGTAAATGCCGGTGAACAAACTTTCTGGTGGTGGGTAGGTCTGCCTGATGCCAAGCTCACTCCCCTTTGGTATTCCTTCAATAGACTGTCAAATGTGGTCTCCATCTGGATGCTGGGAGACATAGATTTCACCTCAGCAACTGTCAGGTGTTGCAAAAGTCACAGATGTCATGAGACAGCATCTTCAGCTTGGTACACTGGTGGTACACTGAAGAAATTTTGACTTTAGGGTGCCCTCACAATAACCTATTTCAGTAATTCTCTCTTTCCATTTGTACGTACCCGCCGGAGGTGAGTGCACCAGTAAAAGACTCTTCAGTTAAAGACTATTTCCCTCCTTGCTCACCATTTCACTTGAAAGACTGCACAGAGACCCTTTGCTAACTCTATTTTAGAAGGATATATCAAGTATCATGCCAGGACCCTGCACAGTCCTTTTTGGTATCACTTCACTCTACATTGCCAAGCTTTTAGACAAAAATATTCCCAGATAATGTCAATAAATCATCTTCCCTCCTTTCCAGCTCAGCACCAGTGGAAAAGTGGTGTGAGTTATCATGTTTTTAACTATGAACCTGGCTGGCTTTTTGTCATTTATCTTGTGTCCCCCATCCTGGTCAGGCTCAAGGCTGAACATTAGCAAATGATAAATGTGGGGCTGTCTCTCCTGGTTTGTACTGGCATTATTAACCCATATTGTCCTGAATATTTTATACTATAATACATTATTCATGAGTTGCTGGAGTTGTGGCAATTGACTCTCAGGTTAGCTGCCCTGTGTGTTCCTGGGCAGGACAGAAATGTTTGCTATTGAGAGGTAATCCCTATTTTGCATTCTCAAGGATTTTCCTTACCCCTGTGATACTGAGGATTGTAAAGCAGATTAGCTGGTGTAAATTGGCTATTTCACACGTATTTACATGAACATCTGTCCTAATGATGTTTTTTTCAGGTGGCTATGGTATCACATTTTGATTGTGGAATCTAACAGCTCTGTGGCAGTGACACAGAGTCAACTTTATGTTGATGATCTATTATCTCCTTTTTCCTTTGTTCCCTACATATCTAATTTTATTTTATTTTATTTTATTTTTCCAGTTTGTGTACTTGATGCCTCACCTTAGGATGTTTATTTCAAGGAGTATGCCCTGTGTTTTGTCCCTTTAAATAGTAAAACTGTTAACATTTTTGGCTCACTTGAAAGCCAAAAAAATTATCCAGAACTTGTCCTATTTCCTCCCCTGAGCTCCCGTACAATGGTAGAACATGGCCCACATCACCACTATCTTCAAACTTCAGAACTACTTAATTTTGTGCTTCTAAATAATAGCACTTAGATGCTGCAGTAAAAACTAAGGGAAAGGCCATATATCTGTACTGCTAACACCAGCATAAGTAGATAAGGTAGAGAAATGAATTGTAAAACATGAGTACTGAGAAATAGAAAGATATTTTGGTATCCCCATTCATATGCTCCTTCCTCCTGCAGCAGAGGTGGCTGCACTTCTGGCCTTAAGGAAACACAACCTGAAGATGGATTGTGTTGTCTGCAGCTGTTTTCATATGTACAAAGTTGTAACGAAGAGATCATCTCCAGGAGAGCTCAGGGTCATGGCAGGAGGAGCTGGATTTTTCTGCAGAGCATCTGCAGGTCCCCCTGCAGTGATGATTACCAGCTGTGTCATGTAATGAGGGGCTAAATATGGCAGAGACTAGAGGGCTGTAGGTAGATGGTTAATGAGTAGCTAATTGGGTAAGAAGAAAGAGACAGTGGGAAATGAGTAGGGAGGCTTGTGTATCTGATTCAGAAGAGCTCTGACATGTAGCCTCAATTTTTGGCTCCAGCTGGTATTCTTTCATTCTTACCTGTGTAGGAGATTAATCTATAGAGATCTCATTGTCCAGCATGACTGCTCTGCTGGTGCATAGACAAGGAGCCCATGTACTATTTGATCTTGTTGCAGCTCTGTTCCTGCCAGCTCTGCCTACATCGACAGAGGGAGGAGTTGGTGGGTTAAATGGTTGGAGCTTCTGAGAGCTCCTCATTGATTCTGTGCTTGAAGGCAGTGGATGTGACAGGCTTGCTTACAGGTCCCCTCTCCAGGGGTCTTGGTTCCTCTTAACTTTGGGCTTTAGTGAAGGGTGAAGCCTCACATGAAGTAAGGGTAGAGCAGGAGGGAACCAGGGGCCAAGAATGTCAGAGCAGAAGCTCTTGGAGCTTCAATCACATGCATAAAAGGCATCAAATATCAGCTAAAATACTCTCTCTCCTCCTGCACAAACCATTTAACCTTCCTATTACTCAGCTGTTATGGCAGCAAAATGAATATTAATGATTGTTAACCACAGTTTTGAGGCCTACTGGAGACAAGTCTAGGGGTTCCCAAAGGAAGGTGTTGTAGATGGTTTGAGTCTGCAGGCAAGTCTATCCACTGCCATCTTTTCTCTGCTATTGAAGGCTCAACACTGGCAGAATGTGCTGCCTGAGAAAATCTCATCATCTACCTATGCCCATTGCAGGGAAGACCCCAGATACTGTTTCTTGCTTCTGACCAATGGGTGGTCTCCCAGTCTCTAATTTTCCCATGACTCAATTACTGTGGGTTCTCTCCTAATCATCTCATTGCTGTGACAAGCATCTTTCAACTCTGACATGAAACATTCTTCTTGCATCTCTGTCTTGCCTATACACCAGGGCTTTAGAAAAACTTCCACTTATTTCTTCCCTACTTCTTTCCCATGTTGCCTTTTGGTAATGGTCTTTACAGAAATATTTCACTTCAACATAATCAATTTTTATATTAAGACATTATAAACGGTATACTAGTGGTCTCAGTTTTTCAATATTATTTAACTTCCTTGGAAATGTTTGATTTTAAAAAAAAATACAGCTATGGGCTAAAACCTAGCAATTTAGATTTCAGTCACAGCATTGATTCAGACTTTTCATATGCCATAAATCAGTTCCTGTGGTTTAGTTTCCCTTTCTTTAAAACAGAGATGGTGTAACACCCACAGTTGTTACAGGGTGGGCAGTAAGATTATAGTAATCAATGATCATTCTCTGATTGAATGAGAATGGCCATACACATGCAAAATGCTAGGGTTCCATATATTGCTGGTGCCTATAATTTTCACCTGCCTTTCAGGCTGACTGGCAGTGAGTTGCTGTTCAAAACACATTTAGATCTTCTGGGTACAGCAGGATTTTCAAGGTCTACAACCATGTGCAATGAAAGATGTGATAAATGCTCAAGTTGTTTCCTAAGTTAAATGAAGAAAACGAAAATTTTATCAGTGGTGATGAAGGTGAGCAGGAAGCCTTAAATTTAAACCAGGAAAATGACAGCATTATCAGTCAAGTATCGTGGCAACCAAGGAGCCTAGAATTTGGTGTCATCTTTCTAATCACATTGTCTCTTTACCTGTCATAACAAGGTACATTTTCCTTTGGTGAATTTAATCACTTCTCCACTGGAGGTCATTCAAATGTTTAAGTACCTGACCGTGCTCAGGAACTTGTGGAATTCAAATTGCTTCTGGATACCTGCCCCTATATATTTGTAGAGGGAAAAAAAGAAGAAAAAAATAAATTAAAAAAGTCCACCAGACAGCTCTGTGAAAGTAAGGCAAAAAAAAAAAAATCACAGTTTTATAAGACACCCTGTTTGTTATTGCTGCATCTTGGTTGATAACTATTTAATGCTCAGTGTTATCCATTGGCTGGAGTTAAAATACTGTAAATCCAGGTCTTCCCTAGAGACAGCACAAGCCATTTTTTGCACAGTGAGCTGAACTGAGGATGCTAGAAAGGCCAGAGGTCTACCATGAAAACTCATTTTTTAATTACACATTTTTCTTATTGTAGACACATACACATGCTCACGTCTGGGATGAGGGAACTGCAAAAGGTTTTAGAAGGATGGATTTAGTCAGGGACAACTTCTCTTTGTGTCAGAGAAATGAGATTACGATGTAAAATAAATCAGTGGCAGAATTAGAAAGTCTGAGATCTGGAATACTTAATCCTTGACCTGTTGCTCAAATAATGGCAAGAGCAATCAGGCTACACTGGAATCCTCTTACTGAGTGTGTGATGAACATGTAATACGTTTCTAAGTTATGAACTGGAGGGGATTTGTTCAGACTTGGTTTGCTTTTCTGTCTGAGACAACGGCAGAGAAAAACAGCTGCAAGATACAAATGTAAGACTATGGTTGATGCAGATGGGGTTGCAACCTCTTCCTAGCAGATCCAGGAAGGAACTAATTGCTTCCCTCAAATCAGGTATATACACAATGCATTCAGATTCTTTCATCATGTAGGTATCAGCAATAGACCAAGCTAAGACAAAAGAAAGTTTTTCAGTTTTCCTGACTATTGGGATACTACATAATACAGCAATGTGATATTGTGCTATTGCTTTTATACAAAGCTGTTAAGCTCAGCTGTATGGCCTACACACCATATTTAGTCTTTCATTTCTTTATTGAATTTAAACCACAGATGTGAAAGTCTTTGCAATTTAGTCAGTTTCTTGTTTGCTTTTATAACCAAATAGAGGATGGATTAAATACAGTTTAAAAACAACAACAAAAAAAGTATCTGATGTATCATTAGTCAGAAAGTCACAGCTGGGTTTGAAACTCTGTTCATATTGGATGCATTACTAGTCCTGTTGGAATCGACCAAATTTCTCACCCTGCTGCTAACTTTCACTGAATATGAGTGTCACTGACTATCATTCAACCAGTATAATTGTGGGCTTACTTTTTCTCCAGCAAGATAGAGAACTTGGACAGGACTTCAGAACTAATTGGCTGTCACCATGGAGAGGCTTCTCACAGAAGCTCTTGAAAAGCCAAGCACTGATGAATAAAGAGGCAGGACACCTGAAGCAGTGGCTCTGTTCATTAGGATTGCAGTGTGGTTATTGATACCTGGGACTTGGAAATGCTCATTGCAGCATCATCTTCTCTTTCCAAATCCCTCCAGAGCTGTAGGTTTGTGACACAAGATTCAAACCTCAGTTCAAGGAAAGTGGTTTTGCTTTTGTAGAATTTCAGTGTCAGGAACATGCTGTGTGTAACCTGTGCTCAGCTGATCCCTTGTTTGGAAGTTACCAAACATAACTGGATTTGTCAGGCACAGTGCCTCAGGTGCCTCTGACTGTTTTTGGGTGTCGCAAGCCGGTACTGGGGGACACTGGGTGTGCCTAGTCGTGCCGTAATGAGAAAAACAATGCTTGGTAATTAATTTTCCTGCCACCTAAATATACATCTGCACATCTAACCATTTGAGATGGTTTGTAGTCTGAGGATAGGAAAACAAATGCTGGAGGACCTTGTTTGTGTTGGATAGGGGACAGAAAGGGCTGTGCTGGGAAAGATGCTGTTTGGAAAAGAGAGAGACATTGATGATATGAGTGTCCCTCATAATAAAATTGTTCCCTCAGGGATATTTTAGTTAATTCACAGTGTTTCCCAGCCTCCCAGCTGCTGCAGTGTCACTTACTCCTCCGCAGGTGCCCCTTGCAGAGGGGTGTGCATAGGGAAGAGGAGGATAGGAGCTTTGCTGGTTGTCTTTCACATGAGGGAAATCCACACCTGCTGTTCAACAGTGTTTAGCAGTCCTCTTAGGACTGCTACAGTGACACAAACAGGTTTTATGGATTGGAAAAAATTGGTAGTTTTGGCCCGTGGATGAGTCTGTCAATCTGGCCCTTGGGTGTTGTATACTTCCATGGAGAGGATGTACCTTGGACTGCTTCTTGTTTGACTTTTTTTTTTCTCAACTTAATTTAGCATTATTTTGTTATACATAATTTTTATTGTCAGAAGTTACATGAAGGACAGTACTTCCACTTTAGACATCATTACCTCAAACAGAAATATAACAAATATTAATTCAGAATCAGAAGTAAGAAAAAACATGCAGTCTCTTATAAATATGTTGCAGATCATGTAAATCATGTTAAAAGTTGGAATTAGGTAGGGAATCTTGTACAACAAAGTGCTATGTATAATTTGCTTCTTCACACAGACATTTTTTCTCCAAAAGCTGAAAGCAAAGCATCCCCCTGCTATCTCCTGCCTTTAAACTGCAATCTGTTCAATGCCACAACACTTGCTAGAGACATTAGTCATGTTCATGTCTCAGTGAAATAAACTGAGAGCAAAGGAGACTTCTTCTTGCTGGTATGAGAAATTTTGGACGGAAAGAATTTAACAACAGACATTAAGGAACTAATTCTGCATCTCCCACTTTTTGACCGGTGGAAAACTGGGAGCTGCCAGAGGTGGAAAGTGATTTTCTAATGTGATTGCTCTGAACTATCCTGCAGTTAAGAGGGCTACTTTATTTTTTATTTTTTCTAACAGAGACACTTTGCTGCATTGGAAGAGATGAATTGTAGGGATGTTTTTGCCCTGAGTTTGTCTTGAGTGATTGCCTTCTCTTTGTGACTGATTTTAACTGCAGCTAGTGAGGGATCATGCTTATGCAGTTCAGGAAATCATACCGAATTGGTTGGTGAGGGATGGATACTCTTCAGTTAAATAATTGACTGTGCTATCTCCTTCTCAGACTTGTCACAAGGAAATGAAGGAGAGTTAAAGAAAGCCTCTGCATTTCTTGTGAGGAGGCTAGGAGAAGGTATTTTAGCAGAAGTTTATGCCATCAACTGCATTTTTCCTATAAACTCTTCAGAAAACTCATACCAGTTTCTAGCTTGTACTGTCATTGCTGTTGCTGGTATATGGTAGTTTCTCAGGGATGTCAACTTTAGCAGGCTAGGTGCTGTACAAACACCAGTCTTCAGTGGATGAGGTTATGCATGCACCAACCTTCTGTGGTTGAGATTATAATTAAATAGGTACCCAGAGATCATTCAATATAGCTGAAGGGATTTAAAAAGGGCCCTTCCACCTTGAAATACAATCCCGACTCATCTCAGCACAAGGACTAGGCTGTGTAGGTAGAGCCAGGAGCAGACTGGTACAGAGGGAATCCTGCAGCTGAAGGAATGGCTGTTAAGCTGCAGGTGCCTCCATCCCCACAGAGGTGCATCAAACTCGTCCATCACACTGGTGGAAATCCAATCATGTCAGCTCAAAGACAAGGAGGTTGGTGTGCCTGTTGCTGGCTCTATCCAGCTTCAGTTTCCATTTTGACTCCTATTTTGAGTTTCCTATTTTGACTCCATTTTCCTCCTATTTCTGCAGTCTCCTTCCCTTCAGCCAACCCTAGGGCATCCCATGATTGCTGCTGAAGGAAGAAAAACTGACATACTAGTGCATGGATGGGGGTCTCCAAATGACTGCCAACATTCACTTTAGTGCTTGTTCCCCTTGCTTTGGGCAGTCCTCTCTCCCTTTCCTCCTTCTCTGCTGAGGAGAGCCCAGGAAGCCTGCAGAGGGCTGAAGGTGGTGGCTTTTGTCATACTGGTTTTGGATAATTTTTTGTGTCCAGCCAACAGTGTCTGAAGGTGTGTGGTGTGACTCATGGGATCTGGTAGTGAAATCTTGCTGAAATACTGGGGGTTTCTCTCCCAGAGGTCACCCCAGAGTAGTGATGTCCCAGGTTCTGGGGCTGGGCAACTCTGGAGCCTCTCCTCATCCAACAGCAAATTTGCTGTGCTGGGATCCCCGTAGGAAAGGTGTGGGGATTTTCCTGCTATCATTATAATCAGACCTCGATGGGCACTGGCTGTCACTGGTGCTAGTGCCATAGAGGCTGGTGTTCTAGCTTGTGACACCACACTGTGTCTCTGAGCAGAGTGCATGTATTTTCTGCTGCTGCTGCAGTCTGACTTCCTCTTTCAGGATGGGATGAGGTTGAATCAGTCTCTTTCTCTGCTACATTTCAAAGAAGCTTGAAAGGGTTCCCAAATTTAGAGAGCTGATCAGCATGCCCCCTTCTGGGAGAACCTAATTAATTTATGGGCTTCTAATTTCCATGAAAGTACCTTTCATGAACAAAATCTCCCTGAAGGTCCCTGCCTCTTTGTCAGCAAGCATCAGAAGCTTGTAGTGAAGCTTTGGATTAGTAAGATTTCATTACTTAAACTAAATATACTCCAGAGCATTTATTAATGTACTGTAAAGCAAAAAGAATAATTAAAAATAAACTATGCTTGTCAAAGAAATAAAGTGTATCTTATGCTGCATGATTCTAGCTTTTTTTTTTTTTTTTTTTTTTTTTAATTGCCCTTTTTCATTTTGCCATTAATTCAGAGTGTGAATAAACTGCAGTATGGTCTGCAAGTTTTCAGAACAGCTTAATGATTCTTTTCTCAGCACCTCCATTTTCTGTAAGGAGAGAGTCAATGAGAAATTCCCGCAAGTCTCTTACATCAGTATTTTAATAGCATAAGTAATTTCAAGAAAATATTATAAGGGGTCAAATCACTGTACACAGTTTAGCCATTTGAAATAGAAGCAGTCCTCAAAACATGTGGTGACATCTTTCCAGGTTGAACAGATATTTTCTCTTGTAGGTTAACCTTTTTGCTTCTGAAGTTTTAACTTCCACAGTTGTCATTCATAGCCCAAACTGCAGGTTCCTTCTCGGTAAAACATCTTTTCTGCCATTTTAGTAAGACAGTGACCAGTAGACAATAAGGACAAGGTTAAAACCTAACAGCTGGAGACTGTATTCAGAGATAGTGAGATGTTCCCATGCCCCTAACATCAAATCATTAGAACTGAGCTTGTACAGAAACAGGGAATACATTTCAAAGTCAACCAAATCATTATTGTCTCAACCTGTGGAACAGAACTGTATTTGCTTATCTTTCCCTTAGTGCCTCTGTCTGACAGGAATAGATGAAGAGTTGCCTCCAATCTCATTAATGCACTCAGACCCTTTCAGTTGTACTCTTTTCCCAATGGAAAATTAGGGAAATTAAAACAAAACAAAAAAGTGCTTATGGAAATGCTGCCAATACATACAGATGGAATTCAAGAAAAAAACCATCATTCCTATATGGGAACTGTTGGGTTTTTCTTGCTTT
>NW_009952362.1:2003481-2018249 GCF_000747805.2 Chaetura pelagica | reverse complement strand
GCAACTAACGATGTTTGCAACTAGAAGAATAATTAGGAAGAACAACAGCACATATCTCAGAACTCGCTGTACATTTTGAGCTTGTTCTCTATGTTGTTTTAGGGTTTTTTTTTGTTCTGACCTAATGGGATGTGTTTCTCAGATGTAAATGATATGGAATGGGGAGTCATTTATGGAGCTATTGCTTTCCAGAAGATGTTTTTGTGCAAAAACCCTGCTCCATTGGTTCAATTTAAACCATTAACAAGGAGAATAATCCATCGTATTCATAAAGATAGGCTTGAATGAAAATCTGTGATTCAAATGCACTGCCAACTCTGTGTCTTTTTCTGCCTTTACCAGCTGAATTGATGTGCTGCAGTGAAAATGGTGTTACATTCCTATTTTACAAGCATGCCACTGCATGAACTTCAGGAAATCTTCATCCCTTGTGTCTCCAGCTGCAGAAGATCACCCTCCACTTATGAGACGTTTTCAATACTTTAAAAGCATGTCTTCAAGAATAATGCTACCTGTGTCATATAGAAAAAAAAATCACCAGCAAAGTACCTAAACAAGTAATGTAGGAAAAATAGTGTCCGGAGAAGGCATTCTCAGATGATCCTAAGGCCAGAGGCAGAAAATGAGCATATCTCCATTAACTGAAGAGAGTCTTGATCCAGTAAACTGCTTTGTTGCGGTACAGTTTTACATTTTCTGATCCTGGAAAAAAGTTTCCACTGTCACCCCCATGCAGTCCCCCAAAAGAGTTTGCCTGGCCTCCCTCAGCCTCTGCACAAGGAGTTGGACTGTTATTCCCAGTCGTCTGGCCTTTCATTTCTTTACCTCCAAATTAACTAACAGAACAATGGCCAAAATGGTCCTGAGGGCAAGGGGAATCTTCTGCAGATTTACCTTGTCTGCCTGGAAGAGGATGGGTGCTCTCATGTTTTCGGTCCTCAGGTGGTTCTTGGAGGCTATGGGGTCAAATGGAAGCTTATTTGCTGCAGATTTCTCTTCAGACATGTCTTTACTCTTCTATGTGCCTCAGTTTCCTTCTTATTTCCCTCCTTTGACACTTTGCCTTTTGGAGTCTACTTTAACATAATCTTTCTAGCAGAAACATGCTCCATGTTTACAGAGTACCTCACATGGTGAGATTCTGTGGAATTATAGCTGATAAAAATAATAAAATCCTTGGAGATAAGGTGGCATTTTTTTTGCATGCTATGAGATGCTTTGTGTTAAAACTTGACATCTTCTTACCCATGGGTATGAATGAGATTCTGTATTTTTATCCACAGTTCTCTTAGGATGAATATGGGCAACAGATCTTGTAAAATACTGGTACCTTGACAATAGAGTAAGCCCAGTCCCTTTCCAGCCTTTTGTATTTTTTAAAAATTAGGGTTTTGAGAGGTTAAGAGAGACTTTTTTTTCTTTGTACATTTATCCTACAATCTGACACTCCAGATGGGAACAGAGGGTATAAAAGTTTGTAGTCCCATGGCTGTATATTTAAGACAAAGGAAAAGAATTTTAATATGTTTTCTTTTCTGGGAAGTCAAATACATTCTTCTAATTTTATTTTTCTAATTGCATCTGGAGGAGGAGGTCTGCACTGGGTTACAATAACAACAAAATAAAAAGCTTTCCTACAGAGTGCATCCTAATCAGATTTTTCTTGCCTCCAAGAGGGAAAAGACTCTAAACAAAGGGAGGAAATCTCAGCTGGGGTCAGCATGGGGACACGTTCAGGCTTTCAGCTGTGACTCCACCTGTGGCTCCTGCAGTCAGGAATGATTCAAAAAGCCTGCTTTCGAAGGATTCTTGGACTTGTCTCCTTGCATAGTCAGTGAAGAGCAGGGCCTGGAGTATTGATGTTTTTACATTTGGTAGAGAGTTGTTATGTTGTATGCTTTTCCTACCCCATTCGGTGTGACTTCATAGTTTAATACAGCTTCAGAGTTGTCTCTCCCATTCCAAGACTACCTCGTGTGAAATATCTCAAGAGGTAGAGTGGTTTTAGTCCACTAGATCACATGAGAGGGAGTTGTACAGCTGGAACAGTTGTACTGCCATAACCAGGGACCTTGTCTTCCACCATGCCAGTATTTCTTTCTTACTGGGAAGCCCCCTGACTTCAAGTATAATGGTTTTAGCTGGGGCTGGTGGTGTTAGAGAAGTGTGAAGGACAGGAAGGAATTTTTGCCATTTGCTGCAGTTGTGTGTGATGTATGACCTGGCTGTGGTCTGAGATTTGCAAGGAGGAGACAATCATAATCTCCTGCTTGAGGCTTGAGTTCTTGAGAGAGAACAGCTCTTCAGCTGGCTAGATGCAATGCCACTCCTCACCCAGAGCAGTGAAAGCTGTGTCCTGTGGGCAAAGGGTTTTCATCTCAGCCAAGGTGATAGTATTCCAAAGCCCGGGAACAAGAGTGAAGAAGACAGACTCCCTGCTGTAGGAAGTGACTTCCTACAGTGGGATTGCCTGTCTTCATTTGCACAAGAGCAGGAAAGTTGTTGCTTATGGAATTTAACCTACTTTCATGTTTTCATGGCCTGCATAAAATTTTGCTTCACTGAGCCTCTTTGGAAGAGATTTATGATTTGAGAAGTTTTTTTGTAGTTAGTAATTTAATAGTCTCAAATAACTGCAATGATATTCTTGATTTTCCTGCCTTAGAGTCAGCAGATGACTTTCACTACTGAAAGCACAGCCAAAATTGTATGTCTTAATGCTTTTCTGGGGATGGGGGCTGTCAGGATACATATTTCCCAGCTGATATAGGTAATTTTTTTTTCTTTTCCCTTTCTCACTATGTCCTTGCAAGCAAACAGAAATATAAGACCACAGACAGAAAGAAAAGTCTGTAACCAATGCCACATTTTCAAAGTACCCTATTTACATTATGCCGATAAATCAGGCAGGCTGAAGCCATTTGTCAAAAAGACATTTGCTTGAATCAGATTCACTTCGTGTGCAAGGGATGGTTGGAAGGTTAGTACTTAATTATTCAGTTCAAGATTTGTTTGAAATACTATGCAAAAACAACAACAAAACCAAAATGAAGCTTTCAGCTAACAAAGCTTGAGCCTTTGAAGAACATTTAATTATGTCATCCTTTGATCAACACATGCAGCCTTCAAATATAGACAGTCAAAAAGAGTTTCAATGGGGTGGTTAATAACCTTGCCAGCTGATACACATTAGAAGAGCAAAAAACCTACTCTATTTTGACCTGTTCTTTTCAGGGTGGAAACCACTGTCATCTCCTTGTCCCCTGAATCCCTTCATGTTTCTAGGCAGTATTTCTAGTGGTCTTAGAAAGCTGTGGCAAAACCAACAGTGGGTATAGGTCCAGTCTGTGACCTATGCTGCGTAAAGCCACTAACCTCTACCATCATACAAGCAGCAGAAGCAGTCCCTAGGAGACCTGGTAGAGGGCACTTTGCAAAACCATTTCTTCCCTCCAAGATACTAATGGTCTTTGAAGGCCCTTTGGGTTGGCCAGTCTAACAGTACAGCTTCCACAGAGCAAACTGTAGAACTGGGAAGCTCAATATTATTTTGAATTTCAGCATATTGCTCCAAAGGCAGTTTGACTACACCATTCTCTCAACAACAGTTACTAATCCAAGGAGATAGCTTGGGATCCATCTTGTCCACAGCATCAGTGGATATGCCATCTGCTCCTATCTTTCTGGATAGACAGCAACAGCTGCTGGGGCAGGCTAAGATCAATCTCGAACTCGATCATGAGTAAGGTGATCCTTGCATTTATGCTTTTCTCAAATTTGAGGTTGATCTTTACATTTTCCTGGGCATGTGGAACTAGGGGACAAAGCCCTGTAGGGCTGCCATTGGTTACTCCCATTAATGACTCAGTAGGTGAGGTGCTTGTTGAGCACACGGGCCTTGTCAGAATCCCATTAATTCTGCATAGCATTGGTTCTGCTTCTTTACAGGATTGCTTTGCTTACCCCAGTGTGCCACATGCAGCACTCTGGCAGGATTGACAACATGAAGATGGCAAGATTTTAAATTCAGTCCATAAGTTTTGGAGAGTGGAGGCTGAAAATGTTGTATGAAAGATTCATGGTCTTCTAGAAAGTACTCACCTGAGAGATGAAAATAGCTGGTGGGATGTCACCTTGTCATCAGCTGGAACAGACTTGTTTTTTCTGGATAGTTTCAAGAGACTTTTCAATCTGAACCTACCTTGTAGGGTTACAAGCTAAATTTAGGTGCTTACTCCTCATGGACAGTTCATGGGCGGTGCTAAATACAGCACAAGATTCCTCACTATTTAAGGGCACTGAACAGGGAGGTTCCCATGGGAACCTGGCTGGCTGCTGAAGTATCCTTGTATTTCAATACTTGTAATTTGTATGGTAGGCATTTTTTTGTACCAGATTCTCAGGGAACATTACAAAATTCTTCTATAGCCAGTCAATCAAGGACTTAGATTAAGAAATTTGTATGTCCATTTTATAGGAAGACAAACTGAGTTTGAAAGAGGTTAAGTGATTTGTTCACAGCTTGAGAATAAATCAAGGGCAGAACCTAGGACAAGACCCTAGGGTGCTGACACCTGTTCCCAAAAGAAAAACATGCATTAAAAAAAGGACAGTAAATCAGGCAGTGCTTCCGAGTCTTCCTGATTAAGGAAACGATTTGTACAAGCCATTTTCTAGGAATTTATTGCTGATTGCTCCTTCCCTTAATGTGTATGGAAAAGTGACTTCCACTCTTACTCAGCAGCAATTAAATGGCATGAAATACCAAACTGTAGAAAGTAAGAGGGAATGCTAAATTTGATTTAAAAATCCATGACTTCTTAGCATAATTAAGCATGTCATGAGAAGTATTCACTTGTGTGTTGATTTTTTTTTTAATTTTCAGAAGTGTATTTTCATAAGCTCCTTGAGCTTCTCAGCATACTGCAATTTCTGTTAATTTCCTTTTTACTGGTTTTATCAGCCTTAATTATAGCTGAAAGCGATCTTTGTCTCAAGAAGATGAAAACCCTTTGTGAAAATGCATTGATGCAGTTTATTTCCAAACCCAGATATATTTCCTAAATAGTTCCTTGTTGTAATAGGTTGCATAATTAAGGAAAATACAGGGAAATATTCAAAGGAATAATTTTCTTTGAATGAATGTATATTAAAAGGAGAAAACTAAACTATTACTTTAACTAACCTGCTTTGAGAAGGCACTGTCAGCATCAAACTGAGTATTAGCCCTTCTGTGCTGTGTGACATTTTCTATCTTACCTGTCTGTTGATCTGTTTAGCCTAAAGACCTGACATCTCCAGGAACAAAACCTCTTATTTCAACAAGCTAAGTAGGGTCAGGCTTAATAAATGTTGCACTAAGATAAGAAGACTTCATGGGAAATCCTACTTTTCTGTTTGTTCTGATGCTTCTGTGATGCCTGTTTCATGACTGGCTATAATGACATGAGCCAATGCCATCAGGGATCAGCAGGATCCAGGCTTACCTTTCCATCCTTCCCAAGTAGCAGTCCTGACTGTCACCAGTTCAGCTTCTTGATTTGACAGAAAACTGGAGGTGAAGAAACTAAAAGATAATGCAATACCTGGGTATATCTGTATCCTCATAGGGGTGAATTAGCATTGATGGGGCTGGTCCCCTGCAGTGTCACCCCTGGGGCCACCTGATGCCTGGACCACTCTCCCTCCAGGAGATGGTGTCCATTTTTTGGCTCCTGGGACTGATGTTTGGTGGCACTGTGAGATGGAGCAGGGATGTGCGTTGATGTGCTGGTGGGATGACTGATCTTTTCTCAGTCAAGCTTAAATTCAGTCCTGAGATACTCCCCTAGTTTGGGAAGCCTTCCTTGCATGGCATTGTTTAATTTCTCTCTGTTTTTTTCAGATCTGTTCCTGCACTTTCTGCTGTACACAGAGTGTGTGTTGTTTCGGGAAACAGATTGATACAGTGGTTAAAGCAAGCTCAGGGCTTTCAACCCTTGTCTCTGCCAGAGATTAGCTTGAACTGAAGATTTCTCCCCCGTTTCTAAGCTAGTCTCTTTCACAGCATGCATTCTAAACCCAACAGCTTGCTTCTCAGGGTTCCTTCAAAGCACAGCTGTTTCTTATTGTAAAATGTCATGAGACTCTGATAAAAACAGTGTCCAGCAAAAGGAGCTGCATGACTTTTATAGCTGGAACACAGCAACTCGAGCCTCTTTCTTCTCTTTTGCAGGACAAATTTCTCACTACTCAAGGGGGCAGCAAGGAGGGAGGGGTGGAAGGGGTTCTTGGGAGAAGGATGATGTTGCCCTGGATTGAGGGAGATCCTGCAGCTCCCTTGAGACCCAGCAAGGAAAATTTCTCAGCACCACACAGAACTCAGCACCACAGAAAAGAGCATCTATGACTCCCTGCTTTTGATTGTTTGACCTCTAAAGGTCAGAATTGACAATTAATTTAATACCATTTATTTGTACTGCCTCTATTACATCACTATCTCTGAGGCAGTGTTGCTGGGACAGCTGCAACACACATTAGCCAAGCTCTGCAAGTGACTGATAAGTCAGTTCTGCTTTTCAGATAATATAGCACCCTCCTGGTTTTGCAGAAGTCAAAAAAGGGAAAGGAATAGCACTACATATATTGTCTTGGCCTGCTGCATAAAGCAGACCTACTTTCTGCCACAAAAATATAAGGACATTTAAAACAAAATAGAAAAGCTAGCCAGCATCCCTCTTTTCTCTACAAAAGACTTTTCCCTTCCCCCCAAACCAGGTCACGATTCCTGACTGGTGACAAAAGAAAGGAAGACTTGAGAGGAGGTAACTTAAAGGTAGTCGACTTACTTGGAAGATTTTGTTATTGTAAGAAGTTCTGAACACTGGAAAGGAAATTAATGCATGGTTGCATTTATATTCTGAATTCCCCATTGCTATGCTGACATTAAATTTTCAGGATGTTTTTGCATATATAAAACACAACAGCTGTCCTATGGGAAGTATAAGTATAATTAAAAAAAAAAAAAGGAAAGAAAGTAAAGAAAGTAAGTTATGAGCATATGATCAGCCCTTGAGGGAGGGAGCCAGTATCTGAAAGAAATGTCAGAATCAAAGCTGCCTGAAATGTTTTAAGGCATAGCTGAGCAAGCAGTTAGGGAGGAGAGGCCGGAGCAGAAGTTTCCAAAACTGAAATGCTAAGAAGCATATGAAGAAAAAATAGTAGTAGAAGTGGGTATAAATATCCAGAAAGGGTGGAGAGGGATCTAATTTTCACCATCTGCTTTGAAATAAGAGCGAGTGGCCAAAGACTGAAAGTTCAAGCTCCCCAGAGTAGAATGAGCCAGATTTAAAATGAGCAAGAGGAGCTGGTTCTTCACAAAATTTGTGGTAGACCCATGTAATTAATTTCCTGGGGATATTCTGGATGCAGACTTATATGGGTTCAAAGGAAGGCTAGCGAAATACTTGGGAAAGACATTTTTTAGATTTATTAAATAGGCAGCCCACAGGACACTTAGGGGAAACATCATATATAATTGTGCTGTTTTTCTTTTCCCTAAGGGCTTGTGTGCATGATGATGTCAGACAATATGGCCATTCTCATGTTTTTTTTTGCTGAGGTGAGTTGACCTGTAGCAGCATAAGACCCTGGAATTTGAGTTCTTTGCCATTGTAGAGCAAAGAGAAGAACCTTGTTCAAATATCAGCTCTTTCCCATCCTCCCAAGTCTTAATAGCATGGCACATACTATCTCCCTTTTTGAAACTTCAAAAAATTATAAAATCAGATAAAAAACCAGTTTTCCCTTCCTTCTTTAAATTCTTCAGAGCAATTGTTAACTTCTCTGAAAGGTCGCCACTTAGATGTGAATAGCACAGAGCACAACAGATAATGTGTTTTTCCAAGGGAGTAGAACTGAAATAAAGGCTGGGAAGGGCAAGGCTGCAGGACAGGAGACAGATATCATGGCTCTCAGTTGTCCATCACAGGCCCCAAATGGGATAAGGCACAGAAACTGTGAACGAGATCTGATATCTCCAAATTAAGAGTCTGGCAGTGTTTGGATCTCATTTTTGAGTCCTTCACAGTCCTAAACGGACTTACTTGTAGTCACAGAAAACACACTCAAATCACCTGGTAACATCACGAGTTCTTTGCGAAGAACTAGACAGCACACATCAAAGTCCCAGTAAAGGTTACTATACTTTCTGAGCAGCATTCACTCACTTTTTTCCAGGGAACAGTATCTGTCTCCAAAGATTTTGTGGCCATTTGATATTTTTCCCTCCTGGCAGCTGTCATTTAACCAAGTTTATGTGCGTCCATTTTCTCTGGACGTGGACAACCTGAGCTAGAAGACAATCTGTAGACCTCTAATCAAACACATTTCAGCAACCAGCCTTTGAGAGGTGTCTCATTTATATCTATGTTCCTGACCAGTGATCAGCCCCCCTGCACTATGGTCCATCTGGGCTTTGGCCAGTATGTCCCAGAGCAACAGAATCTCCTGGGTGGCTCTGCAAAGACCAACTTGTGTCCATCCAACCTTGTTATTGGTGTGGTCCCTTTCTCCTAAAGTCCAGGTGTACCCCTTGGGCCACAGGAGAACCATTCTGGGTCTATTGAGGAGTTAAGTGTCTGGTGATACTTAACTATGGAGTCAGGGAAAGGACTTTTATGCAGTCCTGACTGGCATCAGAGAGGATATTGATGTCTTCCCTCCCTCCCTTCTTGCCTATTTCTCTCACCTTGAGCTGTAAACACTTCTCAGCAGAGACCATACCTTGACTTTATGTTTGTAGATCATCTAACCCAACAGGGCTCTCATTTGATGTATTCTTTCAAAGCAAGCAATAATAATGGGACTTTGCTCTGGTATTTAATAAGATGGAGCCTTCCAACCCTTATTGCAGCCTCCAGCTATGCAGAGTGTAGGGCCAGCAGGGATGATTAGATTATCTAGCTTAACCACCCATAGAACAGAGGATGCAGAATTTCATTCTCCATCACAGCACAAATAATAAATAGAACTAGTCCAAGGCAAAGTCTAATATCCAATTTTTAATATCAACTACAATATGTACATAGAGGGAAACATTAAACAAACCCCTGTGTCTACCAATCTACAATCCCCCTGGCAGTACTTACACATTTCATATTGCTCACTGGCTTGTTTACTGTGAAGTAACAAAGTTAATGCTGAACTCTGAAGCATTTCTAATGTGAAGCAATTTTGCCCTGCAGATTCATAATGAACCCCACCCCTTGCTCATCCCCCTCCTCTCTCCCTTCTTTCTACTTCTCCTTCTTTAATTTAAAAAAAAAAAAAAAAGTGAAAATATGTCCTTTCTGTGAAGCAAAGTTCAGACTAATTTCCTCTAAGTGCTGTTTAGTGCCTAGGCTAGTAGCTTGAAGGCAGCCCTGCGAATCACAGTTCTGATTGCTCTGATAGGGTAGGAGAGAGTATCTTGCTTAAAAAGAAAGAATGAAAAGATATATTAGCAGAATTTTATTTTTTTTTTTTTTCAGAAGGAAGGAGAAAGACAAAGCTTTATGGGGAAACTTGATTAAAGTCATCAACTTTCCTTTGCTTAAGGTCAAAAGCTGTTCAGTACCACTGGAATAATATGATTTTAGAAAACTTTTTTCCTATTTTCTCTTGTCATGTTTATACCTGGGGTCTTTTTATTTCACCACTCTTCTATCGATGGCCTTGGATCAATGAGTGAGCAACTATCCACAAAATAAAACACCAATTAAAAAGGTAGGGAGCAGGAGGAAGTAGGTGGTGTGGACAAACCATGTGCTGTGGGGAACCACACTGACTTAGCAGCAAGCCCTGGAGGAAGGAGAGGATGAATAGGCTCTCATAGCATTTGGTAAGGAAGATCTGGCAAAATTAAGGCTTCTGGGAATAAAGTAAGGCACAAGGGGAGATAGTACATGGAGTTGAGTAGAAAAATAAAATCTGTCCCTCCTTTATCCCAACATATTGCATAGTTTCAATTTGTCACTTGCTGCCTGCAGATAATATGTTCCAACTGTTTCACCCTAAAGCTAGGATTTGAAGACAAGTGTCATGTTTTGCCAATCAGGACTGAAGAAATCTGGGTGTGATCAAGGTCTGAAAGCAGCCTATAAGGAATACAGTGAGTCTCTGAGCTCTTCGGTTGTAGGAATAATGGGCCAGAGAGAAGAAATTCACATGCAAAAAATTGTTAGTAATTACACTTACTATAGTGAGTTTAAAAGTTTGTCCCTGGTCTGTCATTCACAGCAAATCCTTGTCCTTGCATTTACTTTGCTTTCTTGCTTTACTTTGCTTAGCTACAGAGCTACTTTCCTCTGTAGCTCAGGGAAACTCATTTCACATCTCTTTCTCAGCTTTTCAATCTGTAAGATTGGAGGCAGTGCTTATCCTGTTAAGAAGCACACAACTGAAGTTAATAATTAGCACCTTAAAAAACCCTATGTAGGGTCAATGTATGATGTCTTTTCCACAAATGAGAATACAAAATTAATTAGGGCTTGGTCCTGCCATAGTCTCATCTTTTAAGCAATTCCTCATTGAATTTGTAGTATTCCACATCAGTAGGGCTGAACACTTCACATGTAGATTTCTGTTTGCTTAGATATAGAAGTATTTATTTTCGTGCTGAATCTTAGGGAATCAGCAAGATTGTTTTGCTAGGTGTTACACAAACATGTGGCAGGGACCTCTTCTTGCTAGTGTTTATAATTTTGAACTTCGATTCCACTTCCAGCTATTTTAGAAGTTCAGAGATAAGCATTAGTTTAAATGCTTTTAATACCACCATATTCAGTGAAACAACCATGGGTTTAGCTTCCCAATATTTATATAACCCCAGCCTAATTTTTTCTGCTATTGAAAAAAATTTGAAAGTCTATTTCAAGAGGTGAGGGTAGAAATACTTCAAAGCTTTGCACGTAATGTGAAATTTGGATGGAAAGAAAAACTTTCAGCTGACCTACACTGATGCAGCAGATGTATGGTAACCTCTTGTGTCACAGTTATGTGTCTGGATGGTCAAGTTCATGTTTGCATGGCCCAGGGCCAGTTCCCACACCTGAAGACCTTTCATCTGTTTCAGGGTGCTTCACCTCTTGCTTTATTGTGGAGAGAGATTAAAGGTGACAGCAAAATGCTCTTCTTGCTGTCAATAGTGCAGAGGAACAGGAGGAGAAAAACTTCTGTTAACGGAAGGCTGGATTTGCTACAACTGAATTCAGTGCTTTGAGTACCTTTAGGGGAAGGAGGGGATGAAAAGAAAGGGAAAATACAGTGGTTCTTATCTTTTATAAGCTCTTTGGCTGTAAAACAAGCACCTGCAGAGCCTGAATAAGGGAATTAAAAAAAGTCAATTTGTTAATACAGAAGATTAAAGCAACTTATTTCAAATCATGGGCATATGATGTAGTACTTTCCAGTACAATTTCAGGACTAGCATAAATTACAATGTGACCCAAGTGTGACATTATCAAGTCTTTTAGGACTATATTCTCAGGGCTACTCAATCTTATGCAATTCAACATCTGGTCTTCCCCTTTATCCCCTGGTATTCTCTTGGGTTTTAAGACCAAATTGAACTCAACAACATATGACTGTGAAATAGAGGAATCTATTGCTGTGCACACGTGTAGCAGTGAGCACTGCACTGCCTCCCCACATGCAGAATGTTAACGCCTGGGATCCTGGTTCCTGACGCCAGCTTGTTTAAGTGAAAACAGGAACTTGTTTAGGCTGATGTGCCTTGTCCTGCTCTTTCATGAGTTAATGGAAAATAGGCCCAGGCATAGGTGAGGATAGATTATCCATTGGTCCAGAGAATGAAGTGGTTGCAAGAGGCTAATGTTATTGGTGCAAAACTCTCTATCCCTTTTTGCTACAAGAGATTGGCCCATCATAGGTTGGGGACTACTCCAACAACTGACAGGATGAGTTTCTGGGGCTGCACATTAGTGGAAAGAGAATTTTATTGGTGCAGCATCAGGGTAATTTCCTAACACACTTCCATGCTTTACTCCTGTGCTCTTTCCCCAGCAGAAAAACTCAAGACACTTTTCCACCACCTGTAGCTCTATCTCAAAGTGCTAGTTCCTGCCTCCCTTCAACATCCTTGGCTCAGTGAAGTCTTAACATTTGGAAACTGTTTTCATAGAAAGAACAGAAGGGAAACCCAGGAAAGACAGTCTCCCAGAGTCCCCTGTCAAGGACTATGCAAAGTCCTTGTAACTCTTTCTTTAAATAGATGCTGGCAAATGACAGCAGTTTCATTTGATCTTCTGTTTAACAAGCTGCATTCACCCTTTCTTACTGTCAGGTCTGTTTTCCCAGGGTTTATCAGTTGTCAGATATCTGCCAAAAGGAGCAGATGAAATCTCAGTCCTCGGGGGAGATGTTGCTCCCTCACCTCCCTCTAAACACTTTCCCCCACTCAATTTTGCCATTTGGCCACTCTTTATTTATAAATCAAATTGGACTGAAATTGGATTTGGGGAATTGACCTTTTTCTGTATGCTGGTTATGAAAAAAGGATAGTGTGGGCCTTTCAGTTTTGTATGCCTCTTGTTTTTTTCTGTCAGGTACAAAGTGACTCAAAACTGGGTTTAAAAAGAAAGTGTAACTAATGCTGGAGAAACTACAGTAGTTATGGCTCTTTTGAGAAACTGTAATACACCAGGAAGCTGGCATGCACAGGGTTAAAGCATATCAGCTTGCACATCATTACTTCACAAGAGGTTCTAGATATTGAGACTGAGGTAATTAATAGCCAGGCAGAGTCTGCAGTGTTGAGTTTGTCTGATGTCATATACATGATACATCTGAAGGCTTCTTCAGCTCCTAAATCCCTCTCAGGATTAGGAAAGTTTCAAGGGGTAACTTTCCTATCTAATATTTCTATATATACTGGCTAATAAGATCTTTTGCCTCCCTGGAGGAGATATTTTATATCTTTAAATAAATGAAAATAACAATCTTTATTATTTCAAACTAGTTCTTAGCATCAAAATTCATAAGTGGCAGGAAATTAAATATTATTAGTTTAGATTAATTTGGACTGGTTTACCTTGTATTCACAGATAATTTAAAAACTGTAGAACCAACATTATATTCTTCAGAATCTGACAAACGTCTTGCAGTACAGTAAAACAGATTCTTGTAAATAAAGAGTTATTATAAATAAAAAGATAGCAAGTGATGAATACAACAGGGACAAGATTAAAGGTCACTGGGGTGTAGCCTCAAGTATAGTGGGTATTTTTTACTTAATTATTTGAAAGATGAAAATTTTGGAGGCAAAGTTAGGGCTCCTGCAGAGAATGAGCATATAGGAAATGGAAATAATTATATCATCTGAGATGGAAGTAAGAATTCAGAAAGACTCAATATGACTGAGCTTTGGGACATCTGACACTTTCCCTATCAGAGAAACACCAGATTTTGGCACAGAAAATTCACTGAAGGAAGTTTAAAGGAAAAGAGTGTGTCAGTACCAAACAGGCAGCTTCTGACACACATGGTGTCCAAAAGAGGGTGGGCAGGGAAAGGGAAGGGAGCAGACAGCAGGGTGTTACTCTGCCCTTAGAGATATGGAGAGCATTAGGGCAAATCTTAAGGAAAGAATGATTAAAAGACGGGGACATAGATGGGAAAATAATACAAAAATGTAACTTGAGGTTATTGGAGATAAGTGAGATGTCTCTGTCCAGCCTGATATTTTTAGGCCAGAGAAATGCAGTGGACCTAATCTGCCTGGACTGCAGCAAAATGCTGGCTTGAAGGTTGTATGGGAAATAAGTAGACAAACCAGAGAAGAGGAAGAAGAATAGGCGAATTGCAGGTGGATAAAGAAACTGATTAGACAAATTGTTCTGGAAGGGAAGGTAATTAGGTTGGAGAGACATTTTTGCTAGGATCATTCTGGGGACTCATAATAGTTGACATTTTTTGTAACAACCTTGGCATAAAGAGTGGGTCTGTGCTGGTGAAACACAGATTAAAAGCTTTACCAGTGTGGGGGAAAGACTGAGCTTTGGGACATCTGACACTTTCCCTATCAGAGAAACACCAGATTTTGGCACAGAAAATTCACTGAAGGAAGTTTAAAGGAAAAGAGTGTGTCAGTACCAAACAGGCAGCTTCTGACACACATGGTGTCCAAAAGAGGGTGGGCAGGGAAAGGGAAGGGAGCAGACAGCAGGGTGTTACTCTGCCCTTAGAGATATGGAGAGCATTAGGGCAAATCTTAAGGAAAGAATGATTAAAAGACGGGGACATAGATGGGAAAATAATACAAAAATGTAACTTGAGGTTATTGGAGATAAGTGAGATGTCTCTGTCCAGCCTGATATTTTTAGGCCAGAGAAATGCAGTGGACCTAATCTGCCTGGACTGCAGCAAAATGCTGGCTTGAAGGTTGTATGGGAAATAAGTAGACAAACCAGAGAAGAGGAAGAAGAATAGGCGAATTGCAGGTGGATAAAGAAACTGATTAGACAAATTGTTCTGGAAGGGAAGGTAATTAGGTTGGAGAGACATTTTTGCTAGGATCATTCTGGGGACTCATAATAGTTGACATTTTTTGTAACAACCTTGGCATAAAGAGTGGGTCTGTGCTGGTGAAACACAGATTAAAAGCTTTACCAGTGTGGGGGAAGCCTCAACTGGTATTTTGGAACAACCAGGCCAGAACAGCATGATGGGATGAAAGGTAATTGCCCAGATTGCAAGGTCATGTACACAGGGACTAATGAAAGGAATTTCTC
>NW_009952362.1:1970699-2003417 GCF_000747805.2 Chaetura pelagica | reverse complement strand
TGTCTTAATTGCAGGATCACTATAAGCCAGCAATGAGATGTGTCTATAAAAATGCAAATACAATCCTATCAGGCAAGATTTTTCCAAAGCCTTTTCCGAAAGTCTTTGGAGAGGATTAGCAGAGACCATTACTTGAAGCATCCCAGATGCTAAGGAGAGAAGAAATCAAACAGATGAGGTCCATGCAGGTGACCACAGGAACACAGAGTCTATTTTACAAGAGGAAAAAGAAAATTCTGGTGCATTTAGCATCAGAAAGTGAAAGACATGAGATGTGATTCACAATTCAGATTTAAAAAAAAAACCACTTATATGGATACTCCAAGTAATTTCCTACAAAATAAAATCACTGCAGTGAAGAGAATACTAATATAAACGGATGTTGTTGCCCAAATCAAGTGAACAATGAGGCATGTGTGTTAGACTAAGATGTAGCCAGTGCCTGGTACCCAGCCATAAGAAAAATGGTTGTGAATAAGGGACGTACTTGCTGCCTTTTCTGCAGGTAACTCAATCACAATGACAAGAAAAACCCATTGGGTGTTTTTGTGTGAAATGCAGCAGAAGTATCTGTGTCTGTGGTTTGAGAACTGAGGGAGAAAGGTTTGTTGGGTGTTTTGGATCTGTCTCTTCTTCCAGAAGTCTGAATCTTGCAAAAAATTTCAAAACAAGACAGTAAAATACTCAGCAAAATCAATACATTCTTGTCCTCAAAGGGCCGTGTTCAATCTCTGGTTAGATATTATAAAGCTAAGTATGTCTGTTCCTATTTTAATGCACAAATCACAGCATAACTGCAGTTTCAGAATTGCAGCTGACACCACCACTTTGTATCTGGGAAGTCATATACAATTTGAAGTCAGATCTACCAAATCAAAACTCAAAACTACATCTTGCTCCTTCTGTGTTCCTGGGCCTGTTTATGAAGCAGCCTAGTGTCCAGCCAAAATGCCAGCAAACACTGTCACCTGCGGATGTGAACTGGAGAGTGAGGACAGATACTGTCATCCCCAGAGCACCTCTGCTGGTTATTTGTGAGGTCCCACAATATGTCCCACAGTGTTTCCCAAACCAGTACAAAGCAAAAAAGAAAATATAGTTCCCTCAACCAAAATGGATCTTGGGCCCAAAGACCACCATAGGCAGCATCTTCCTGTACATATGCTTATGAAAAAAGAGGTTATGAGTAGGCTTTTTGTTGTTGTTTGTTGTTGCTGTTTGTTTTGTGTTTCCCCCCTGTGTCTTTTGTTTGGTAGAGGTTAAGAAAAGATAATAGAAAAGAATAGTAAGTTTAAACCAGAGGAAACTTCTTCCAACTGCCTGGTTTCAGACTTGAAGTTGTATTTCCTTTGAATGGGCACATCAGGTAGATTTTTAGGGCCTTCAGAATCTTTTCCTATGAAAAGAAACACCCAGTTCTCTACCCAAACCTTGCCAATTACTGTAAGAATACTGAGGTGTTTTTGTGTATCCCGAGGAACAAATCCTTACCTCACTTCCTCAAAAATCTCTCAGTTATGTGGTAGCCTAAGTGTTTTTATAAATAAATGAAAAACCAGCTGAAGGCACTTCCACTGAGAAAACATCTCTCTCCACCCCATTCTTCACAGACTTTTACACATCCCTTAGAAATTTATTTCAGGTCTATCTTGTACCTTTTATCTCCTGTTGGGGCCCTGGAAAGAGGAAAGTGTTTGTTCCCAGGATTTTATTTTCATGTAATTTACTCACTACAAATCATGCATGGGGAACAGTGACCCAAAGAGAGATCCATCAAGCCCACAGTCTCTAACTGTGCTATTATAAACCTGTCTTTGTATTTTGCTTTTCCATCATTCTTATGGAGGACTACGCTAGATTGCAAGGATTTTTTTCCCTAACAACACATTTATTACTTTAAATTAATTTCCATTCTCTTTCTAGTGACTTTATTGTTTGGCATTACTTTCTAAACTAGGTACCTGCCCTACTCATCCTAGATTTATTTACATTAGCAGAGACACAGGTAGCATTATTTTAGATGTAATATTTTTAGTGCATCCTTGTGCAGGGACATTTATGAGGTCTCCATTTAGTACTTCAATGCTTTTACCATCCTCCCTAGTACTTCATTTCCAATTTTCTTCCACCACAATCTTTCTTCCTGTAACACCTCTATATTTTGCAATGCTGAAATATATGTACACATACATGTACATACATATGTACATATACGTATATAAACACAGTCCAGTTATGGATGTGGAACAGAGCATTTAATTACTTTCTTCAAATCATTTCACATCTTCTTTTCCAGCTCCCTGAGAACTAGAACTGAAGATGTATCTTTGGCACTTCTGGATCTTGAACTTGTATCATAGAAGCCTTTTGTATCTGTGAATGTTTAATCCTGAAAACTGATTCAGTCTTCATTGGGTGCATCTATTTTAAGATGTATCTGTTGCAGAATCACAGAATAGAATCATCCTGGTTGGAAGGGACGTTGAAGATCATCAAGTCCAACCATAACCTAAATCCCCCCACCATAACCTAATTTACCTGTTCATTGCTTAAAAATGTTAAGAAAAAAGATGTTTTCCAAATTAATTTATGAGGTGAACTGCATGTTAAATTATCTTCTGAATATATAATCTGGATGTTTAGGTAAAGGGCTACAGAATAAAAGGTCCTGGCATGGGAGCAGGGATCTGCTTCACACTGCCAGATTGCATCATGCTCATCAAACATACTTTAATCTACTACCCACTGCTTCATTTCTCATTTTAATTGGCTTCTTACACAGTCTCCCATTGTATTATTGGGTAAGGCTTCTCAGGCATTTCCAGTCTTTGGATTGATGTCTGCATTTTGGAAGTAATTTTATTAGTGTGGGAGATTTCCCTGAAGGATCTTGGACAGACAAAAAAAAATGAATATGGTAGAAATCAAAGAAGCAACACTATCCACAGGCATGACTTTGCTTTCACTAATTTCGATGGTGGAGGATCCCCTCCAACCCAGCCTGGATATCCCCATGTTGCATATTTGCCCTTGTTTTCCCTAGTCTCACTCAAAAAAGTCCCAAAGTGGCTGCCTCTAATTGAAATTCTACAGTACTTTCCTTTGCAAGATGGATGGACAGGGTGAAAAGCTGATCAGTCCTCTCTTGGAAGTCCCAGAAGAGAAGAATAATGGTTCATTTGATTAAATTAATGGTTTGCAGATTTCAAAGAATGAAAAAGTAGTCAGGCTTTGAAATTCACTTCCCTAGGATAGTCACTCAGTCAAACATTGTCACTAGATTTTAGAAGAGTTAGAGATAGTGTTACTCACATTAAAACCACACAGATAAGGTTTACTTGGAAAGGATGATAAAATCTATTTTTCTTTTCCAAAGCTGAATTTCTCTGCTACTGAGAGCTTGGAAGGGTTCTTTTTCCCCTCCTCCTCACCTTCAATGTCGTTCAGTATTGGATTTGGAGGGCAAAATCTGACACTATTGACGAAGTGGACTTTATGTAATCCAAGGTCTCACTAACCTAGCCTTCATTGATGCCCTGACCCAGCCACCTAAAGTGGACAGAGATGCAGCCAGCATACCATGGCATCACCCCCTGGATTGTTTAAACAACATCTGATAAATACTGGGCTTCCTTCTTAGAAAACTCTCCAGCACCATTAATAGCCTGGCAGCACAGGCAACAATGGCACCTCTTGCTCCCTTGTTTCATGTTTGCCCTCAGTGCTGTCTGAAACCTGGTGAGGGAAGGTAGACACATTACACCTTTTTCTGTTCCAAATGTTCCCAATGCAATGGAAAGTTTATTTCTCTTATTTCCTTCTTCCTGTGACTACTTAAGGACATTATGACTGTTCTTCCTTTATTTCAGAGCCAAACTATACATCCAAGAAGCATGGCAAGAACTATTCCCAATTAGGAAGCCATTTAGACACTTGTCACATGATTGCCTTAGTGCCAGCTTCCAATTTCAAGGGACATTTAGTGTTCACTCAGTCCCATAGCAGGGGACAGGTAGTTGGCAGCATCTCCCCAGTCCCTCTGGAGCACTCTTCCACCAGGTGGGAAAAGATCCACAACCCACGTAGCCATGCCCACCTTTTGGCCTGGTTGTACTCCAGCAAACGAATGAACTCATGTCCCAAAGAAATGTCTCACAACTTGGATGGAAAACTATGAGATGATGTCAACTAAAACCATTTCAGACTAAACCTGTGTCATTCTTATTTGTTTATCCTTTGGGATCTTCTTCTCTTACACAACACATAGGGTCCTTTGATATATGGCCTTCAGATTAATTCAAAGAAGCAAAATAAATAATCTTTAGGCCAGAGAGAAAATAAGTGCCTGGTTCATTGCAGCAAATGCATACAGCAAGCTCAATAGAAAGATCCCGTGGAGATTAAATGATCCCGTTTGAAATGACAGGGAAATCAGCTCTGCAAATCAATATGTACTGTAAAAAAAAAGGCTCAGTCACATCTTGTTGGCCATAATGGAAATTGATTGGCAGTTATCTATTAGCGATAATTTCTGTTTGATGACTTGCCATATGTTATCAAGATCTAAATCAGAGGGGAGCAGATTAAATGAATAGATTCTGTCATGAAAAAAGTACACCAGCAGCATAACAGAGTGTTCTTCTAAAAGAGATGAATTCTTTAAACTACCCTAATTTTAAATACACAGGGGCTATGTAGCCTGACAGATTTACAGATTTGAGACTCCTAGGAACCCTTTCACTCAAATTTTTTACTTGCTGCCTTTCAGTGACAGGCAATCAAGAAAACGTCTATAGGCCTTTCAAATGATCTTCCCTCTAAGATTCAATAGGACTTTACATCTGCTGAGGCAAACCTATTAAAGGAGACTCTGACACAGTCGAGAGCTCTGCCTAAGTGCTGTAAACTACACCAAGCTCAGGTCTATTTCTGGGAATGTGGCTTGGGAAAAAAGGTCATCTGTAAAGCATTTTCCTCTGCCAATTATAATTACATTGAGCTGAAGAACAGACCCTGAAACTTGGTGTATGAAGGTCTGAACATCCACTCAAGTAAAATACTGACATTCTGTTGAAGCCCCATTAATCCAATATACTAACATAGGCACATAGCATGGATTCAGTAGATACAAACCTACCTTTTTTTTTTTTTTTTTTTTTTTTCCCTTCAGGAACTAACTTTGATAGCGTTAAAATTTTGCTTCCTTCTTCAGAGAAAAATGCTTCCACAATTACACAAAAGATGCCGTCCAATGGTTACAAGAGAACACAGCTTAAGGGTACTCCCTTCAGCGAGTGCTGACAGAAATCTTAATGTTGTCTTTGGGAAAATCCAGGTAGCTGAATTACCCAGTTACCTGAATTACTCAGCTACCTGATGCCTTCTTCCAGTAGGAGGAACAGGAGATGGAAGAGGTGGAGAGAGAGATATCTCTTAAATATCTCTTCCCTTCTGAGCATGCTAATATGGTTTACAGCAATCTGATACCAGATATCTGTATCTGTATCTGATGCCAGAGCTTCATCATGCTGAGGACTTTGTGAACAGAAGGACTAAAACCCTAGTACCCTGCCACCCTGCCATGTTGAATTGTGTGGAAGTCTCCTTCATTACATGGTGCTGCATCTTGCCCAAACTCTTATTTTTTTGCTCTTTTTTTTCCCCCTGTGGATTATTATTTTAGAATTACTAATTTCCTATAAATTATTGAAAACTAACCCTGCATTGCTTCAAATCAAAAGTAAAAATCCAGAAATCCCCTGTGACCTGAGACTCCAGCCCCTCTCTGGCAGTCTTGGGAGAGCTCTTTCCTCTGCTCCTCTGCTGACTCACCCATGCAGCTTGACAGAGGCAGAAGCTGAAATGTGAAGGCTCGTGTTTTAATTCTGAAGAAAAAAAAAACCAACACATCTCCATTTAATTTGAAAACCCAAGCCAAAGATAAAACACTTTCATAATTTATATTTTTAAAAAACAGCAACTCCAATGCTAGCTTGCTAATTTAATAAAACAGGTTGTTAACTAAAACTGTAATGTCTGGAATGACTATTGATTTGCAAGCTGTTTGTCCCTGGGTTGGAGGAGGGGCTTGACAGTTTCCACTGAGCAGGGAGCTATGCAGGAAAAGTGAAGGTGAACATGTGAATGCTTTTCCTGCTGCTCTACCTGGGGCCAATGCTGCAGTACAGCTTAGATACACAATGTGGTCGTACCAGTTTATGAGTGAAAGGCAGTGATTAGGACAGAAAAAACAGCTTCACTTAGTCAGAATTACAGCTTTTTGGAGATAAGAATTTGCTAATTGTTTCAAAAGATTTGAACTGTATGTTGGCAAGAAAAGAGGAGTTTTTAAACCCCTTAACACCAAACAACCAGTGACTAATAAATGGATGCATAAGGCTGCATCCTATCTTAAGAGGTTCTCTGTAGAATTTCTGCTTATTTGCTGCCAAAGGAAATATGTATTTTAGCTCAAGGAAGAGGTCTTCTTTTCAGAACAAATTAATGTGAATAAATGTGAGGCCAGAATTAGAAACAAGTCAGTAAACATCAGAGCACCTTGGTCCTGAAAAAGCTTTCTATGCAAAGCAGATCTTCCTTCCCAGAAACTCACCATACAATGGTAGAAAAGTAGACACATCTGTGTGGAGGTGGGCAATGAACCAGTTGTAATTACGTTTTTGAAATTGTCATATTTTTGCATGAAGTGCTGTGAATAGTTTGTGGTTCCAGCAGGAGGCTGTTTTCAGAGATGGTCACACTGGTAGAGGGTGAGGCTTTCAATATTTAAATAGCTTTAGGTGAAGAGCTTTCCACTCCTATTCATTTGCAGGCTGGAGTTGCTGATAGAAGGATTAGAGAATCCCATGTGAGATTACTCTCCTGAGACTGGCAATCCAATTTTTTGTACTCCAGAAATCCAGATAAGACTCCAAGCTTCTGGATGATTTTACCAAATAAACTGACATTTGTCAAGGTTGCACCTTCATAAGGGACTAAAAACTGAGACGAAAACATAAAATAAATCTTTACAGTGTTTGTTGCCTTCTGATCTTTTCCTAGTTGTTTAAAGATTTAAGAATTGAGGTGAGAGAAAATATGGCAATGAAATAAATAAAAAATACTTGCTTAAGGCATGTTACTGGGCAACTAAGGCTAAACACAACAGCTGACCTGCAGAACTGTAATATCCTTGTTGTGGGTGTTGACATCTCATTGCCATTACTGATGAGTCTGCTGTCATCTCTGCTCTCCTGAAGGCAGGTGCAAGGGGAGCAGACCCAGGACAGGAGCTACCCTGGCACACTGCTCTGCTACAGTAGGCAGTCGGGCTGCTACCAGGGGAGCTGTGACCCTGGAAGCAACTCGGGTCTGTGTCCAGGCAGGCGTTGAATATCTGCAGATGTTTTAATTGTAAGCTAGTGAGTTTGGAGGTAATTTGTTTTAGGGATCAAAATAGCAAAACAGAAATTATGTCAGCAATGTTTTGTCAGTACTGTATTTTTCCACAACAAAAAGGAACTAGACACTGAGCCACTAGAAAGTTTAATTACTAGATGACTTTAAAACATGGTAATTTAGTCCCAATTAGCGTTATAATAATTTATTTATGAAATTCCAATATACGTAGTTATGTTCTACAATCCATTTATCCTTGTAAGATGTGTGCCCCATTAGGCAGTGAACTAGAAGGTCATTAACCTGTAGTGCTAGTTGAGATTATGTTGTTAGATTTAATTTAGTTTCTCCACTGGTGGGTGTTGACATTTGAGAGTGCTTTCAGGGTAATTTATCTGCAGCCATTCAGTTCTTTTCAGTCATTCAGAAACATTGCAGGTCTAAAGTACTGTGAGTCTGATGAAGACAGATAGCTTTCTTGGTTAAATTTCAGATGTGGCTTGTCTTTGTGCTTCTGGTATTTTTCACATTCTTTCTGTGAAAGTGAGTTTATCGTGCCATTCATGCAAAATACTAACAAAATTATGAGTCAAGTCCCATCAAAATTAGCAGCTATAACTTAAACTCATGAGTTCTAAATGTAGTCAATTCTGGTTGTTTTTCTGATGTCTTCTCTATTTAGAGATTTAAGGATTGCATTCAAGGGAACTGTTTTTTCATAGGGCTTTTTTTGTGTATTCCTAGAGCAGAAAGTGCTGTCCCATCATCCCAAGAATGAAGCTTTATCCAAGCACAAGCTTTGGTAAGTGAAACCTGGGAAAGGAAAGGTTCCAGTTTTATCGGTGCAACTGTAATGAGCCCTGGGTGACACCTCGCAGCATACCAAACTGAATTCATGCCTCCCTTGGAGACAGCAGGCTGCTGGACTTTGCACGGGGCAGGAGCTGCTGAGGAGCCTCAGGACTATAGAGGGGCAATGCCAGAGCCAGGACACTTCGAAATAGCAAGTCCTGCCTTCTCCTCACTGCTGGGTTTGTTCAGTTATGAGTTCAAAATAGGATACAGTCTTCCTGGCCCACAGCAAACCTCCCACTTCTCCTCCAGTCTCCACAGTCCCTTGGGCCCATGCTGTTGATGGCAGAGCTTCAAAGGACAGGTGACATGAAAATGGTAAGTCTGTCTTGATTAAACTGACACTGAAGGGAGGGAGGTTTTAGATACATGCTGCTCCATTTGGACTTGGTGAGTAATCATGCCTCGTTTGATTCCCGTACAAAACATAAGGACAGTACACAGACAAAGCAGCACTGCTATGGGTTTACAAAGTCTCTTTTCTTCCCATTTTCTTGCTCTGGTGAAACTTTCAGGGGCCTTTCTTCTAATGGTGAGTTTTTTCAACCCCAGCTACAAATATAAGCTTCCAAAGCCACTCTTATTTCAAGGAAACCTTTTGGTCAGCCTTTTAAATTTCTTTTTAATAAATGATTTTTCCCTCAAACTGTCTCTGCTACAAGAGCAATTCTGGGAAAACAGATGACTCTGTACACTCTTAAAATTCCCAGCTTCTCAAATGGTATGTGCAGATACAATGCAATGATGCTAAAATGGAGTTTGCAAGTTGCTGAAAGTCAGAACCAAACACCACCTGGTTTGCAAGGAAAGCCTTGTCTCTGAGAAGATAAAAAAAAAATAAGATATTTGTGTCTTGTTCCTTTTTTTTTTTTTCCTTTCTAATTTTTTAACAGATTTCATTCTTACCCATAAAAAAATCATGATGTGGCTGTGAGGAAAAAAAAAGCTCACCACCTACACCTGCTTTTAATGATCTTCATGCCTCTGACTGCAAAGACAACACCATTTCTGGTTTTATTTTTGCGGTAGCTCATGCATTTCCCTCCAGTATCTTGAGCTCCAGGAAAGCAGTAGACACCAAACAGGAATTTTTTTGAAGGATATAAGGGCTCCTCCCTTGGCTCAGAGAAGGGCAGTTTGAGTACCAGTGTCCATGGGGAGCTGTAGCATGGTATGGCTCATCACATCACATCACACCCCTGGGTTTAGGCCCAGGCATAATAGAGGCATTTATCTCAGGAGAGGAAAGAGGAAGCTTACAATCCCTGGTGTTGCTTTTGTGAAAGATGCTGGGAAACCTGTTTCTCACTGTGTTTTTGCTGCCTGCCTGCAACCCTTCGTAGGCTGAGAGGGATACAAAAGTGTCTCTGAGCCCCACTGACACCTATTTGACTACTTGTGTACTTTAATTGGGAGATCAATCTAACACTTCAGGACTTCAAAACATAGCTTCTCAGCTCAGTTTTGCCAAGCAGACCTACCTCCAGGCATGCATATACTGTCCATTTCCCTCATTTGTTGTGAAAGCCATGGAAATAGTGCTCTGTTACTCATTGTGTGACTCCTGGATAAAGGTGTACTGTGGAAGATTTGCTTCTGTGGAGAAGATAGTTCTTCTCACTTTCAGGAACTGTTTGGATCAAAGCAAATGTTGTCATGTTATGATGAATTCTGGCACTCCTTTGGTGGAATTAATAATTCCAGCTTTGATTCTTAACTAGAAATAATAATAAAACACATGACAGAAGTGAATAAACCTCAGCTAATCAACTGGACAGCATTCTAAATAGTCTTTTGGTTGCTATGTAATAAAAGCATAAATAAAACATGCAATTTTACACTCTTATATTTGTGTCCATTCCAGATGCAGGAAAGAATACAACTTCCAGTGTTTTCCACAAAGCTTTCCTCTGAGTTTGGGCCAGTATCAATTATTTATTAACTGTGGAGAGCAGGAGCACCAGCTAACTTGTCAAAATCTCGTTATATGTTTCCTGCTATGTGTTAGTGCAATAACTAGTTTGATGAGAGTAGATGATACAGGCACAGCCACACCGGAGCTGTTATAGCTGTCACTTTCTCTCTTCCCCTGCCTGGCTGTGGCTCATTTTCTCTCTTGATTCCTTACCACACTATACACAGCTTCTTCTTTGTATCATGATAATAACAAAGAATAGATGTTCAGGGGTTTAGCAAGGTACAGCATGCATCACTTGGCCTGAGGAGGTGTGTATACATATTAGTGCAGTTCAGTGTGGCATTTGCATTTGGATATATGGAATCAAGCTGTCTTTATGATGTAGACTGGTTAGATCTAATCTTGAGTTGTAAAATGAGAATTCATGAGGTAATCCAAATGCCACTAAAACACTCTGCAAGATTACAGAAGTTTGTCAGGCATACTAATTTCATAGTGAATTAATAATGTGGGATATCACTGAATGGAAAAGAGTGGGACAGCCCTAACCCATTAGTTTAAGTCATGAAGGTACATCTGCAAAATCATCTGGACAGGTTGTGTTGCTGGTCTGTGGTCGATGCCAGGTGAAGGCAGTGGTGAAAGGATGGTGGAAAATGTGCCAAAGAGCAAAAGTGCGAGGTTTGTTTTAGCAGTGGGAAGATCCATAGAAGGAATATTTCCAGAGTATGATAAATACTCCTAGAGATCAATTCATAATTAATTCATCATAGTCTTGAGGCAAATTCCTGCTCAGAAAATCTCTAAACTATGAATTGCCAGAGGCTGAGAAAGGTTTTCAGGAAATTGTACTTTTTAGCTTGCTTGGCACACCAGTTCCCTTGAAGTCCTCTACTGTCGATGTTAAAGGCAGGGTCCTGGGCTTGGATACCCTCAGAACAACCCATTTTCTGTTAGAGGCCTCAGTTGCCCCTGGTGCCCACTGTGCACATGCCCTGCAAATTGAGGAATTGTAATGTGACTGGGCTCTTGGAATCCTGCCACCGTGATTAGCATTCCTGGCTCACTGAGGCAGGTGAAAGAGAGATTCACACAGTCACCAGCAGTTTCCCTTCCAAAAAAAAGCAGGCAAGCAGCTCCAAGCTCTGGCCAGTCCTCTCCTGGAGCTGTAGACGCCTTTGCAGCAGGCAGAGTCCTGTGGCTGCAGGGCTGTCCAAGAGACACACAGCTTCAATATGGCTGGGTATAAGTAGAAAAATGATACAAATGCTTTTCTTTCCTTTACACATTTCTGTTTCAACTCAGCATTGTCTCCGCTCAACAGCAAGATGACGATTTTGCAGATTTGAAAACACTAATCATAGGCAATTATTTCTAAAAAGATTTGCTTGCAGCAGGCAGACTTTTCTATTGAGTTGAAAGCCTTGCTGTTCCATTCTTTCCTTCATTTAAAATTATAATAATTTTCTGCCTTGTGTTCTCTACCAGCTGAAATACCTCATCTTTTGACATAGTTTGAATCTAACTAATCTTCAGTACGAAGAATTTTTTAAAAAATTAATCTATAGCAACAAAAGCATTGCCAGCAAACACACAGCAAAATAAGCAGCTGAAGCTGTTTGTGTATAGATCTTAAAATATAATTTTGGCCTTTACAGGGCAGCAGTCTTTATTATCTAAGGTGGTCCTATAAAATGAAACTTATTTTTCACACTCATTATTTCAGAATAAAGCAGAGAATGCAGATTTCATGGCATAGACACAATGAATTAATTTATGTTGCTTTCCCACAGGTGTTTATGATTGGAGGGAAAAACAAGAATCCTAAAATACATTTAAGTTGGTAGTTTCTTTCCAACATTTTAACAGGAAATAGTCCAAAATACAGATCTTGCTTATTTTAATATTTTTCCTTAAATTATCAACATTAAAATGAAATACTTATTGACTCAGGATGAATGGTTTAATTAATCACCAAAATTATTCTATAACTTTCAAAATTGTTAATGGATATAAAAATTAATTCTTGGTCCATTTCTAAACAGAATGTCAAATTCCCACCCTACCATTGTTTTTTTAGTGACCTTGGGATCCTAGTTTCTAGGTGTTCCACCTACTTTCTGTTTATCCCTCTCCTAGAAGGTATTATCTGCTTTTCTTTCTAAACCCTTGTAAAGTTACTAAAAAGAAAATAGCTTCTGTCCTGGCTAAAACTAGGACAGAAAGAAAAATCTAAATCTGAACACCCCACTTTGGGTGAGTGTATTGATCATTGCAATCAAAAGTGTTGATTGTTGCTATTTAATTTGCACCACTTTCCACGAGAAAGGCATATTTCAGAAGTCCAATGACAGTTGAGATTCTGTTGGGTGTTTTGCTTAGCTTCAAAAGGGTCTGGGTGTCCTGTAGACGTGTAACTTCCTGGCCTTTCCATATATTTTGCGTACCCTGGGGAGAGCATATCAGTGCACTTGGGAGGGCTGCCTTGGAGTGTCAGGGCATGTTTTCAGATTTCTGGCAAAGCAATCAATATTGCACCTTGCTTTCCATCTCTGTGCTGGAACTACAGGACCTATGGACTATGTGCCAAGGCCCCAGTTGTTGGCACTGAGGACGTGCTGGAGTGCCCTGGATCCCCCCAGGGGAAAGGCAGGCATGGTGCCCTGTGCTTCAGAACCAAGCTCCACAGTCTGGACAACCGCATTCCTAGTCTAACAGTTTTCCCCCAAAGCATCCTCCGCACTTCCTGGGCATTCTCTGACAAGCAGCTATGCCAAAAAAGGGAAATTACTGCCTTCATTAACCAGGCTGGCTCTAACTTTCTCTCTGTCATTAAAGCACCAGAAGAATGGACCACTCTGAAGCATTTGCAGGTCAGAGTAGAAAATGAAGGAGATGACTGCTGCTTCTCTTAAAAGGGCATTTCAATAGAGTTGGGGCACACTCTACACATGTGTAAAAAGGGTCTCTTTGTACCCTTTATAGCTCTTTTAAAAATATACTTTCATTAGCAGCACATTCCCTTTTCTGAGTGTGGAATAAAGTCCCATCTTCTACATATATAAATTGCAGCTTTTGCTTTCAACGTGATTGCTCTCTCTCTGGACTCAGATTCATAATTAGGCTTTTTTTTTTTTATTTCTTCTTTTTTTTTTCCTCTTTTTTTTTCTGTTTTTCTCTCAATAAGCTCACAGTGAAACAATTCCTACTGTCACGAACTGAAAATTCATCTATAGAATTTGCTTCTGGGAATGGTTTTGGGAAACTTTCCCCCCCCAAAGTTCTCAACTTTCCCATAAAGATAAATAAACACATCATGCAGTTGCATTTTTTGACTGAGTGACAGGTTAAAAGAAGTTCCCTGTCAGCTTTCATTACAGAAGAAGAAATTGTTCCAACAATTCTTAGCAAAATGAACAGTCCTTTTTGCTACAAAACTATTTTGCTGTGCTACTGCTAAATTGCAGCTCACACTGAGGCCCTTCAGGTTGGTTTCTTAGCTCAAAATGAAGGGACCAACCTGGAGTCAGAGACTTTTGTTAGCTTCTCTTGTTTTATCTGGATGAATTTTTAAGTCTCAATTGAAAGGTGAATATAAAAAGCAATCAGGTGCAATCTATCTCTTAGGTAGTTTCTGTATCTGAGGAAGGACCTTTGTATGATAAATTAGCTGTAGTTAGAGAAAGAAAGTTAAAGAGTGAACATTTGTTATTTGCAACAGCCACCATCCAACATCTTTGCATCACAGAAAGCATCAACACTGCAAGCACTTCTTTGGAGACTGCCAAGATGAAAAGCAAAGATGAACTGGTGAGTATTCAGCTGTTTCTCTGGTGAGCTGCATTTCAACTGCTGCTCAAGAAAGGCTCAAAATGTTTCAGCATCTGATACAAAGCCCTGTCACCGTTTTACAGCAATACAGGCAAGATGTAAATGGAAAGCTTGTCATGTACTTTTTACCACTGTAAGCTTCTGGCAGGTTGGATCCTCTTGCTGAGGTTAATTAGGACATAGCATTTGGAGAGCAGAGCAGATAAAATGGTGAGAATTGACACCAGAGGACGTGGAAGTGTTGAGAGGGAGGTGCTGACAAAAACCAACATCACTTTACATTAGCCTTTCTCAGGTCTGACTGACATTGGACCAAAAACTGGATGGTGAACGGTAACCCCCTGACTGTGCTGAATGGCAGCCATGTCCTGTGCTACTACAGTGTTATTGAGCATTGCAGGAAACAGGAGTGTAACATGTTGAGGGACTGATTATAGAACACTGTGAAGTTCTACATGAATAAAGACAAGCAGAACTGGAGCTTGAATGAGGAATTGAGGTTTTATTTACCTAAACAATTCTGACTAATGCTGCTTTTGTAACAATCAGCAGACAACTGCTCAACAAAACGTTTGTCCTGCAATTTTTACTGTTCAGGCTTGATTTTCTTTCTTGAATATATCAGATTACCAGGGGTGAAAAAAAAAAATTACAACAGGAAGTGTGCTTTGCGTGTGATACAAGCAAGATGTACAAGAAAACATGCCAAGATACTTCTGTTTTTTGCTGCGCCTAATGACACTGATGACGTTTCTGCTGTGACTGTTCATGCTGCAAAAACTCAGGATGTGGCCAGAATAAAATATTACATTAGCAATGGCACTTTCTTTTTTCCTATTGAACTCTAATCTGGTTTAGCTACAAAGCCTTCTCTCAAGTGTGGTCCGGTCCTTTAAGGGCAGTGGGGATCAAACACTCCACTCTGCACTCACTGCCTGGCTTTACAAGGGAAGTTCAGCACCTGAAAGGAAGGTAGCCTGGCAGTGCAGCCTAGAAAGCTGAAAGGAGGTAATGGAGATCCTTTAGGGATCCAAAAACCTTGTAGACATGGAGCTGCCTCTGGACTATCACCTGTAATAGGCTCCTGGGAGGAAAACTGAACCAGTGAGTAGTGATATAGGTCAGAGAGCAAGGTGAAGTGACAGGAGAGGCAGAGGCTGCTGGAGTCCAGTTACAGAGAAAAAGAAAGTGAAATTGGATTACAGGCCCTTGAAAACTTAATATGGTCAGAAAATAGAAGATGGAACAATGTTAAGTCTGAATGCTTCCATGGACCCAAATGTCATAACTTGCCTGCTCTACTTCCGGGCAGAGACGTCATTGAAAATGAGAGGAGAAAACATCAGAGAAGCCATCTGCAGAACTGGACTTGATCACCAGGCTACCAGAGAGGGGACAACAAGGGTGAACATAAGTGGATGGAACTGAGACAGATTTGCAGTGGCAGAGTATGGGCACTACCACTTTTTCTTGGGTGCTCTGAGAGGCTTCCAGAGTAAATATTTGCTTACTGTGCTAATGTCCCATAGGTGTATTCAGTCCTGAGAGGAGTGGTGCCATCCTTCAGATGAAGATGCCAGTCAGTGTTGAGGGATGTTAATTATAGTTATGATTAGCTTTCCATTTCTCATTGAATGCTTGGAATCATACATTTAATGACATGTTCAAGCAGTGTTTTTTTCCCCTTAAGCTAGGAGCTTTTTTTCTTCCTGAAATTTGTAGGCCTATAAGTGCATGGGAGATGCTGCTTACAAATGAATCAGACATTTCTTTTGCCTCCATAGATCCAGACATGTCTATCCTGGCATCCATTCAGTCTCCAAAAAGTACTCAGGAGTGTATCCAATTAAAGAACACAGTGAAAAAGAAAAGAAGAAGAAGAAAAAAGAGAAATGGAGAAACTAGACACTGCTGCTTCCACAGAAAGATCACTAGGTGAATTTGAATGCTTGGAATCATACATTTAATGACATGTTCAAGCAGTGTTTTTTTCCCCTTAAGCTAGGAGCTTTTTTTCTTCCTGAAATTTGTAGGCCTATAAGTGCATGGGAGATGCTGCTTACAAATGAATCAGACATTTCTTTTGCCTCCATAGATCCAGACATGTCTATCCTGGCATCCATTCAGTCTCCAAAAAGTACTCAGGAGTGTATCCAATTAAAGAACACAGTGAAAAAGAAAAGAAGAAGAAGAAGAAAAAAGAGAAATGGAGAAACTAGACACTGCTGCTTCCACAGAAAGATTACAAGGTGAATTTCCCAAATGAGTTGCTTGTCCTTCACTCTCCTGCTGAGTAACAACCACAGTGCTAAGAAAAGGCTGTATTCATTCCAGCAGGCATGAAGATAACACAGGTTGGGATTGGTAATGCAGCTCACTTTGGCAGTACTCTTGAAATCTGTTGTCCATCCCAAAATGAGACTGCTCAGCTTTTACCAGCCACAAAGAGACTGAAAACAAGAGCCAAGTGGCATTGATCCAACCTGAAGTACTGTTCCCTTTTTCTTGTTTCTGCTCACAATCCTGTTTCTATGCATAGAGTCAGGGCAAGGAGAACAATGTCCAGCCAGTTTCCTGCTGCTTCAGGAACATCTTTATGCTGAAAAGACATGCCCTGGGTTAAGCCAGAGAAGATTTTATTTGGCAGTGTTAGAAATGTGAGTTACTATGTTTTAGAAATTATCTGGTTTAGATCTGTGTTTTGTGTAGAGCTGAGACTCAAGACCTCATGAGATTAAAAATGAGAAAATGGGACAGGAGAGATTTCTAAGCAAGGGTTATACCATTATTGGAGGGTGTTACCCAGTCTGAATGTCCAAGACCTCTTCTTTGAAGAACAAAACCAGCTGGAGCAGAAGTCATTTGTGTTCTCTTACAAGACCTGGAAGCTTCAATTACAGAAGCCAAGATTTGTCCATGCGACTGAGAAGGACAACTCAGGTCAATCAGTCTAGTGTGATGTGACTTAAGACAGCAGATAACCCCTGTTGCACCAGAGACTGTAGCACAGTTCCTAACATCTTAGAAATAAAATTTAGACCTAATACAAAGGCAAAAAGGTCACAACTAGTTAGTTTAGCCTCCTTAACTCTTTGAGGTCTGTGTTTACACAGATAGTTCAATCTCGTCTTGAGCTACAGGAAATGCATGAGAGTAATTCCATCAACACAGCAGACCTCAAGCCTCTTCAAAGCTTATGCCCAACACCTGAACTGTGGAAACAACAGATGTGCTGAAAATAAATCCTCAGTTTTCAGGTAAGATCTAGAAATAGTCTGGAAGAAGGCCTTGAGTGGGAGCATCTCTTGACCATTACTTGATCATGTGAAAGTTATGCAAATAGCTGTAGTGCTCTTTGGTGCATACAAAAACACTTTTGCAAGGCTAAACTGGGAGTAGGTGTGAATATTCAGATCATTATGGAGGCGACCCTCTTCTTTTGCAGCGTCCAGCAAAGTGAGGAGAAAAAAAAAAAAAAAATCTCTCATGGGAGCAAATCTCATGGGAGAGATTTTTAGTTTCTTTGGGTCTGGGGCTGATAGGATGTAGCAGCTTATCAATAGTGGCATAATGTCCATGCAATTCAATTAGTGGCAATCCCTCACTTTGCAGGATGCTGTTCGAATGGATCTCAGTCAGAACAATTGACAGGCTCCAATTAACTGGAAGCTTTTCAAGCAAAAAAATTTGTACGTAAGAATTGAACCCAACAGTTCTGTGTTTCAGGCAGCTTTTTATATTACATTATTGGGGCCAATCTGATGTTAAGCAATTAAAAGATTTTAATTTTTCTGTCGTGTCCAGCCCCCTTCAATCTGCACAACAATTGGCATCCCTCCACCCTCTGACACAAATTGTATTTTAGGTGCTGAAATCCAGATATGCCCATCAGTGTACCCTCACCTGCTCTGTAAGGCAAAGAAGGTTGCACTAGGAAACTCTTCCACTAGACCATGTTGCTGAAAGCCCCATCCAGCCTGGCCTTGAACACTTTCAGGGATGGGGCATCCACAGCCTCCCTGGGCAACCTGTTCCAGTGTCTCTCCACCCTCACAGTAAAGAATTTCTTCCTAATACCTACTCTAAATCTTCCCTCTTTCACTTTGAAACCATTACCTATAGTCCTGTCACTCCATGTCCTTGTAAGAAGTCCCTTCCTAGCTTTTCTGCAGCCCCTTCAGGTACTGGAAGGCTGCTACAGAATTTCCCTGAAGCCTTCTCTTCTCCAGGCTGAACAACCCCAACTCTCTCAGCCTGTCTTCACAGGAGAAGTGGGAGCAAATCTCATGGGAGAGATTTTTAGTTTCTTTGGGTCTGGGGCTGATAGGATGTAGCAGCTTATCAATAGTGGCATAATGTCCATGCAATTCAATTAGTGGCAATCCCTCACTTTGCAGGATGCTGTTCGAATGGATCTCAGTCAGAACAATTGACAGGCTCCAATTAACTGGAAGCTTTTCAAGCAAAAAAATTTGTACGTAAGAATTGAACCCAACAGTTCTGTGTTTCAGGCAGCTTTTTATATTACATTATTGGGGCCAATCTGATGTTAAGCAATTAAAAGATTTTAATTTTTCTGTCGTGTCCAGCCCCCTTCAATCTGCACAACAATTGGCATCCCTCCACCCTCTGACACAAATTGTATTTTAGGTGCTGAAATCCAGATATGCCCATCAGTGTACCCTCACCTGCTCTGTAAGGCAAAGAAGGTTGCACTAGGAAACTCTTCCACTAGACCATGTTGCTGAAAGCCCCATCCAGCCTGGCCTTGAACACTTTCAGGGATGGGGCATCCACAGCCTCCCTGGGCAACCTGTTCCAGTGTCTCTCCACCCTCACAGTAAAGAATTTCTTCCTAATACCTACTCTAAATCTTCCCTCTTTCACTTTGAAACCATTACCTATAGTCCTGTCACTCCATGTCCTTGTAAGAAGTCCCTTCCTAGCTTTTCTGCAGCCCCTTCAGGTACTGGAAGGCTGCTACAGAATTTCCCTGAAGCCTTCTCTTCTCCAGGCTGAACAACCCCAACTCTCTCAGCCTGTCTTCACAGGAGAAGTGCTCCAGCTCTCTGATTATCTTTGTGGCCCTAATTTCCATGTTGTAGCTGATTTGAGCTTTAAGATCCCTTTGCAACAGGTTTCTCTAGCATTTTTCCTTTTTGATGTGAGTGTAAATTTCCTTCATACCAGTTTGTTTCTGAACTGAACAAGTTTTATCAAGTGAAGTGAAAGTTGTCCAGCCTTTGTGCTGTTAGCTGGAGGTTCCTCTTGGCTATCAGCAAGAGGAGCTGCAGAAAGGTAATTTACAATGCAGGAAATATTAGAACTTACTGACTGTGAACTAGAATGAGATACCGCTAAATCCAGTTCAATAAAGAGTGGCCATTGATTTTGAAATCCATATCTGAAGAACAGTTACTGTTAGGAATGTTTTAACATCTGTGGCTCAAAACCCAAACAAAAAACAGGCCCACGAGCCCCTAAATCTCCCAACCCCTCAGAAGCTCATACAATTGCTTAACTTTTCTTTAAAAAATGAACATAATATAGAGTATATATTTATTCTTTGGGTAGTTCTTGTAGTAATTCTTGGGTGGAGGAAGCTGGTGTTATGCATAATGTATGTTTTTGTGGAAGGTTATGTAAACAGATTATTATTTTTTTTTTAAATCACCAAAGTCACCTGGAAATATTTAGGCTCCAGGCTTCCTTCTAAACACCTTTTCATTGGGTTTTGCTGTACTGTGAAACATTAGAGCAAAATTCTCTGTTATCTGTCTCTAACAGATTTATAATATTGCAAGATTAATTTTATTAGCTGTATTTCACAACTCAGAGCATTTGCATTACCATTTCAGAAGCACAATCATTTATCAACAGCAAACTTTGGGGCATTTACTTTCCATGCCCTGGCATTAATGAGCTTCAGAGTCTATGATCTTGCCCATGAGCTGCACATGAGTGCATGCACTCTCTCCCAAAGGAAATTTTATTATTTCAACCTCCTTCATGGATTGAATTTTCCTAATTATGAGATGAATACCAGGGTCATATTCTGATGCCTTTTTTTCCCCACTGGACTTTTGATGCTGTAAATTATCCCATTTAATGAATTGTTCATCACAGAGGAAGAGAGTAACCCAGAGCATGGATCAATAGAAACTGGTTAGAGATTATCTCCAGCTCATCGTGGAGGCTGTTCTGAGTCACTTCATCTACCCCTCACCCATTACAAGATTGCTTTTCATGGTCTGTTCTCTTCATCTTAGTTCTAATCAGTCGCAAATAACTCTTTGTCGAAAGAGCATCACCTAAACTTCAGCCTGCCTGAAATTCAGCATATTGCATCTTTCTTTTTCAGACTCAGGTCTTCTTCTCTTTCAGACTTGATCTTTTTCTGCACTCACTTTAGACAAACCAGCAGTAGTTTTCAAGGCATCTACATAGATACTGCTGTGATTTGAAAAGAGGCTTCACAGCCCTTGCTGAGTCCTGGACTGTCACAATTACAGATGCCTAGTATTTTAAAGCTACTTCAGATATGTTCATATTGCAATGGTTCTCACTGTGGCTGCAACATAACCATGCCATGAATTTTATCCACTTTTCTGCTTATCTGTTCTCACTTAGAATACTTCAAACATTTCCAGTCCTTTCTTTACAGCAGGGGGATGCGGGGCTGGATGTGCGCAATGCAGCAGTGTTGTCTGACTGCTGAGAAGTCTGGTAGGAGGCTGACAAATTATGCATTATGGTTTTGTGTGACTGGGTCTGGCAGAGTTTGTTATGTCAATGGCAGTGCTGTGCAAATAGCAACCTGGCTTTTGAACACCTGAGAGGGAATAAGAAGCCTCAAAATGGACATCTGCTGTGGGAAGTGCTAGAAACACCATTTTCCCTTCTCAGATTCCTCTGATCTCTTTCAGTCCTGTGGGAGTTAAAGTTGCCTTGTAGCTCTTTTCAGAAAGTAATAATTTCCTTTAAATTGTCACCTGCTTTTCCAGAGAAGGAAATATTTGAAGAGACATACATTGCTTACCCTCAGACAGAAATGCACAGATTGCCCATCTACCCACCAAGCATCCCCACACTCAGCAATTTAAATAAAACACACCTGGTACTGGATAAAGTGACAATCTTTCTGAATTGATAGGTGGCGTAAAAAGGTACTGCCTTCCCCTCTATTTTCTGCTACATTATGATTTGCAAATTCACATAATTTTCAACAATCCAACAACAACAACAAAACAGACAAACCTGAAGCTGAAGTGGGCTGAATGCTTCCAAACCCACATAAATTACTCTGTGTTCATTTTGACAAAGAACATGGTTTGGGGCTGCAGATCGTCATTTCTGATGATGCAATTGGCTCACAAGTAACCACAGGTGGGTCATTATCTAGACCCTCAGATTTCAATGTAAAGAATTACAACTTTACAGTACCTAACTCCTGAGGATAATGATACTAATTTCATGGTAAAACATATTGAAACCTGGGTAAGTATATGTACTTTCTACGTACTGAAGGAAGAAGAAAGCTCAGCTCTGATCTCCTTTAACAGACCTGACATCACAGCTTCAAATTTCATTCAATTTACATAGATGTTAGTTATGATTGTGAATACAGTTTTCCATATGTAATTTCCTCACACAAAGATTAAGAGCCATGTATTTTGGCTGCTAATGCCATTTGGTGTTCCTGGGACTAAAACCATAACAGCTTCATAGATGTGAGTGGAGCTACATCACTCAAGACCAGACTCACTTCAGAATACAAATGTACATATTTGGCCTATGATGTGTGAGTGCCATCATAAGGGAGCATTTTAAATCACAGTCAGAAATAAATAGTTCAATTTAATCTTGCAAGGTAATATTTTCACCATCCCATACTTCCTATTATCCTACCATCAACCCATTGAATACTTCAGTAGATTGTTGCTGTGCAGGACTAAAACTGGGACTCAGCTCACAGTAGACTGCTTAGAAAGGAGGCCCACATGCCTATTTTCTATGTGCCCACTTCCAGTCAGTCTCCTATCTGATTTTTATCAGGCCTTTCTGACACTGCTCAATAAGCAAGTGGCTGTTCAATTGTGATATGTTTCAGTTCTGCTATCAGCTGATAAAAAAATATATGTGCCATTGTAATTAAAAAAAACTTCATGCCCAACAGATGAGTTTGAAGAAAGTGCACAGCAGCCTGTACCATGTGCTGAACAAGAGCAATCACAGGACATTTCAAATTTACCTGCCACCCTCTCACAGACCTTTCCAAATGTCCTGCATTCATATTGTATTTCTCTCTGGGAAGAGACTGAAGCTGAAGTCAGTCTCCATGCTTTCAAGAAGCCTGAAGCAGGAGTTGTTTTGGCACATTGTAAAGGCAGGAGACATCACCCAAGACTTCTTGAGTAAATCTCCTCCCCAGGATCAGCTGGAAGAGCATACTGTCTCCTTCAGGCTTCCTTTTAAGGACTTGGGCTGGGGATGTGAGGTAAACAGATGAATGAAATTCTTTTACCTCCCTTTTTCCAGTTGTAGTGTCTAAAAGGACCTTCAGGGTGCCAACCTTTATCTGGGGAGCAGTGCACTACTCCAAGTCTCATTGTTCCTGTCCCTTCCTCCCAGTGAAATAATTATTCAGATGGATTCAAATTTATCATTTGCACAATGAATATATGATGCTCCAGATGGTCTTTTTCTATTTGAGTAGAGAGAAGAAAAAAGCATGCCCAAGATATCAAGCTTGCATTTTTCTCACATTCATATCCTGGTGTCCCTAGACATCATCTTAAGCTCCTTTAGGAAGAGGCTTAGGCCACTTGGATCATTTAACTAAGCTACTTGAAACAAAATTCAAGGTGGTGGCAGCAAAAAGGCAGAGGACTGCTGGGCTAAATCATAATGCGGCCAGCACTTCAGTATTCAAAATAGCCTCTCCAGGGTGAGGAATGCCCCCTTGGCCTTCTCCTGAAGGGCAAGAGCTGATCAAGCCTACTGGAGAGGTATTAATACTGATGGCTGGCTCACAGTGGGAGAGAACAATCTAAGCTGTTTAGGGTGCAGCATCACAAAACATGCCTGTGAAGGGACTCCTAGCATGATCATTCACAAATCATCTGTACACAGAGAAGAGGGACAACATTCACATTTAAGAAGCGACCTTTTAAAAAAATAAACAACCAAACAAGAACAAATAGAGCAGCAGCTTACCAAAATGCTTTGAGGATGTCCTAAGCTGTTATGAACACAGTCTGGGATGTTTTCTCCAGCACACAGATATCTGTGAGCTGCCCTTCGCTCATACACTGGCATAGCAGAGAAAGCAAATGTTAGCTTGCACCAAGTGGAACCAAGGATTCAGAACTGAATGTTTGGATGTTTTGGTGCAAATTTTGACACTTCCACTGGCAAATATATGGAGTTGGAAATCAAGTGGGTCCTGTGAGAAGGGTGTCAGCTTCCTAACTCCAGAAAATTAGAGAAAGAAGAAAACTCAGTACAGAAGGTTAGATGGTTTGTTTCTTCTTTAGACCAGGGAGACACCATTGTAGACAGAGAGTTCAGCTGCTAACTCCCAGTCCTGCCAAAGGCTGCTGTTTTTGCTGTGAAAACAGCGTACCTTTCACAGCAATTCAGAGGTGAGTGCAGTGCCCTCTCTGTGCTGGTTGCCAATGCAGTACAGAAGAAGACACCAGTACAGCTCTCCCTGCTGCACCATGCTGTCACTTCCTTTTCCCCTCCAGACAGTGATGAGCTTAACATCTAAAGGTTGCTACTTCTGGGGTTTGCAAAACCAGAACACCTTTGTGAAGTATTCTTGAATTTGGACACATGACCGTACAGTGTGCTCATGAAGCTGTGTTGAATCAAGTCGGGTTTTAGGAAAAGCCAGATTATTTTCCACTGTGTTTATTCTTCTACAGGAGCCATTATTGTGAATATTGAATAATTTGTTATTAACAACAGTTGGAAAAGGGGTTCTCAGGTGTCCTTGTGGATCTGTTTAGACAACTTCTAGGAAAATGCAGTGAGAAATAAGCCAATTAACGTGCTGTATGTCAGTACCGCAGATGGTTGGTTGTGCTCTTATCTGCCCTGAATCACACTGCAGCCATTTCACTTATGAAGAGAGCAGAATTTCTCCCAAGGAACAACATCCTTGGTCATTATTTGTGTACGGAGGCCTTTTTTTACTGCAGGGTCTGTCTGGATCCACTGGGAGATCAGCATGTGTTGTGGTACTATCTGCTTTTTGGAGGACATAACACAACTCCATCAGCTTGATAGACAGGGCTTCCTCTGTAGGAGTGGTTCTGGCAGCCCCAGGAGCAGTGATAACTTCAAACATTAGGGAGAGAGCTTTTTGTCCCCTCATAAATATAGAAACTCCCACCTGAAAGCCATTTTTGCTCATAGCATTGGTGGTTTAACAGGCCACTCATTTTACAATACAGATCATAGTTTGCCTATAGTTTGGATATTAATTTTGAAGCTCAGAAACATGCAGAAGTATTAGGTACAGGATTGAAATTCCCTTTATATTTAAACTGGGGGTTGGAAGAATAGGTCAAGGCTTTGGAAGGGGAGGGAGGCAAGAGGAGGCAACCAGTCAAGCTCATTAAGGACTGAAGCCTTCTTGGTCCCCTGGCCTTCTCCAGATAGCCAGGCACTTTGGCTAACACAATCCCATCCTTTCATGCTCTGGTCCTGGCCCCATTACAGCATTCCCCAAACTGTTTTCGAGAGAGCCACAAAGGGCAGCATTATGTCTGGGAATTGAATGGTGTGTAGCCGGTTCCAGCTGAAAAACAAAGACAAGTGAAAGCACTTCCCAGGGACAATGAGAGGGCTTGTAGCTCAGGAAGCTTCCCAGTCCATTAGCATCTGTGGAGAACAATGGCCATGTGTGGCAGAGAGAAGGAGAACGTGGCCTTGCTGGTGGCCTCTGTCCATCACGGGCACCACAGCATGGCCACCAAAGAATGAAGCCTGAACAAGCTGATTCATGGGCACCCCCCCAGTGTCCTGCCAGCAAGGAGACACCACGGAGAGGTTGTCACCACTGGGCTGGTCTGGAATATTGAGCACCTTTCTTACCTCTGACTCTGCAGCAGTCCAGCCCAAAGTCTGTAATTTCCACTGGCAGACAGTCAAGGAAGGCTTGTTTAGGGAAAGCCGGGGGTAGATGGCACAAATCCTTCTGCAGGGTCCACCCTGACTGTTTCCATCCTCAGGCTTCTGATGGTTGGGATGGTCACAGTGCTGAAAGCAAAGAAGCCCAGATCATCTTCATGGGGAGATACTGGTGAGGATGAATGATCATTGTCACACTTTTATACACAGTTTCAAAAACAGAACTGAGTGAAAATATATTTTGGGGAATAAAGAAGTGCCAGCATTCCCTGAACAGGAGTAAAATACAATTTGAAAGTATTGACTATTTTCTTCCATTTACGACAGTTTCAGCTATTATTTCATTCTGAAAGATCCTAAAAAGCTTGGTTATGTTTTTAACAAGGTAGATGTTTGGTTGTTACAAGAAGCACTGCAGTTTTCCTTTTTGAATGAACTTTAATTAACCTTACTCTAAAATAAGTATTCTCAGATTCACAGATTTCTCAAAACTTTACATAAAAATCTAACATAAATTTTGTTTTACGTCCAGTAAACCAGTTCCTCTGATCCAAAAAATTGTTTCTCATTTTTGAATCAGCAAATTATTTTTTGAAATCACCTTTGCACAGGATCAAAAGCTTTTGGCTTTCCTCAGGAGAGACCTAGCTGTCTTTCGTGGCTCTCATCTTCTGTGGCCTTTTCTAAGTTGTGCCCATGAAACTCTGCTATGATGTTGGGGAAGTCTTGTGGAGCAGTACCAAGACTTTGCCAGAAGTACGGGACAGATATACTCCAGGCTTGACACAGAAAGTTTGTCTTTGATTCTTGTTTGCAAGCACTTGAATACAGAAGGACTTTAATTTTATCAGGACAATCCCTGTGAAAGAAAGAAATGGATTTGTGAACCCAAATGGCCTTTAGCATTTACATGAGAGGAAAAAAAAATGTACTCTGTTAAGAAAACATTAGGCCATGTTTACATCACATTAAGAAGGGAACCATTGAGCCTTTGGTGCAAAGGAGATGAAATTCACACTAGCCCTGCTTCAAGCCCCATGCAGGGATAGCCAGTTTGGGACTGGCGTGCAGCAGGTGCATCCTCCAGTTTTGTTTTCCCTGGGAAAAGCCCAGAGAAGCACAGCAAATAGGGTTGGTTTGCCTTCAAACATCAGTCTGATCTGCCCACATAATAGAATCGTAGAACCAGAATGGCTAGGGTTGGAAGGGATCTTAAAGATCATCTAGTTCCAGCTCCCATGCATGGGTAGGGAAACCTTCTACGAGACCAGGCTGCTCAAAGCCCCATCCAACCTGGCCTTGAACACTTCCAGGGAGGGGGCATCCACAGACTCCCTGAGCAAGCTGATGCAAATGCACAAATTTAACCATGCCTGACCATAAAATATACTCATTCATATATGCAGACTCTCTTCGATTCTAAGACATCTCTGGGGGAAATAGAAATATTTTATTCTTGGAGCCAGAGGGAGTAAAAACATCTAGTCTCACCATCAATATGTTTTCTTAACTTTAAATAAGGTTAAGAAAGGGAGTAATTCAACCGTAGCAACTCTAATTGGCTACAAGTATAATCCAATAACCTCATTTCACCCATATTGTTAGTTGAGTTAATTGGACCTGCACAGCCACCAGCTAAATATATTGGTGTATGCAAATGGTGAAACTAATTTCCTTCATAAACCTTCCTTCTGCTGAAATAGAAATTAGGTAGTAGGGGTGGGGGAAAAAGAAGGCTCTGCTGATGTTGTTACCTCAAAAGATCAATTCTCTTCCAATTATTTGCTCTCTCTAGATAGGCAGGACAGAAAATATCATTAATTCCTTTAAATAGAGAGGGGGAGGGAAGTAATTTCATTCCCACTTGAAGAAACTGCAGAGCAAAAGTGATTGAGCCTTTAGCTTTTAGGTGCCTCAGACCTAGACTGGGCTTCACAGCCCCTGGGTCAGGCAGCCCTGTTTTCTTTACAATACACAGAGCAACCTGCACTGAAACAAGTTCCTGGGTGTTGCAAGGACTTGCATTGCCTGGAGGGAGAAGGGTCAGCTGATCGACACTCTGACATTGATTTCACTATGGTCTTTTGCAGTAGAGATTTTGTAATTTGCACCATGCTGTGTGTAAGCCAAATCAATTTCCAAGGTTAACTTATGAGTCTTATAGGAACATATCCCAGAGTCTGGACGACTGGCAGTCTGGCCATATATCCAGCTGTCCATACCTAGAGTAGTGAGCAGCTTATCTAGTTGAAGACGCTCTGCCCATGGCAAGGGGGTGGACTAAATGACATTTAAATGTCCCTTCCAACCCAAGACATTCTACAATTCTATTATAATTGCCTTTTTGCTACCAGAAGATGGGACAGTCTTAGGAAGTGGAGGTGTGACCTGAAGCGCAGCCATTCCAGCAAGCGAGGACCTGATGTCAGCAAGGCTCAAAGGCTCAGTAACTCCAGGGGAAATTGTGCAAAGCCAACATTGTGGAGAAGAGGAACAGCCTCTGCATAGCCAAGCTTTTGCTTAGAAATGATGGCTTAAATCTTCTGGATTCTCCATTATTATTCAGCTGATGTTTTGCATTTTCTTTCTGCTGCTTTTAAGCAGCAGTAATCAACTGTCTCTCTACAATACAGCAGCTTCATGTACCATCTCTGTTACACTTACTCAGTAAGCTTTGCCTCTTGCAGATTCAAAGAGTTGTAGGACGTGGTCCATCTCTGATAGTCTGTGCTCTGCACTTGTGCCACGCATCCCCAGCAAAAGATGGTTGCAACCATTTGTCCTTTGAGCGTGACAGTAGCAGCAGCAGTACTCTTCTCAGCTTCCACCTTTTGTAGGCAGTCCCAAGCAAGAGGATGTGCATGTCCTTGGGTGTCTTTCAACTGGTTTTGGAGCAGACCCACATTAATTAGGGCCAGCTCAATGCAGGGGAAGGAAGAGATGCTGCCTGTGATTGCTATTTGAACTTCATAAGGGGGTGGGAGGGAAAAGGAAAAAAAAGTTCCAAGGCAGGGCTGAATTGTTAATGTTTTCTACAGCTACGTTTGAGTTCCAGCCCCTGCTAATATTCCCAGGGAAATCACAACTCACACACACACATGCACACACAGGTTTAATTTCAGCAATAAATGAAGTCATAATGCAAACAGAAAGCTAACAGCTATGCTTGGCCAGCTCTGCTTGTGCGACAAGTAATACATATGCACCAGTGCAAGAGATTGGCCCCCGAGAACAGTTAAGTCTTTCTAGCTGAAACACACACTGAGAAGGCAACATAACTTTTAACTACAGCTTCCTATGAAAGAAAATGCTTATGGCTATACTCGAAGTGCTAGTAACCTCTGTTCCTACCTAGAATAGTTTTAATCTAAGCAGTCTTCCAGAGAGTATCAGTTGAGTCATGCATTGGTTCTTCTTTAAAAATAAGGTTAAATTATGAATAAAATAACATAAAAGAATAGAAGAAGTCCGAGTCTAAGCAGAACTCTGAATACTAAGACAAAGCTTACTTTTCTCCCAGTACTTTAAAAATGTCCTACTAATGAACGGGAAACATTAAAAAAAACTTCCAAATAAGAAATTCTTATACATCAAGACAACTTTAAAATGTTCTTTTTCTTTCTTTCAATGTTTCTCACCTCAGTAGGAGAGTAAGCTTTCTTGTTGCAGTCTTAAGCAAATACTGTAAATGTTTGGAGGCTCAAATGACTAGATTAGCAGTGATACCATCATTAACGGCAATGACAGAAAAGTGTCAGAGTTGCAACTTTTTATGCTTTTTAATTGGCCTTGCAACTGTATTGTCAAAACATTTACTCAAGGGTGTGATTAATAATAATAGGCAACAGCTTCAAATATCCTCAAACATATTAGAAAATATCAGCACTCAGATACAATCTTTAAAAGCACATCTTAAGCTGCTTTCACAAGCTCACTATGACAAGAATAAACATGAGATAAAATTTGGAATTAAAACACTTGCTTATTTTAATCAGGGTTCAATTTTTTCTCCTTTAAGCTGCACAGAGACAGAATGTTTATGTACACATCGATACTTATCTGAGGATCACCAAACATTTTGCTTGCAGTTTTCCCGACTTCTTAAATTCAGTCCCCAACACAGGCATGACATTGAGAAGCAAAGTCATCTGATGGTGTGTTAATGATACACAGCCCATCAGAATTTTTGAAGAATAAAAATAAAACCTCCTAACCCCTAAGTAAAACTGTGTAAAAACATGAGATATCTTGCATATCTGAGCCACAAACTTCCTTTGCAACCAAGCAGAAAGCAAGCTTTGTGTCTCCATATGTTTAATCTCTTTTATCTTTCGCTTGTGTGGTGCATGGTGATGCATTTGTCTTTTTTCTGTTTTTGGTTTGCAATCACTCTGTGGACCATCATCTCTTCTCCAAAGGAAGTAGAGTTGTTCACAGCCCTAGGAAGAGGTTTATGAATTTAGTGACCATGGGCTTGGCTTAGAAAAGGATTCAGGAAACTTTTTTTTGTGCCATTTGCAAATTCTGTAGTACCAGGCAAAGCAGGACACGTTATGCAGGCACCAATGGTCACAAGGTGATTTTCAGTGCCTTCAACTGTATACGGTGGGACTAAGAGATTAAAACAAAAGGAAAGAGGGCATCCAGCATCACATCAGCTCAAATGAACAAAAAACAGTTCCTGATCTTTATCCAGGATTTTTTTACTGATTCCTTACCATCAATGAATCAAAATCTCTACCTCTTTCCCCTTGAGAATTTTTAAGGCTTTAATCTCTTATTATTAAAGTAAGCTTATTATTGTCCAACTTTTGTAGAACCTTGATCTCCATGAGATAATTTAAACCAAGGAACAACATACTTTTTGAAGTGATAATGACTAAGTCAGGGAAAAAAAAAAACAAACACCCTCGTTTTTGGACTCAGCAAAGTTAAAACAGTTGGTTCTCAAACACCAAGAGTATTGCTGTGACAGCTGTGTTGCTGGCAAGAAGAAGGGCTGTGTTTGATCCATAAATGACTGAAAGGATCCCAGGAAGGAAGGAAGGAAGGAAGGAAGGAAGGAAGGAAGGAAGGAAGGAAGGAAGGAAGGAAGGAAGGAAGGAAGGAAGGAAGGAAGGAAGGAAGGAAGGAAAAGGGAAAAGAGAAAAGAAAGAAGAAAGAAAGAAAGAAAGAAAGAAAGAAAGAAAGAAAGAAAGAAAGAAAGAAAGAAAGAAAGAAAGAAAGAAAGAAAGAAAGAAAGAAAGAAAGAAAGAAAGAAAGAGGAAGAAAGAAAGAAAGAAAGAAAGTGTATGGTGGTGGTGAAGGGGCTGAAAGGATGCTGAGCCATAAAATGCTGCATCTAACATCCTCCTGCTGCTTATTCTGCAGTTTGATTATGTGAACATCCTGTTCCTCTTTCTAATCTCACTAAACTGTGTCTCTCATTGATTTCCCATGGCAGCAAAGTCAACACATGCTGTGGAAAAGACTTATTCCCTTTTATATATTGTTTTAATTTTGCTGCCAGTCATTTTCATTGACCGTTGCTTTTGGATTGCAAGGCTAAAAGAGGCAGAGCATGCAATATTCTGGGTTGTAAATCACTTGTGTATTTACTACTCATCCCCACCCCGCACCCCCCCCGCCCTTTTTTTCTGCCTCTATTTTTTTTCTCTGGGGAAAGTTGGTGGGACATTGAGTATGTGGATGACACCATCCCCCTCTGTTGGAATCACACTGCAGCGGCACCGCGGCTCACAGAACCCTTCATGGAAAGGTCCTTGCTTGCTCCACTAAAGTGCCCATGGCTGGGAAGAAGCTACCTGGCTGCAGCAGCGTAGGCAGCATGCTGAGCCCCAGCCATATAAATCCACTGGGTAAATGTTGTTACCTTGAACACATTATTTCAGGAGATGGATATCTGAGAGATGAAAAACAGCATCAAGATGCAAGAGGTGAAAATGAACTTTTGGATATTACAGAAATTAGGGAGGAAGAATAAACATCTCTCTAGCTGAGAGGCCTGGATGAGAATCTATCAGGCAGCTGCGTTATCAATCTTATTATATTAAGCATAAGTGTAAACACTGAAAAATTCATGAAGCAGAATGAAACAGTAAAGCCTAGTTAAAACCCAGAGCTCCAGTTTGATATATGCACTGCTGACAGGATAAAGTGAATGGAGAGAAGGAGAAAGAACAAGGGCAGTTTTACATGCTCTTTCCTTCACAGATTTTTTAAAGATTATTTGCATTCATGAAGTTCAAATGCTTGAAAGTGGATCTGTGCATGTTGCATAGGGCACATCTCAGTGATTCACCCCCTGAGGTTCCTGTCCCTCCCATCTTGGTCCTAGGGAGCATTTCCTTTAGTCAGAGTGTTCTGCAAAGGTGCAAATGAGGGCTAGACTTACCAAAAGCTAAGAGTATGAGGAGGGAGTTTAGACCTTAAAAAAGGGAGTCACACTTTCACACCTGGCTGGGAATTCTTTTGGGAATGAGTTTCATGTTTCATACAATCATGCATATATTCTGTCTACATGTAATGGGCACCATATGGATATTGGAACATGAGGGCTATTGTATTGGTGATATATTGATCATACTACCAGTGGGCTGCTGCAGGTCTAGCCACTTGTGTGTGTGGGAATATATATGTGCCTGAAGATTCAATTTCTCTCCAGTTTAATTCAGCACATTTGCTATTGAGATTTGATAACAAAATCAGATAAAACATCCCACTCTGAGGATGTACAGGTGATGCCAATAAAAGGGAGAAGAATCTGAGCTTTGACTCCGTAAGTACAAAGAAAGTAGGCAAATGCTCCTAGGGCTTTTTCATACTGAGACTTCAAAGAAGGCTTCTGCACACAAAAAGGTAGGGGGGAAAGAAGGGAAAAGTAAAATGAGAACCAACAAAAGAAGCTAGTTGCGGAAAATACAACTCACTGATTAAAATTTATGGAAACACCAATTAATAAACCAGTTAAATATTATACACACAGAGAACGAGGACAAATGGAACTTGTATTGGAAGCCATTTGTGCCAAAGAAGCGTTAGATGCTTTGCTTATTCCTTTTATTTATGAAATAAAAGGAATAACTACTTGTACACGTACAAGGATTATTTCCTTGGGTTTGGAGGGTGGTCTTCCTTAAAGAACCAGACCTTTCCTTTTCTCATTTTCCTTCATTCAGTCTTGCTTTATCTTTGCTACCTCCCTCAAGGCCCAGATGGACACAGCACGGCAACCTGTCTCCTTTCTTTTAGGTGGAGAGAAGGAAACCTCTGGAGGACTTTTCTCTGCCTCTTCTCCTGTTCCATCAGATAGGGCTTGATCTAGGCTGTATGAATGAGCAGGGTGATGTCCTCCTGCCAGGGCTTTGTTTAGTCTCCCAAGTGTTGGAGTGAAGAGAATTGGGGAAATCTAGTCCTCAGAAATCTGTTGAGTCGTTCCACCCTTGTTCTCTAAATCCTCTGTAAATACATAGTTCTGGGAACTATAATCCTCCTGAAATACTACAATGTTCACTGTGCTGGCCAAAGAGGGCATTCTACACTCAAATAAAAATGCCTTCCTTCTCCCTTGAATGCAAGAG